>NW_024070185.1:4844833-5172193 GCF_014754425.2 Oryx dammah
GGGGTTTCCTAGTATTTACTAATTGGCTAATCTTTATTGGCTGCAGAGGTTTCCTGGTATTTACTAATTGGCTACTGGCTGCAGGGGGATGTCTTTTATGTCCTGATAAACTCAAACCGGGTTACGGGGAGTATGCTGATTAGACAGGTCCTGGCATCCGTGGGGATGACCTCACTGGGCAATGACTCAGCTTTTACCGTGAGTCCTACCTTAGTCCCTGAAGCCTATCATAGCATTTGTTAGGTCCCAACAAGACTTAGAGAATGAACTTATGGTTGCCAGGTGGAAGGATGGTGGGAAAGGATAGTTAGGGATGGACATGTACACACTGCTACATTTAAAATGGATAACCAACAAGGACCAGCTGTACAGCACAGGGAACTCTGCTCAATGTTATGTGGCAGCCTGGAGGGCAGGGGAGTCTGGGGGAGAATGGATCCATGTATATGTGTGGCTGAGTCCCTTTGCTGTTCACCTGAAACTATCACAAGGTTGTTAATCAATGATACCACAATACAGACTAAAAAGTTTTTTAAAAAATAGTTCTCTGAGATGCTAGTCCACATCTTTTCGGTCTACTGGATTTGCAAATAAAGTTGCTATTCCTTGGCACACTCCCCCCGTCAAAGAAAATGTTTTGTGCATATTTCTCCCTGGCCTCACCTGCTAGGAAGTCCTACACATGAATGGTGGCAAGGGGCCATCGCCTGCAGCTCTGTAATTATTCTGGTCCCCTGGCATCAGCTGTTGCAGGGTACTTTCATCCTTGCCAATTCCTCCTCCTTTTTCTATGAAACAGCTTTACTGAGGTATAATGGATGTGCAAGAAACTGCACATATTTAAAGTATACAATTTGATGAGTGTGGGCATATGTAATCACCTGTGCAACTATCACCATAGCCAAGATAATTAACATATCCATCACCTCCAGAAGAATCCTGCTGCCCCATGCAGTTTATTTATTTATTTTGAACAATGCTGTAGACAAAATGTGGGTCTCCCTGGTGGCTCAGATGGTAAAGAATCTGCCTGGCAATGTAGGAGGTGAGGGTTCGATCCCTGGGTTGGAAAGCTCTCCTGGAGGAGTCACGGTAACCCATTCCAGTGTTCTTTCCTGCACAAACCCATGGACAGAGAAGCCTGGTGGGCTACAGTCCATGGGGTCACAAAGAGCCAGACATGTAAAGTGACTAACACTTTCACTTTCATTATCACAGACAAAATATACTTGTCAGACACCTACTGAACATCCCATGCAAAGGTAACAGAATATATTCTTCAGCACATACAGGACATTCTTCAGGATAAATCACAAGTTTCAACAAATTTAAGAATATTGAAATCATACCAACTGACTTTTCTAATCACAACAGAATGAAACTAAATCAACAAAAGAAGAAAAACTGAAAAATTCACAAATATGTGGAAACTAAACAATCTATACCTGAACAACCAATAGGCAAAAAAAATTCTCAAAAGGGGAAATTAGAAAATTTCTTTGTTGAAAACAAAAACACAACATAACAAAACTTATGAGACATAGCAAAAGCACTACTAAGAGGGGAAATTTGTAGTAATAAATATAGTAACAAAGAAAAAAGTTTTCAGACACATAAGTTAATGTTTCACCTCAAGGAACTAGAAAGGAACACATCAAGCTGGAACTTAGCATAAAGATGGAAATAATAAAGATCAGAGCAGAAATATGAAATAGAGACCAGGAAAAAGGACAGAAAAGGCCAATAAAACTAGGAATTTGTCTTATGAAGTGATTGACAAAATGGACAAACATTTATCTAGCACAAGGACAAAAGAAAGAAGACTCACATAAAGTTAGAAATGACTGGGGCTCTGTAATAACCAAGAGGGTTGGGAACGGCTGGGAGATGGGAGGAAAATTCAAGAGGGAGGGGGCATATGTACACCTATGGTTAATTCATGTTGATATATGACAGAAATCAAATCAATATTGTAGAGCAATCAATTAAAAATGAATACATATTTAAAAAATTAGAAATGAAAGAGGAGGTATGACAACTGATGCCACACAATTAAAAAGAATAAGAGACTGCTGTGATTTCCAAAAGGAAGTAGGTGATCCAAAACCTCCAGATGTTGCCAGCCCAGGTCTTAAAAATACCCCCTATGGAAGGAAGAGTCAGGGTTAAGCAGGATGGGAGGAATGAGCCAAGAAGAGCAGTATTTTCTTAGGATTTCAATACCTTGGGCTTAAAAGGCTTTCATTGAATTCAAGAAATTCAGCATATGTCAATCCCAATTTCATATAAAACAGATAGCTAATGAGAACCCACCATACAGCACTGGGAACACTATTCAGTGCTCTGTGGTGACCCAAATGGGACTCAGTCGTGTCTGACTCTTTGTGACCCCATGGACTGTAGTCCGCCAGGCTTCTCTGTCCATGTGATTCTCCAGGCAAGAATACTGGAGTGGGTTGCCATTTCCTCCTCCAGGAGATCTTCCCAACCCAGGGACCAAACCCGTGTCTCCTGTGTTTCCTGCATTGATAGACCGATTCTTCACCAGGGAAGCCCAGGTGAAATCCAAAAGAGGGGATATATGTATATGTATATGTATATGTATATATGTATATATTTGCCAACATTTGCTGGATTAGAGAGAAAGCAAGGGAATTTCAGAAAAATAACTATCTCTGTTTCACTGACTATGCTAAAGCCTTTGACTGTGTGGATCATGACTATGGAAAACTCTTAGAGAAATGGATTTACCACACCATCTTACCTATCTCCTGAGAAACCTGTATGTAGGTCAAGAAGCAACCGTTAGAACCCTGTAGGGAACGACTGATTGGTTCAAGATTGAGAAAGGAGTACGACAGGGCTGTTTGCTGTCACTCTGTCTATTTAACCTATATGCTGGGCACATCATGAGAAATGCCAGGCTGGATGAGTTACAAGCTGGAATCAAGATAGGCAGGAAATATCAACAACCTCAGATATGGAGATGATACCACTCTAATGGCAGAAAGTGAAAAAAAAGAAAAGAGCCTCTTGATGAGGGTGAAAGAGGAGAGTGAAAGAGCCAGCTTAAGACTAAACACTAAAATAAAAAAAAAAAAAAAATAAGATCATGGCATCCAGCCCCATTACTGCATGGCAAATAGAAGGGGAAAAGGTGGAAGTAGTGACAGATTTCCTCTTCTTGGGCTCCAAAATCACTGTGGATGGTGACTGCAGCCATGAAATCAGAAGATGATTGCTTCTTGGCAGGAAAGTGATGACAAACTGAGACAGTGTGTTGAAAAGCAGAGACATTATTCTGCCAACAAAGGTCTGTATAGTCAAGGCTACAGTCTTCCCAGTGGTCACATGTGGAGTGTAAAGAAGGCAGAGCACCTAAGAATTGATGCCTTTGAACTGTGGTGCTGGAGAAAACTCCTAAAAGTCCCTTGGACTGCAAGGAGATCAAACCAATTAATCTTAAGAGAGATCAACCCTGGACTGGTGCTGAAGCTGAAGCTCCAGTATTTTGGTCATCTGATGTGAACAGCTGACTCATGGGAAAAGCGCCTGATGCTGGGAAAGACTGAAGGAAGAAGAAAAAGAGGGCTTCAGAGGATGAGGTGGCTGGATGGCATCACTGATGCAATGAACATGAACTTGGGCAAACTCTGGGAGGTGGTGAGGGAGAGGGAGGCCTGGCATGCTACAGTCCACAAGTCGTAAAAAGTCAGACATGACTGAACAACAACAACATATGTATATGTATGTGCAAAAGAAACTAACACAACACTGTAAAATGACTACACTCCAATAAAATGTTTTTTAAAAAAGAAACTCAAAATAATTGGGGGAAGTTAGAACCACTATTATTGTTGGACTGAAGACAAAACGTCCATCGTGTTTCTTTGATATATTATGGAGGCCTTCTTTAAATAATTCAGAACCACGTGAAAAAAATTATGGGTCAGCTTTTTATGGCCTCTAATAAAATACTGTCATCATCTGTTTCTTGAAAGCAGCATGCCAGCATTATTCACCCACAGACAACATTAGTTTCTCAGGCATGTTTGCAGTCCCTGGCTCTCACGGCCTTTCTCTGCTCCACATGGCTCATCCATCAGCATCCCACCTCCACCCCCATGAACTGGCTCTTCTCTCTGACTGTCAAAATTCCTATGGATTCTCGTCCTGTTCCACAAAACACTGGCTGCATCTCTGGATTAGCCTGTGCTTATATCTCCCTGGACTGAATGGTGGCCGTGGCAATCACTGTGTGTACCCTGCTGACCCGTCATCATGTTGTTGCTACTCAGCCGCTAAGCTGTGTCCAACTCTCTGTGACCCCATGGACTGTATCCTGCCAGGTTCCTCTGTCTGTGGAATGTCCCAGGCAAGGAGACTGGAGTGGGTTGCCATTTCCTCCTCCAGGGGATCTTTCCCACCCAGGGATCAAACCCACATCGGCTGCACTAGCAGGCAGATTCTTTATCATCTGAGCCACCAGAGAAGCCCAGCAACCAATCATTAGATGCCGCCAAGTCCATCACCTCTGTTCTCTGCAGGCTCATCTCCCGGCCAGTCTGTGCTCTCTGTACAATATGGACCCACAGACACAATTTCTGTCCACAGTATAGTCTTCCCAGCATCTAGTCTCCACATCCCCTCCATGTGATGCTTCTAAAAGACAATATTGCCAACAACGATGGCGAGCATTCTACACAGCCAGAATGCTAAGGGCTTTATGTGGATTGCTGTACTTAACTCTAAAACACAATCAGGAAAGAATGATTATCAATCCCCTTTTATAGATAAGAAACTAGGACTCAGAGTAGTTCTGTAACTTAACCAGGGACACACCATATTAATAATTAAGTGCATGTACCTGAGATCCTGGTCTGACCTCAGACCCTGAAGACTGAATCTCTGCTGTGTGTTCTTCCTCTCACTATTGAAGATCATCATAGCTTTCTAGGTAAAAGCGTCTGAGAAAGTCTCTTCCATGTGACTCTCAAAGCCTTCCCTGTCACCCCTTAAACTCTTCTGTCTCTGCATAATCCAAGGTGCAACATGGCAAGCCACTTACTCTTTTCCAAATTATCTTCATTTCCTTGTTTCTGGTCTGTGATACATGCTGTGGTTCCAGGTTTTCCAAATATTTTGTCTGAAAAACTCATTAGCTGTTTTATTGGATTGGCCAAAAAGTTCACTCAGGTTTTTCCATAAGGTGTTACAGAAAAGTTACCACACTTTTTTCATAGGTATTAGTCTAAGTTTTATCAAAACCTTGCTAAAGTCAAGGTATGTTGGACTGGTTGCTCTTTCCCTGATTACTAAGTCTTCAGTTTCTTGAATTTAATCTTTCTAATTGGGTTTCATCTTAACTCGGGTTAAGTAGTAAACCAGGTCCTATGACACAAGTCTCTCTACCTCTCTTTACTAATAACTCAGAACTACTCAAGTTGAAGCTGATGTTTTCTTTTTACCCCATTATATCACTCAATAGAGCAGAGTGTAATTACCATTAAAATCACTGGAAGTGTTTACCCAGATAGGTTATTTGTCAAATTTGATTCTCATTAAAAGGAAAAAAAAGTCTCCATTTAGATGCAATTCACTAAGCATTGATGAAAAATAAAAACAATTATAAATTGAATTTCCATGCAAATGTGGCCTTTTCCCTCTTCTGCATGAATGCACACTCGTCAAACTACTATGCTTTACTGTTGACACAGTGAAATAAACAAAAATAACCATGTTCGGATTGTGTTGCTACTGGTCAAATTCTTTTTTCCTCACTAAAGTTTGTAAAGGTCATTAGAATGTAAGAAAAGTTTGGATTCCCTACTTATCAACATAGTGCGAGTGATTCTCATAAACATTCAATTAGGCTTTTGAAGATATAGATTCATATTTCTATCAACTATGGAGAAAACTATTGCTAAACGTCTCATACCTAAGGGCTTGAAGCCATTGTGGCACCTCCCTGGCAGTCTGATGATTAAAACTTTGTCTTCCAAAGCAGGGCATGGGAGTTCGATCCCTGGTTGGGGAGCGAAGATGCCATATGACTTGTGGCCAAAAAACCCCAGAATAAATGATAGAAGCAATATTGTAACAAATTCAACAGAGACTAAAAAATTTCCCCATCAAAAACAATCTTTAAAAAAGAATTATTTCACTAAATTATTATAATAAGCACTTAAGTGGTATGGTAATCTGTAGGAAACATTAGCTAAGCTTCCCTCTATGCTTCGCCTCGATCGAGTCCTCTTCTGAGTGTTGGCCTATCTGAGACTCAGCCTCCGATAAAGGTATGTGTGGAAACTTTGCAGAAAGTTCACTGACTATCTGTTTTACACACGGTAGTGCATATGTTTCCATGCTCTTCTCAGGATGGAAACTCACATGTGGATAAGACATGGTCCTCAAGAATGCCTGGACCCTGGGACGATACACGTCAAATTTTCAAGAATGTAAAATGTTTTATTCGGTGCATAATTCAGAACTATTGAAACAACCTCAGTTTCAGGATTGCAGCCAATAATACCTTATGAAAGTAAGCCAGCATGATTAGTTTAAGGAATATTCATATTCCAAGGATAGTCCTGAAATTGAGCTACCAGAGCAGAGGACACAGCCTCTCCTTTACTGAAAGGTAGGCTTCCCATGCTTTCCACCATCATACCACCTCTCACACTCACAGTACAATTTCACATTCCTAACCAGAAGTAACTCTGGGGGGAAAAAAATAAGTTTACTTTTAACATATTGTAATTGCTCCCTCTTTCAATATTTTTTAAAAATTTAGATTGGAATATAGCCAATCAACAATGCTGTGATAGTTATTAGAAAATTTATAACAGACAAAAGGAAAATCCTTTAATAAATAAACAATATGCAAAATAAAATTAAGAGAGAGTGATGGCTATAAAAGAGAAATAAAACTAATAAATATTAACATCAAAACTGAGACAGTTTATCTTTGTGTATGGTGTTAGAAAGTGATCTAGTTTCATTCTTTTACAACTGGTTGACCAGTTTTCCCAGCACTACTTGTTAAAGAGATTGTCTTTAATCCGTTGTATATTCTTGCCTCCTTTGTCAAAGATAAGGTGTCCATAGGTGTGTGGACTTATCTCTGGGCTTTCTATTTTGTTCCATTGATCTATATTTCTGTCTTTGTACCAGTACCATACTGTCTTGATGACTGTGGCTTTGTAGTAGAGCTTGAATCAGGCAGGTTGATTCCTCTAGTTCCATTCTTCTTTCTCAAGATTGCTTTGGCTATTCGAGGTTTTTTGTATTTCCATACAAATTGTGAAATTATTTGTTTTAGCTCTGTGAAAAATACCACTGGTATTGGGATTGCATTGAATCTGTAGATTGCTTTGGGTAGTATACTCATTTTCACTATATTGATTCTTACAATCCGTGAACATGGTATATTTCTCCATCTATTAGTGTCCACTTTGATTTCTTTCACCAGTGTTTTATAGTTTTCTATATATAGGTCTTTAGTTTCTTTAGGTAGATATATTCCTAAGTATTTTATTCTTTCCGTTGCAATGGTGAATGGAATTGTTTCTTTAATTTCTTTTTCTATTTTATCATTATTAGTGTATAGGAATGCAAGGGATTTCTGTGTGTTGATTTTATATCCTGCAACTTTACTATATTCATTGATTAGCTCTAGTAATTTTCTGTGGAGTTTTTAGGGTTTTCTATGTAGAGGATCATGTCATCTGCAAACAGTGAGAGATTTACTTCTTGTTTTCCAATTTGGATTCCATTTCTTTTTCTGCTCTGACTGCTGTGGCCAAAACATCCAGAACTATGTTGAATAGTAGTGTTGAAAGTGGGCACCCTTGTCTTGTTCCTGACTTCAGGGGAAATGCTTTCAATTTTTCACCATTGAGGATAATGTTTGCTGTGGGTTTGTCATATATAGCTTTTATTATGTTGACTTCCCTGGAGGTCTAGTGGTTAAGACTCTGTGCTTCTACTGCAGAGGGCATGGGTTCAATCCCTGGTCAGGAAACTAAGATCCTGTATGCCACATAGTGTGGCCTAAAAAAATAAGAAATAAATAAAAATAATATATATGTATGTATATATGCATATATGTGTGTAACTGAATCACTTTGCTTTATACTTGAAACTAACACAACACTGTAAATCAACTATATACTTAAATAAAAATTAAAAAAAAAACTGAAACAGCTTTCAACGAAAAGAAACTAAGTAGCTTAACGCATACACAGACTCCCATTTCAGTGCTGGGGTTAGATCCAACAGATATAAATTATAATTGAACAGCAGGGAAAAGAACAGCTGAATCCATCTACCTTCTTTGCATTTTTTCTAAAATATACGGAACTATGCATCTCCTATTTCTGTTTCTACTACTTTTTGTTTACATTAAAAAATACTATATTTTTTTTCTTTTAAACATAAGAGCTTCATTGAGATTTAATTCACATGCAATACAATTTATCCTTTCAAAGATACAATTAAATTTTAAAAATGTATTCACAGAATTATGCAATAATCACTACAATTTTTGAACATTTTCATCATCCCCCAAAGGGGGGAAAAATAAACCTATACACATTAGCCATCACTCCACTCCCCTCTCTCCCCCATCCCTAAGTAATCACTAACATACTTCTCATCTCTGTCAATTGGCCTATTTCAGAATTTCATAGAAATGAAACTGTACAATACGTTTGCTTTTGTGATTGGCTTCTTTCACTTAGGATAATCTTTTCAGACTCATCCATGTTGTAGCATGTGTCAATACTCCATTTCTTTATATTGCTGAATAATATTCCATTGTGTGGATGTACCACACATTATTTATCTTTATCCACTCATCAGTTGGTAGACATTATGGTTGTTTTCACTTTGGGGCTATTATGAATAATGCTGCTTTCAGTATTTACAAATTTTTTAAAATTCAGTTTATAAATTTTAAAAAACTTTTTATTTTATACTGAAAGTGAAAGTCACTTAGTCATGTTCCACTCTTTGTGACCCCATGGACTATATGGTTCATGGAATTCTCCAGGCCAGAATACTGGAGTGGGTAGTGTTTCCCTTCAGGGGATCTTTCCAACCCAGGTCTCCCACATTGCAGGCAGATTCATTACCAGCTGAGCCACAAGGGAAGCCCAAGAGTACTGGAGTGGGTAGCCTATCCTTTCTCCAGGGAATCTTCCCGAACCAGGAATCAAACCGGGGTCTCCTGCATTGCAGGTGGATTTTTACTAACTGAGCTGTCAGGGAAACCCATTTTATACTAGAGTACAGCCAAAGAACAATGTTGTGATAGTTTCACGTGAACAGCAAAGAGACTCAGCCATACATATGCATCTATTCTCTGCTCAACCCCCTTCCCATCCAGGCTGCCACAGAGGTCCCTATATTCTGCAGCGGTCCTTGCTGGTTCTCCACTTAAAATATAGCAGTGTGAGTGTACAGATTTTTGTGTAGACATTTGTTTTCAGTACTGAAGATTACTGAAGAGGTATACACGTGTGCAACCATATACACTTTGCATAGAAAGACTGTTTTTTCTAATGACTTGTACTATGGAGAGGACACGATCCTGAGGGCAGGGGGCCATCACCACTGTGTGCACCCATGCGTCACTCATAACAAGCGCAGACTCAGGCGTGGGGAAGAAAAACTCTTTAGTGGATTCCTAGCCTTTCCAATTCAAGTCTTCATTCATGAAATATTTATTAAGTGTGTGGCATACACCATTATTAATTAACTCCAGAAATATTTTTGAAGTTGTCATTAAGTTTAGCATCACCTTTACTCATTTTTAGATTCATGCTTATCCACTTTTAATGAGTTTTGCTTCTGGCAACCAATGTTGTATTAGCAGTAACACCTCATTTTTATTGTTCTGTTGTAGGTCGGGTATTTCACAATCATAGTGAAATGCCCATCTGTTACCTGGGGAATTTGAGGGGTATGTACTTTCATGTAGCTAATTCATATCCACCATCACCAGTCACTTCTGGTTCTGTGATATAGCCCTACTTGTATAGATAAGGAACCAGACAGTCAGTTTTCTGTCCTGTTCACCTGACCAGCAAAGACAGAGATATGTGAAAAGAAATCGGACTCCAAACCTGCAAACTGAGCTTTCTACAAATTCCTGCTGCCTCCCTGCTGCTATGAGAGGCTCCCAAACTGCCATGACATCTGGATCTGTTTCAAAATGTTAGTAAAACCTCAGCTTACTGGAGCTTCCCAAGTGGCTCAGTGGTAAAGACTCTGCTTGTCAGTGAGGAAGATTCAGGTTCAATCCCTGGGTTGGGAAGATCCCTTGGAGAAGGAAATGGTAACCCACTCCAATATTCTTGCCTGGAGAATTCCATGGACAGAGAAGTGTGGCTGGCTACAGTCTGTGGGTCACAAACAGTCAGACATGACTGAGCAACTAACACTTTCTCAGCTTATTATTCCTTTTTCTAATATGTTGGCTGTAGCATTGCCCTGGTAGCTCAGTGGCAAAGAATCTGCCTTCCAACACAGGAGACTGGGGTTCGATTCCTGGGTTGGGAAGATACCCTGGAGAAGGAAATGGCTACTCACACCAGTATTCTTGCCTAGAGAATCCCATGGACAGAGGAACCTGGTGGGTTACAGTCCATGGGGTCTCAAGAGCCAGAAACGACTTAGCAACTAAACAACAACAAAGAACTGTCCCCGTTGCCAAATTATGATTGTGATTTTGATTACATAGTTTCCTGACATGAATTTCCAGCTATGCCTCTATTATAACTTTTAAAGTAGGAAACTGTTTTAACCACACTACCTGTTAAAGACACTACCTCATTTAGAAACTGCTTCTCCAAACAAGGACTGAGCATTTCAGATTTTGTTGATTTATTCCTGTGAGTGCTTGGATGTCATTTTATGTCACTTAATTCATCATAGCTACAAAAATGAGTTTCAGGGTGACGCAGCGTTGCTGGTGGAAGGTTCCACAAACCTGAAACTGGCATCTGTGGTCTCCATTCTCAGTGCCACGTTCTGTTGAGAAGGAGTTTTGTTTCTAACAGACACCTAGATTCACAAAACCCTGACATGAAGTGTGACCAGCAGAACTGAATTTTGTGGTGTCAGGAGAGTGTTACCCCACTTAAATTAAGCAAGGTCTTGGGCAGAAGGAAAGGTGTTCTTTTGTAGGCTGACCTACTTTTACAATGGTTTTTAACCACTCAGTGGTTCCTTCACAGTACACATCATTATCAATGACATTGTGACTTAATCTATGGAAACACAGAGCTTTCCAGTTCTGTAGACTCTTGTTAAAGAGTGCTTGTCTGTTCTGATTAGTGTTCAGTTAATCTACAGTGTACAACTAGACTGCCTGGTTTAAAATGATGAAATTAAATAGACACACATACTCACAGAGAATCAGCAAATATAGTTTCCATTACTGGTGCACGTGTGCATGGCCCATCATGTCTGAGTCTTCAGTGACCCCCATGGACTGCAGGTTCCTTTGTCCATGGATTTCAGAGGCAAGAAAACTGGAGTGGGTTGCCACTTCCTCCTCCAGGGGATCTTCCCGACCCAGGGATTGAACTGAGTCTCCTGCTTTGGCAGGCAGATTCTTTCCCTCTGAGCCACCAGGGAAGCTCACTACTGGTAGCTCTAGTCAAGGCTGATATATTTACTCTGGCCCCAGATGCGAGGAGCTGCCTCACTGAAAAAGACCCCGATGCTGGGAGGGATTGGGGGCAGGAGGAGAAGGGGACGACAGAGGATGAGATGGCTGGATGGCATCATTGACTCAATGGACATGACTTTGAGCAAACTCTGGGAGATAGTGAAGGACAAACGAGCCTGGCGTGCTACCACCCATGGGGTCCCAAAGAGTGGAATGTGACTGAGCAACTGAACAACAACATATTTACTTATTTAAGTAAGTACTCCTGTTTTATAAGATTTGAAAAGAAGTACTAGTCAGACTTTTTGTTAATTTTTCTCCGTTTTTTAATGATAGCTGTGTGCTCTTATGATCCTCAGTTTAGCTCAGTTCAGTCACTCAGTCGTGTCCGACTCTTTGCAACCACATGAACCGCAGCACGCCAGGCCTCCCTGTCCATCACCAACTCGAGTCCACCCAAACCCATGTCCATTGAGTTGGTGATGCCATCCAACCATCTCATCCTCTGTTGTCCCCTTCTCCTCCTGCCCTCAATCTTTCCCAGCATCAGGGTCTTTTCCAATGAGTCAGCTCTTCACATCAGCTGGCCAAAGTATTGGAGTTTCAGCTTCATCACCAGTCCTTCCAATGAACACCCAGGACTGAATTCCTTTAGGATGGTCTGGTTGGATCTCCTTGCAGTCCAAGGGACTCTCAAGAGTCTTCTCCAACACCACAGTTCAAAACCATCCATTCTTTAGCACTCAGCTTTCATTATAGTCCAACTCTCACATCCATACATGACCACTGGAAAAACCACAGCCTTGACTAGACAGACCTTTGTTGGCAGAGTAATGTCTCTGCTTTTTAATATGCTGTCTGCATTGGTCATAACTTTCCTTCCAAGGTGTAAAGCATCTTTTAATTTCATGGCTGCAGTCACCATCTGCAGTGATTTTGGAGCCCAAGGAAATAAAGTCTCTCACTGTTTCCCCATCTATTTGTGATGGGACCAGATGCCATGATCTTAGTTTTCTGAATGTTGAGTTTTAAGCCAGGTTTTTGACTCTTCTCTTTCACTTTCATCAAGAGGCTCTTTAGTTCTTCTTCGCTTTCTGCCATAAGGGTGGTGCCATCTGCATATCTGAGGTTATTGATATTTCTCCCGCCACTCTTGATTCCAGCTTATGCTTCCTCCAGCCCAGTGTTTCTCATGATGCACTCTGCATATAAGTTAAACAAGCAGGGTGACAATATACAGCCTTGATGTACTCCTTTTCCTATTTGGAATCAGTCTGTTGTTCCATGTCCAGTTCTAACTTTTGCTTCCTGACCTGCATACAGATTTCTCAAGAGGCAGGTCAGGTGGTCTGGTATTCCCATCTCTTTCAGAATTTTCCACAGTTTATTGTGATCCACACAGTCAAAGGCTTTGGCATAGTCAATAAACCAGAAATAGATGTTTTTCTGGAACTCTCTTGTTTTTTCAATGATCCAGCGAATGTTTGCAAATTGATCTCTGGTTCCTCTGCCTTTTCTAAAACCAGCTTGAACATCTGGAAGTTCACGGTTCATGTATTGCTGAAGCCTGGCTTGGACAATTTTAAGCATCACTTTACTAGCATGTGAGATGAGTGCAATTGTGTGGTAGTTTGAGCATTCTTTGGCATTGCCTTTCTTTGGGATTGGAATGAAAACTGACCTTTTCCAGTCCTGGGGCCACTGCTGAGTTTTCCATGATCCTACATTATTAAAAAAAAAAAAAAACTAATACTTTAAGATATATACTCACTAAGATTTTAAAATTACAACATGCTCTCTTGCAGGATTCCAATTCTATGAATTTCTATGAATATGTAGCTATAGTCTTTTCAGGGTCTCTCTGGGCTTTTTGGTTTAGCAACTTAAACTCAGTTTGTCATTAACATTTCAGAAATCAAAAAGATATACACTAGCCAAAGGAACATGGAAACAAACAGGACTTTAATAGACAAATTTCTTCAGTGACATCCAATACATACTTGCACTCACCTTTATCTTATAGTTTATGGCCTGGGTTAACAACTTGCTCCTAGTACTGGGTGATGGGGAGTGGGGGAAGTTATTCCAGTTACTTAATTTGTCCACAGAGTGTTTTGGAGAAAGTCTCCCATGAAACGTTCAGTTTATTGCTATTGCTTTTACCCCCTCCTGACAACCTGAACAAACGTGTTCCCTTCTGTTGCTGTTGCTAAGGCTGGAGGGTGATGTTTGTGGAAGATTCTCAGGTTGCCTGCGGAGGGTTTCCTTTTTAGGACTTACACATCTGGTTCAGACTGTCCTCTCCCTTTACAAAGTTTTATTCTGTGTCATTTGTGTTGACCTCTGTGACATTTCCTATTATCTTAAAATTGTTGGAGCCTTACTATAATGCTTTTGGCTCAGCGGTAAAGAATCTGCCTGCAATGCAGGAGACTTGGGTTTGATTCCTGAGTCAGGAAGATCCCCTGAAGGATGAAATGGCAACCCACTCCAGTATTCTTACCTGGAGAATCCCATAAACTGAGGAGCCTGGCAGACTACAGTCCATGGGGTCACAGAGTCAGACGTGGCTGAACTGAGTACATACGATGATTACACATAGGTGACCGAGCTTCTCTGAGTTTTAACCTTACCTGTAAGATATGAGTAAAGACATCTGCTTCCTCGCATCATTGAGGGGGTGAAATAATACACACGAAGCACTGAATAAAGCACACGATACATTCTAGACTCAAGAAATAGAGTCTAGACTGTATGAAGTGTCCTCAAAACACTAAAAATACAGTTGGTGTCTAATCCAGCAGTCCCTCTCCTGCGCATATATCCAGACAAAGCTCTAATTAGAAAAGAAAGATACATGCACTCCAATGTTCAATAGTGCAGTGTTCACAATAGCCAAGACATGGAAACCATCTAAATGCCTATTGACAGATGATTGGACAGAGATGTGGTACATATATACAATGGTATATTACTCAGCCATAGGAAACAAAAAATGAAATAATGCCGTTTGCAGCAACATGGATACACCTAGAGATTATCATACTGAGTGAAGTCAGAGAAAGATAAATAACATATGATATCACTTATATGTGGAATCTAAAATATGAGAAATAACAAACAGAAACAGACTCACAGATACAGAAGAGACTTGTAGTGCCACGGGAGAGAGGGAGGGTGTGAAAGGGAAGGACTGGGAGTTTGGGATTAGCAAAGGCAAGCTGTTATATATAGGACGGACAAAAAACAAGGTCCTACTGTTGTTTGCATACATATATACAGGGGAACTATATTTAAAATCTTGTGATAAACTATAAGGGAAACCATATGTATAAGTGAATCATTTTATTATAGGTTAGAAATCAACACAACACTGTAAATCAAGTCTGCTGCTGCTGCTGCTGCTGCTGCTGAGTCGCTTCAGTCGTGTCCGACTCTGTGCGACCGCATACACAGCAGTCCACCAGGCTCCCCCGTCCCTGGGATTCTCCAGGCAAGAACACTGGAGTGCGTTGCCATTTCCTTCTCCAATGCATGAAAGTGAAAAGTGAAAGTGAAATCACTCAGTCATGTCCAACCCTCAGCGACCCGTTGGACTGCAGCCCACCAGGCTCCTCCATCCATGGGATTTTCCAGGCAAGAGTACTGGAGTGGGGTGCCATTGCCTTCTCCGGTAAATCAAATATATGTCAATACAATTTTTTAAATGGTTTCTATTATAAATTGTATTACTACAAAAAGGCTTCATGAAGAAATTGTTGTCCAAGGAGATTAAGGAAATATTCAGGATAACCACTGATGCAATGATAGAACAGAAGTTTCTTACATGGAATTTTAAAGTGGCTGGTTGTCAGCACGGGTTTGGCAGGTCAGAGCACCCTTGCCTCAGGGACACACAGGCAAAGGATGGGGCTGGAGAGCACACCAGAGCAAAGCAGAGAACAGTGTGCATCACAGTCTTGTCACTGACGATGGCCTGTCAACCCGCCTGTATGTCCAGTCAGTGGCTGGAGACAACGCCAGGACCAGAGGAGGCCAGTAGGAAAGGCTATTTCCCCAGGCTCCAGAAAGGCCATTCCTAACAGCTGGACCATTTGGACAAGACTAATTTTCCTGGGTCATCTAAAACAACTGTTGAATGAATATTTTAATCTCTCTTCCCAAGGAAATAGACAACCGTTTCCATAGGAAAAAGTCTTTTTGGGTGGGCTTTCACCACTATCAACTCTAAAAACTAGGTTTCCAAGAATAAATTAAGAGATCAGAAAATTTACTGCCAGGGATTCAAAATCCAAAAGACATCAAATTATGCATTTCAGTGATCCCTTTGTATGTTTCCTCTCCTGTGTTTGAAATAGCAACCCATCTTACACTAATCTGCTTCTGTTTTCAGAAAATTGATCTGCACACAATGACTGCAAAATACACAACTGTTCTCTTTAAATGAAAGTGAAAAGTGAATGTTAGTCACACAGTCATATCTGTCTCTTTGTGATCTCGTGGACTGCAGCCTGCCAGGCTCCTCTGTCCATGGAATTCTCCAGGCAAGAGTACTGGAGTGGGAAGCCATTCCCTTCTCCAAGGGATCTTCCCAAGCCAGGAATCAAACCTGGGTCTCCTGCATTGCAGGCAAATTCTTTACAGTCTGAGCCACCAGGGAACCCCCAAATGAAGAGGTCCCCAAAGACCTCATCCTTTTTGAGTTTCATTTTGTAATCTCGAATGCCTTTCTCTGGTTTTCCAGTATGTGGACCATGGTTTTCTTTTGGTTGGTGGTGGTCTGTAGTTAAGTTTATCCTCCTTTGGTGGTTTCTCCTGGAGGCTGTTTACATCGACCCCCAAAATTGGGAAAGGAGTATGTCAGGGCTGTATACTGTCACCCTGCTTATTCAACTGCAGTCCATGGGGTCTCAGGTACCCAACTTAGTGACTGAATGACTAGGGACATTTCACAGTGGAGACTTCTGCTTGCCATGTGACCCAAGCAAAGGCAGGCTGCCTCTGCCTTCGTGTGGTCTCAGTTCATGAGATAAACCTGTGAGCTGAGCTGTGCCAGGCACCAGGAGTCAGTCTCCTCTCATGAGCTCAGATCCTAAGGATTACTAGAAAGTCACAGGTATTAGAAAATGTCAATCAAGATCAATCAATCCATACAAACCCCTCCACTCCTCCCAAAATAATCACAGCCACTGACAAAGGATACAGGAGTCTGCCACGTTACAAACAATATGCTGTTCCTTTAATTTCTGGGGAAGAAAGCAGTAGTGAGAGCATGGCAAAGATAGAAGCATTGCCCTCTAATTTTATGGAGCTTTCTTCTTTCTGCAGAAAGAAGATAGATGATAGGTAATATAATCCTCGGAGAAGGCAATGGCACCCCACTCCAGTACTCTTGCCTGGAAAATCCCATGGATGGAGCAGCCTGGTAGGTTGCAGTCCATGGGGTCGCTAAGAGTCGGACACGACTGAGCGACTTCACTTTCACTTTTCACTTTCATGCTTTGGAGAAGGAAATGGCAACCCACTCCAGTGTTCTTCCCTGGAGAATCCCAGGGATGGGGGAGCCTGGTGGGCTGCTGTCTATGGGGTCACACAGAGTTGGACACGACTGACGTGACTTAGCAGCAGCAGCAGCAATATTATCCTAGATATAATATATCCTAGATACATATCCTAGATATATCCTCCTAGATAATATCCCTTTGAACACATTTTTTTCTGAAGAGACTGAAACTGACACAGGTGATGCTACTGTAAAAAAACTGTCCACCCTCATTCCATATCATGGGGCTTCCTCAATGTCTCAGCAGTAAAGAGTCCTCCTGCAATGCAGGAGACACAGGAGACTCAGGTTTCATCCCTGGGTCAGGAAGATCCCCTGGATAAGGAAAAGGCACCCACTCCAGTATTCTTGCCTAGAGAATCCCATGGACAGTGGAGCCTGCTGGGCTACAAGTCCATGGGGTTGTAAAGAACCAGACACAACTGAGTGACTGACCACACACACACACATACACACACACTCAATACAATACAGAGTAAAAATTCTGATGTCATAGAATGGCCATGTGTCTTTTATAAGGAAAAAAATGATTTCTCATAAGAGCTAAACATGATTTTATTGCTAGTGCCTGTTCACTTATAAAACTAAAACCTTTTGTGCAGTTGCTAAATTATCAGTTATTGAAATAATGGGGTATTTTCACCACACTTGATTTCAGATTTACCAGGCTGCTCCGGACATGGCATCTATGAAATAACATAAGAATAAAACACAAGATAAGTGTTTTTCAGCCCAGGCTTCTGGTCTCAAAAGCACCTATGATATAGTATTAAAATCACCAATATATGTTTAAATAACTGCTACTATGTTTCTGTTCTTTGCATGCATGCATGCAAAGTCCCTTCAGTCCTGTCTGACTGAGATCCCATGGATTGTAGCCCACCAGGCTCCTCTGTCCATGGGGATTCTCCAGGCAAGCATACTGAAATGGGTTGTCATGCCCTCCTCCAGGGGATCTTCTATATCCAGTGATCAAACCCACATCTCCTAAGTCTCCTGCTTTGGCAGGCAGGTTCTTTAACACTAGCACCACCATGCCCAAAGAATAGAAATGTCTCTCGATACTGCCTCAAATTCATCCCTTCATGTTTGCCATAGCAAGGGTAACTTGGATGGTTTTTAAACAAGAAATATGTCTACGTGTTTAAACATTTACTCTGACCAAGAGCTCACTTATTGAGTGACCTGATGGCTAGATTTCCTCTGACACTCTATGACTTCACAAAATCTTAAAGAATCATTTTTTTCTGCCAAAATATTAAATAAATTTTATTATAAACCAGCACATTTTTACATTCTCACTTAACCAGTATGTATACTGGGTTAGTCCCTCTGATTCTCCCTATGGATATAGTGATTATATATTAGTGACAAAGAAATGCAAACTTCCATGGGCCTGTTTTAATTAAGGCAAATGATGACTGAGGTTTTGAAACACTGTAATCAAAGGTATCTCCTTGAATGACAAGGAAGTGATACACATGTTCCTTAGCATTCTTCAGAAAATTGCTGATGACTTGATTTTACACCCAGTTATAGAAAATCAACTGACTTAAATGTGAGGATATGATTTTGTAAAACTTAACAACTAGCATTTTCACAGAGATGCTGATTAGAACGTGAGCTTTTTCTTGGTGAGGAAAATTTTAACTTCAGCACATCACATTATGTTCACTTCAGTTCAGTTACTCAGTCGCGTCTGACTCTTTGCGACCATATGAATCACACAGCTCGCCAGGCCTCCCTGTCCATCACCAACTCCTAGAGTTCACTCAAACTCATGTCCATCGAGTTAGTAATGCCATCCAGCCATCTCGTCCTCTGTCGTCCCCTTCTCCTCCTGCCCTCAAACCCTCCCAGCATCAGAGTCTTTTCCAACATGTCAACTCTTCCCGTGAGGTGGCCAGAGTATTGGAGTTTCAGCTTTAGCATCAGTCCTTCCAATGAACACCCAGGACTGATCTCCTTAAGGATGGACCAGTTGGACCTCCTTGTAGTCCAAGGGACTCTCAAGAGTCTTCTCCAACACCACAGTTCAAAAGCATCAAATCTTCAGCACTCAGCCTTCTTCACAGTCCAACTCTCACATCCATACATGACCACTGGAAAATCCATAGCCTTGACTAGACGGACCTTAATCGGCAAAGTAATGGCTCTGCTTTTTAATATGCTGTCTAGGTTGGTCATAACTTTCCTTCCAAGGAGTAAGCGTCTTTTAATTTCATGGCTGCAATCACCAACGGCAGTGATTTTTGGAGCCCCCAAAAATAAAGTCAGCCACTGTTTCCACTGTTTCCCCATCTATTTCCCATGAAGTGATGGGACCAGATGCCATGATCTTCATTTTCTGAATGTTGAGCTGTAAGCCAACTTTTTCCACTCTCCTCTTTCACTTTCATCAAGAGGCTTTTTAGCTCCTCTTCACTTTCTGCCATAAGGGTGGTGTCATCTGCATATCTGAGGTGATTGATATTTCTCCCGGCAATCTTGATTCCAGCTTGTGCTTCTTCCAGTCCAGCGTTTCTCATGATGTATTCTGCATATAAGTAAAATAAGCATGGTGACAATATACAGCCTTGACATACTCCTTTTCCTATTTGGAACCAGTCTGTTGCTCCATGTCCAGTTCTAACTGTTGCTTCCTGACCTGCATACAGATTTCTCAAGAGACAGGTCAGGTGGTGTGGTATTCTCACCACTTTAAGAATTTTCCACAGTTTATTGTGACCCACACAGTCAAAGGCTTTGCCATAGTCAATAAAGCAGAAATAGATGTTTTTCTAGAACTCTCTTGCTTTTTCGATGATCCAGTAGATGTTGGCAATTTGATCTCTGGTTCTTCTGCCTTTTCTAAAACCAGCTTGAACATCTGGAAGTTCATGGTTCACGTATTGCTGAATCCTGGCTTGAAGAATGTCAAGCATTAATTTACTAGCATGTGAGAGGAGTGCAATTGTGTATGCATTATGTACACATTATGTACTCCTCAGTAGAGACAGAAATCTGTTTGTCCACTGATAAAGAAGTTTTGCTGCTATTTACTATTTAGAGGCAAATAAAGCAGGCTGAGTGTGAACTTCACACCAGGTTATTCTACATAATGTAGCCTCAGTATATACTCAAACTTGGTTCAACTTGAAGATTTTATCCACATTTCTGATGATATAACAAACTAAATATTCAGAGAAACAATGAAAACAGTGACAGACTTTATTTTCTTGGGCTCCAAAATCACTGCAGATGGTGGCTGCAGCCATGAAATTAAGACACTTGCTCCTTAGAAGAAAAGCTACAACAAAACTAGACAGCATATTAAAAAGCAGAGACATCTCTTTGCCTACAAAGATCCATATACAGAGCTATGGTTTTTCCAGTAGTCATATATGGATGTGAGAGTTGGACCATAAAGAAGGCTGAGCGCTGAAGAATGGATGCTTTTGAACTGTGTTGTTGCAGAAGACTCTTGCGAGACCCTTGGACAGCAAGGAGATCCAGCCAGTCCATCCTAAAGGAGATCAGTCTTGAATATTCATTGGAAGGATGCTGAAGCTGAAACTTCAATAATTTGGCCACATGATGCGAAGAGCCGACTCACTGGAAAAGACCCTGATGCTGGGAAACACTGAGGGCAGGAGGAGAAGAGGGCTACAGGGGATGAGAAGATTGGATGGCATCACTGACTCAGTGGACATGAGTTTGAGTAAACTCCAGGTGATAGTGAAGGACAGCGAAGACTGGCATGCTCCTGGGGTCACAAAGAGTCAGACATGACTTTGCAACTGAACAACAGCAACCCCTTAGTCATAAAACCATCCGAAATGACTTCATTTGATTCCAAATCTTCCCAGACATGTAAACAGCACTCTTAGCTTGGAATTTCTGACCTAGAGCTTGGCTCTTCACAACTCATGGAATAGCCAAAGAGCTAGGGTCCCAGCAGGTACAAGTTTGGAGGTAGTTATGCTCAATTCTAGACAGCATATTAAAAAGCAGAGACATTACTTGCCAACAAAGGTCCATCTAGTCAAGGCTATGGTTTTTCCAGTAGTCATGTATGGATGTGAAGAGCTCATGCGAAGAGCTGACTCATTGGAAAAGACTCTGATGCTGGGAAAGATTGAGGGCAGGAGGAGAAGGGGATGACAGAGCATGAGATGGTTGGATGGCATCACCGACTCAATGGACATGGGTTTGGGTGGGCTCCAGGAGTTGGTGATGCACAGGGAGGCCTGGCGTGCTGCGGTTCATGGGGTCGCAAAGAGTCGGACGTGACTGAGCGACTGAGCTGAACTGATCCTCAATTCTAGGACCCTTAACTGGTAACCTCATCAACAAGCCAATAACAAGAGAGAGTGGAAGAAATTACCCAGCATGGAAGCACAGAAAAATTTAAAGCAAACTTTCCAGTTTTTCATCCATCTGTTTTCTTTCAAGTTTAGTCTTTGTTTCTGAAATGAGATTTTCCATGTCTAATCCTTTCTGCCACCTCTCTTCCCACATCTACCTCTTGTCTGATGATCTCAGCTGTGGGTCTTTATTATTGTGATTTATGCTGTTCTTCCATACTACCATTTTCTTAATTCCTTTTAGATTGTGTTGAAACATTACATTTCATTTTCATCTGTTTTAAAGGTCCATTCTTTCTGGAAAACTTCCATTGTCTCTAACAGACACTGTTCTCCTTATATGCTCTCTTGTAACAACTGTAGAAAATTTTAATGACTAATAACATTTGTTGATTCATATTTAGCAAATGTTTGTTGAAGATCTGAGTCTGTGTAAGGACCTAGGATATAGGAGGAAATGAGAGATAAGCTAAAACATAGAGTGAAAGGAGAACAGAGACAAATAATTGCAATATAATATGAATAATAGAGTGATATGAAGGGTCTGTGGAAAAACTAGAAAATGTTAGCTTGTTGAGGAGGTTTAGGGAAGATTTCTCCAAGGTTCCAGGCTAGCCAGGTGACACAGTGTTAAAGAATCTACCTGCCAATGCAGGAGATGAAGAGACCCGGGTTTGATCCATGGGTTGGGAATGTCCCCTGGAGAAGGAAGTAGATACCCACTCCAGCATTGCTGTCTGGAGAATCTCAGGGACAGAGGAGCTTGGCAGGCTACAATCCATGGGGTCACAAAGAGTTGGACACAACTGGAGTGACTTAGTATGCATAAGCCTGAGACACAGTATCTCAGAGAGGTCTGAGGTGCTGCTCCCAAGAGGCAAGGGAGGAGTTAGGATATGGAAGAATTTTTGCAACAAAGATCAAGTAATTAGAACATCAACAGATTACCATTAATTAAAGAAAACCAGATATCTCAAATTAAGAAATTTAGTGATTTTCGACTAATGGGAAGATGTAAGAGTCAGGCTGACTGAAATCATTCCTTTGAAGTACACCTCAGCTCTCTGGGACAGCATCCTGTTCTTCATCCTGAGTCTCCTCAGGGTGCATTTGGGGGTGGGGAGCAATGTAGAGACTTGATGGCTACATGATCCTTCGTCTACTGCTATGAGTGCAATATTTTTCATTCCAAACAGACAAAGGTGGGAAAATATTACACAGAAACTGCCTAATTAAAAAGTGTTCCTACAGGGTGGTGACTTCATTTGAAGAGAAGGGACAGATATAAGGAATATTAAGAGATTAATTTGCTGTGATTAAATGGAAAGAGTTGTCAAGAAAGACTACCAGATTTCAGGTTTTTAGCAATAGATTGAAGGGGATCTGTTTATGAAAATAAGGAACACTGAACTGGCACTAGTTTGGGAGGAGAAATAATGAATTCCTTTTTGAATGAGTTAAGATTGAGGAACAGAAAATCATCCAAGTGAATCTGTAGCTGGATTTATGTTTCAGGGGCTCAGAAGGTAAATCTGAGCTGGGAATATAAGTGTGAGAATTATCACTGAGATGCTAATTGAGCTTTCAAACTGTGGTGCTAAAGAAAACTCTTTTGAGAGTCCCTTGGACAGCAAGGAGATCAAACCAGTCAATCCTAAAGGAAATCAACTCTGAATATTTATTGAAAGAGCTCAGGCTGAAATTGTTGCAGGGTGTTTTGGAGACTCTCTAGGAAGACATTCAGGGTGGAGGGGAGTAAGGCATGAACACAGCTTAGTTGTCAGGAATGGTGACTAAACCAATGAGATTAGTCCAAAAGAAACTTCAAACTTAATTCATTCTACATCCTTGTTTAGATCAGAAAAAAATGCACTATTAAGACAGTGATTGTTTGAAAGAGTATTTAAGCACTTGCTATTGTGCAGGGATGTTATATGAACTTAACAACAGACAGTACTTGAGCATGGAGGCTAAGTTGCTCTCCTATCCTGTGAATGGATGTCCACTCTGGGGAGATCAAATGTCAGCCTAAAAACACCTCTTGATTCCTTGCTGCAAATTTGACCTTCAAATTTGGAAGGCAGACCTCACAACACTTTGTATGGAAATTAACAAGGTCATTTTACAATATAAGATATTTTTGTTGTTGTTGTTTAGTTGCTAAGTCCTGTCTGACTCTTTGCAACCCCAGGGACAACAGCCTGCCAGGCTTCCCTGTCCCTCATCATCTCCTGGAGTTTGCTCAAACTCATGTCCATTGGATTGGTGATGCCATCCAAACAACTCATCCTTTTCTCCTTCTGCCCTCAATATTTCCCAGCATCAGGGTCTTTTCCATGAGTTGGCTCTTCACATCAGGTAGCCAAAGTATTGGAGCTTCAACATCAGGCCTTCCAATGAATATTCAGGGTTGATTCCCTTTAGGATTGATTGATATGATCTCCTTGCTGTCCAAGGGACTCTGAAGAGTCTTCTCCAGCACCAAAATTCAAAACCATCAATCCTTTGGAGCTCAGCCTTCTTTAGAGCACAACTCTTAACATCTGTACATGATGACTGGAAAAACGATCATGCTATCACTATACAGACCCTTGTCAGTAAAGTGATGTATCTGTTTCTTAACAGGCTCTCTAGGTTTGTCACGCAACATGGATTGTAACATATATATAGTGTAATGTAATGTATAGTGGAGCAATTTCTTTTAATAAGCTACAAGGTTATCTCTGTCAAGTGAAAAATTAGTGTAACATCTATAGGCTTAGAAAATTAAAAAAAAAAGAATAAGAATGTGTGTAGGTGCAGAACAGAATGTGTGTCAGTGCAGAAATATCTGTGTTCTGTGAAAAATCCAAAAGAAACCTGTGCAGTCTCATGTTGTCATAAGAACACTAACAGAGATGATGGAGGCTCCAACATCTGGACCTTGCCCTAAGCTGTGCAGATGCTATGTAGGAGATGAATGTTAAAGGACCGCTGACTTTGAGGTTGCTATAGAAACAACAAAGATACATCCCTGATTTGTGACATGATGTCCTCATCTCGGTTCTATCCCCTTCCTGCCCTTCCTTCATAACATAGCTGAGTGATCTCTGTTAAACATAGATCTGATCTGATCTCGCCACATTCCATCAGTGATGGCTCCATGTGTAGGAGAGAGTCAGAATTCCTGTGACTCATAAGCACTCTTCATGCAGACTCCCAGCAACTTTTCCCACCTGATGTCATCACCACCCAAACACAGCCTACACTCAGTGGTAACAGGAATTGGCATCTCTCTATAGACCGTGTACCCTGCCCTGACCTTCCACACCCACTTTATTCCAGCTCATGGTTTCCCTTTATCCTCCCAGGCATGGTTCAAGCAATGCCTCCTCCAAGAAGCTTTCTGGGAAACATGACTGCTCTCACCACCCCCTCTCACGTGTGTGCAAGAGTATGAACATGTGTATGTGTGTGCACATTCATGAAGTCCACACACAAAAACCTGCATTTTATTACCTATCGCCATTAGTCCCAGATGGTGCAGTTGGTAAAGAATCTGCCTGCCAGTGCAAGAGATGTAAGAGACTCGAGTTTGATCCCTGGATCAGAAAGATTCCCTGGAGAAGGAAATGGCAATCCACTCCACTATTCTTGCCTGAAGAATCCTATGGAGAGAGGAGCCTGGCAGGCAACAGTTCATGGAGTCACAGAGAGTTGGACATGACTGAACAGGCACACACACATAGACCACTCACTAAGCCCATGCTTGACTATGGCATTCATCCAAGAAATGATAATTACCCAACTCTCATTTCCTTGTAGATCATGAGCTACTTGAGGTTTTGTTGCTCCACATAGTAGGTCCTCAAAAGGTATTTACTGAATATTTGAGTAAATAACTGATTGACAAGGAAACCAAAGATTGGGTTGATACTAATAGACTCTGGCAGATCAAGCAACCTAGCATAGTGAAAATGCTTGTGTAGGGGGGAGGACACATTGGTGTTTGTTTTTTTTAAGTTCCTTGCTGCCCTCTGTGTCCAAATGCAAAATACTAGCATCCTCCCCTGCTGCTACCAAAAGGTAGACTAGAGTAGATTTGTTCTAGTTCTCACCAAGATTCTCCTGTTACAGCCCATTTTGTCTATTATTTTTTTATTTCAAAAATAAAATAGCATGTGGCAGAGACTCATCACAAACATCTCATCATTGTGGCTGCGGTAGACACCTTAGAGAAGCCCTCTGCCCCAGAAAGTGTCAGTGAAAACTATAAGGTTGCCTTCATGTTGGTGTCTTTATAATGATCTCAGAGATCACTCTGCTGCTGCTGCTGCTAAGTCACTTCAGTCATGTCTGACTCTGTGCAACCCCATAGACAGCAGCCCACCAGGCTCCCTGTCCCTGGGATTCTCCAGGCAAGAACACTGGAGTGGGTTGCCATTTCCTTCTCCAAAGCATGAAAGTGAAAAGTGAAAGTGAAGTTGCTCAGTCCTGTCCAACTCTTAGTGACCCCATGACCTGTCCAACTCTTAGTGACCCCGTGGACTGCAGTCTACCAGACTCCTCCATCCATGGGATTTTCTAGGCAAGAGTACTGGAGTGGGGTGCCATTGCCTTCTCCGCAGAGATCACTCTAGACAGCAATATAGTAAGTCGCTACAAGGTGTAAGTCATGAATAAATGCTACCAAAAAGTTCAGCAAAGACTACTCTCTGAATATGTGGGAGTACACTTTCAGGGATGTCACTAAGTCATTTCTGACTCTTTGTGACCCCATGGACTGTAGCCCACCAGGCTTCTCTGTCCCTGAAATTCTCCAGGCAAGAATACTGGAGTGGGTTGTCATTTCCTTTTCCAGGGGATCTTGCTGACCCAGGGATTAAAGTCAGGTCTACTGCATTGACAGGCAGATTCTTTACCATCCGAGCCATCAGAGCAGCCCTGGTATACAGGGAACCTAAAAGCTCTGTATCTCTAACTACTGAGACAGGTTTGATGATCAGCTCTAGAAAATTTTAAACAGTTCTCATCACAGCAAACAGAGTGATCTAGAAAGTAGATAGGAGTTTGTGTTGAAATGCAGATGTATTAGAAAAAGCATTATTTCTAAGTGCATATAATATGTGCATGATTTGAAATATGCAAAATTTGTAAATAAAAGAGTTAAAGATTCCATCTAGACATTTGGTTATTTTATCTAATTTAGAAAGTTATGCCTTCTTTCTGGCCTATTTAAAAATCTTTATGGAACTTTAATCACCTGTGTTTGTCTTACATTTAGGCACCCAGTGAGTAATAGTCAAGTCTTACTAAACTGAGGGGTGTAAAATTCCTCATTTCTTTCTAATTGTCAAGGCTAGTCAAACAAACACTAGTTGAGTTCTAAGCTCCCAAAAGTGGATACACCTTAGATTTTTTTCACCTGTGTGTATATAAATTTTACCAATTCTTAATAACTAAAGAACTTGAACTTAATGCTTCTGCTTTATTCTTAATTTAAAGGCTATTTTATTGGTATATGATCACTTCACAGGGAAAAGTAAATTGGGCATTGATTGAGTTCCCAATCAACCTCTTAGATAATTTACAACAATCTTACAATCTTTTTTTAGGGGAAAAGAGGCATCATTTGAGACCCAGAATTCTGAGGCTCAGAGAGGTTAAATAACTGAGCCAGCCACCAACGAATCTGTAGTCATGCTCTGTGTGTTTACCTCCCGGAAAGAGAAACTTGGCTCTCACTGAAAAAAAACAGCAGTTTATTCATGAATCTAAACTCTGCAGACTGAAAAATTAAATGCATGCCACTCAATTCTGGTGGTATGCAGCAGAATATTTTCCTGTATCTCTTTACTATGTTTCCAGATAATTTGCAGATTAGTTTAAATGAATGTCTTAGTGCGACATTGTTTCCTGTCCCATTTTATTAACTCTGAATGCCTTTCTGTGCATCAGTGCCCACGGTCTCTCTTTCTCTAATTGTACTGTCTCTTTTGCAAAATTTACTGCTTCTGAGAATGTGTGTAATGGGCAAATTTTTTTACCCTGTGTAACTCTAGATGAAATGTCTATCATCTAATAGTGCCATCATATCTGCCCTTCTAAGCCAAACAGCAGTGGAGGAAGGGAACCTGCAGGCCCATGGCACCTGTCCTTCTTGCTACTTATTAATGCATCTTTGCACAAAACAGGTGTTTTGTTTAAAACCTGTCTCAACTCTGGTTGCTCACTCTCTTCCACCTCCAATCACTCATCTCTATTTTCTGACCTAACAGTTGGTTAACGGGGAAAATATTATGACCCAGTTGCCCATGTGCTGCTTTTTAAAAAGGCAATAAACCATCCGAATTGGCTGACTTCCCTTCAAAAACTTCTCAACAAACTTTTGCTGAAATGGCAGCAGGGAGAAACCTTAGCAGATGGACTGTGGATGCACATGCCCATTTGGGGACCCTCACAAGAGGGAAGCCTCATGGCTTTTGCCACTCATTTATCATTTCCATGCCTGTAGCAGACCCATGGAAAAAAAGGCATTCTCAGATCTCCCCAAATTACATCCTTTGAAATCAATTTCAGTTACCACTGGGTGATTTGGAGTCAGTATCTAGCCTGCAGGGTGGTCCTTTTGGGGTCTCTGTCCATAAATAAATCTCCCCCTCAATTTAACAAAGACAAAGCTCTCAATGAACTCTGTTCAGACTGAACACAGTATAATTTACTTTTCAATTTCACACCCAAAGATTCTGTAATGGGGGGAATGTAGGCGGTTAAGTTTGCAGTCATACCAAATGGGTTTTTAATATTTAAAATCCATCTGTTTACTTACAAAGAGTAAATGCTTGGAAATGAGCCTTCTGAAATGCAAATGAAGAGCTGCAAGACTTATTTCTGCTTGGGAAAACTCAATGCTTTCCTGACAAAAGGGAGTCATAATGGCTCCTGTGGAATACAATAATATTACAAGTGATGTTTGACCCAATAGTGCATGATATGTGTATGGGGAAATCTGTGGTCTCTTGTTTGTTATGACTGCATCATGAAATGCTTCACGAATGTGTGGAAAGAGAGGAGATTCACATTAGCAAGGCATTTTGAAAACTGACAACTGAAACAATTCCGGGATGTCTTGGCTTATTGAAACAGCTAAACAGTCAGTCAGTGTTTCAGAAAAGGCAGTGTAATTTCTATTGCTACTTGTGGAGTACCACTGTGAAGGTACACCTCTGCTGTAATAGGTTTAACCAGGATTTAGCCTCATTCTTTGTTATTGTTTCTTAACATTGAGAAATCAAAGTTGACTTTTAGGAAGTCACTGTTCTCAGTACATGATTTCATAAAGAATCACGGTAATACAGTTTTTAATAAAGTATGCCCTGGTGGTAAAGAACCCGCCTGCCAGTGCAGGAGACATAAGAAACACGGGTTTGATCCTTGGGTTGGACAGTCCCCTGGAGGGCATAGCAACCCACTCCAGTGTTCTTGCCTGGAGAATCCCATGGACAGCCTGGCGGGCTGCAGTCCATAGGGTCGCACAGAATCAGACACAACAGAAGCAACTTAGCACACACATTAATATACAAAAGTTAAAGATTGCTAGCTCTATAAATAAATGTTATGATGAAATTTTCAGATAATCTGCTATGCCTTCAGTAAAAGTTACTAGCATTAAAACTCAGCCAGATACACCCCCACTGGTAGCTTTTCTCAGAAACCCTTAAGCATTGTTATTTCACTACCTAATAGAGCAAGGGGCTTCCCTGGTGGCTCAGACAGTAAACAATGTGCCTAGAATGCAGGAGACATGGGTTCGATCCCTGGGTCTGGAAGATCCCCTGGAGAAGGGAATGGCTACCACTCCAGTATTCTTGTCTGGAGAATTCCATGAACAGAGGTGCCTGGCCAGCTATGGTCCATGGGGTCACAAAAAGTTGGACACGACTGAGCAACTAATACAATAAAAACGATAGAGTAATACCATCAAATCTGAATACCCTTTGTTTAAATAATCCCCTTTGGTTTTTGAAAAATGATATGATACTTACCATGACAGTGATATTCACCACTGTCTTAAATCTCCAACTATATAATGGCCAATCTGACAGACATTTATTTCTCATTCATATAAAGTCCCAAACCAGGTTTCCTGATTGACAGAAAATTCATTTCCCAGTGGCAAGTTACTTGCTTGTCAACCAATGCCTCGTCCGTGTCATGACTCCATCACCTCCGTTGTGTACCTCTTCTCAACTCTTTGACTTGGAAATGATTCAGGGCACTTCACTCTTATTTTGTGGTTGAATAGTAGTCCCATAGGTGCAAGGGGGCTGGGAATGGAGTCTGCTAGACAAAAGATTCCTAGGAAACCCTGCACCCTGAAGGAGCAGCAAGACCCTTTGCAAGACAACCGTTCATTCTCTGGCAGGGAGGGCACCCCTTCTTCAGCATTACCATCTGGACTTCCCAGGTGGCACTGGTGGTCAAGAACCCACCTGCCAATGCAGAAGACACAGGCTCAATCCCGGGATCGGGGAGATCCCCTGGAGAAGGGAATGGCTACCCACTCCAGTACTCGTGCCTGGAGAATCCCATGGACGGAGGAGCCTGGTGGGCTACAGTCCATGGGGTCGCAGAGTTGGACACGACTGAACAACTAAGCAACACATCAGATAATGTACGTGAATGTTAATATGATGTGAGATTCTTGGCAGATAATAACTTATACCTTCCATCAGATGGCAGACACACTGATCCCTAAGCATCCCATGCTTTATTTCACCATCCTTGAAACAGCTCTTAAGAGAAACTGAAGGGACACCACTCTGAGGTAGATGAATATCCTGCCTACTATGGCAGCAGAAACTGTTTGGTAAAGTGAGATTTTACTCCATTAAAAGAAAAAAAAAAAAAACCTTTAAGTGTTTAATGTTAGGAATCAGACATTTTAACTTATATCAATGACTATTTCTTTATCTCCACTGATGGTAACTCGTCTATGACATATTTGTACATCATCTTTATCACTTTTATGGCAAGACCTCCATAATGTCTGAGAAACTCTTTACTATAATACTTTTGCTCAAAACTAGTTTTTCAAGTGTAAAGTGTTAAATCCTAGTTCTACTTTGATACTAAATGTTTACTATCTATGTAAATTTCAGTATTTTATAGATTTCAATTTTCTTTTCCACAGTCCTACTCAGTATATCTTCTTACATATTAAAGAATAATTTTATTTGTCAAAGGATCTCAAAACATGACTACTTTTAAAAACAGCCTCTTGTGGGTTTTTTGTTGTTGTTGTTTAGTTGCTAAGTCACATCCAGCTCTTTGTGACCCCATAGACAGTAGCTGGCCAGGCTTCTCTGTCCATGGGATTTCCCAGGCAAGAATTCTGGAGTGGGTTGCCATTTCCTCCTCCAGGGGATCTTCCTGACCCAGGGATTATACCCATATCTCTTGTGTCTCCTGCACTGGCAGGCAGATTCTTTATCACTGCACTACCTGGGAAACCCATATTATGTTTTAATATTATGCATATTTTAAAAATCAGATATAAGTCCAGTTTATTTATATTATAAATCAAAGCAGATATATATATTTCATATCACTGGGGAAATACCATTTTTTGACTATTTGTGGGTTTGGGGTAAACAATATTCCATGGAGAAATCACAGGACGGTGTTAGAAATGCCCATTTTCATACCTTTTAAGTGAGACTTTTAAGAAACATGAGTCATTATCAACTATGTGTACCTACCTGTACCTGAAGTCCTTGGGGCCCTGGCCTCATACCACTGACTTATACCAAGGCCTGGGAATAGGAATCAATGATTCAATCTGGTGAAAGACCACATTCAAAAAACCCTGTATACATACTCCCTATCTAGACATTCTTCTGGTCCAGACCCACAGAGAGAAAATCTAGCTAAGAGAGAAATATAGAGCATGCTGTTGCTGTCTAGTTGCTCAGCCACGTCTGACTCTTTACGACCCCATGGACTGTAGCCCACCAGGCTCCTCTGTCATGGAGTTCTCCAGGCAGGAATGCTAGAGCAGGTTGCCTTTCCTCCTCCAGGGATCGGCCCAACCCAGGGATCAAACCCACATCTCCTGCATCGCAGGTGGATTCTGAGACACCAGGGAAGCCCATAGTTAAAGTATATATTTACGTTAATAAAGTGCATGAAAGGAAGGTAACAGCAGAGTTCATAAATGTCTTTAGTGATGAATCAACTGCAAATTAGTTTTTCCATGTCCCATCAAAATGCCATCCATCCATCTTTCTACCTAGCTACCTACCTACCTACCTTTCTACCTAGCTACCTACCTACCTCACTGTGTGTGTGTAGGTTTGGGGAATAACAAGTAAACATATATAGAACATATTGTTATTCAAATTTCTACAGAATTATTTTTCAGTTGAGTACTTTTATTTGAGGCAAAATGTACATAATTATCACTGAATTGGGTTTTATTTTTTTTTAGTACTGACATTGCTCTTTCAGAAAATGAAAAACAGCAACTGGAGCAAATGTATAATTTGTAAAAATTATCCTCTTTTAACCTAGTGTGAAAACTCCAAAAATTAATTGTTTAAGTCAATGCTTACCATTTAGCAAAATGAATGAGATTATTAGCTACTCAAATATTGCCTGATTTTATTCACATTCTGTTACCCCATTATCCACAAGGGCAGGAATCTCAAAAGTAATGAATTTGTCACCAGGGCCACTGCTGGGGTGTGACACTGCCTCCATTCTCTGCACACTCCTATCCAGTTTTCTTTATTGTAACATGATTGCTTGTCATCCGATTCTACAAATTACATTATACCAAGTTACTGTAGTGAAGTCTGTTACTAATTAAAATCCTTGTTATCTCCATACTGGAGTGAATATAGTTGTCCTTTTTGTTTCTTACCAACCCTGGAGACATACATTAGGAAACACTTCAGGCTCAGCATCTTCCGTGCCATTCAATAATAGTTATTTGTGCTTTGCTAGAGGTAGAAGAGAGCTTACATTATCTTGCTTTGGGGAAAAACTATGTAGCAATTACAGCGCAGGCTAGAGTTCAAGTTTTCTATGAAGTAAAATCCTGGCCAGGAAGGATTTGATAATCTAAATAAACCAGTGCCTGTAATTTGAGTCATTGAGACCTCACAACAAGGCAATATCCACATTCAGTCAAGTTTAATTTGTTAAAAACATAGCATGGAGACAGGGCTTTGAAGCCTTCCAGCACACATTCAGAGAACACTAGACTATCAATAAGACTGCTTCAGTGCAGAGATGCTAATTAAGCCACACAAAAAGCCTCTGATCATTCTTTACTATTCTATTAACATGTCCCCTTTCTCCACAAAACTTACGAAAGCCCCGGGCAATCAGAGTCCTAGTTTGAATGCTGCTGTCTTTATTTTATTTTAAGGTAGGATATGTGGGTCACATTTCAGTTGTGAATGTTGGAGAAAATTTTGCTGCTTCAAATGTTCTGTCTCCATAGTATTTTCTTCCATTGTCAAATAATCGCATCTGTCATGACATCACCACCTTTGGTATTTAGGAATAGAAGGCAAATTTCCTGGCCTGATTGCATGAAAAAATGATCTCTGGCTGCACAATATATAATTTAAACAATAGAAAAGCATCTTCTTCTTTGAAACAAATAGACCATCTGCTTTGGCTAAGCTAATGAGCAGATTTGAAAACAGCAAAATTCTAAAATGTGTGGTCCAGACATACTGACTGTGGCTATTTTTTTTCCTTGAAACATCAACTGAGACACCTGTCTTTTTTCCTTAGAAGTTGGAAACAAGTGACATCTCTATACTTTTCTTGGGGCTTCCCTGGTGGCTCAGATGGTAAAGAATCTGCTTGCTGTGCATAAGACCAGGGTTTGATCCCTGGGTCAGAAAGATCCCCTCAAGAAGGGATGGCTACTCACTCCAGTATTCTTGCCTGGAAAATCCCATCAACAGAGGACTGTCAATGGAATTGCGGAGAGTCAGATACAACTGAACAACTAACACTTTCTTGGGTTTCCCTGGTGACTCGGATGGTAAAGAATCTGCTTGCAATGTGGGAGACCTAGGTTCGACCCCAGGGTTGGAAGGAAAATCAAATGACACACCCTTTTTTTTTTCCTTAGAGGTTTGAAACAAGTGATCTCTCTATAACACTCATAATTATTTCTTGCTTTCCAAATTCCAAGTGGCTCACATCCAACCGCAAAGTAGAATGAAGATTTGGAAGATAGCTGCCATGAGAAATAGGCTGTGGACTGCATCGTGCATGCCAGGCTCTTGATTACCACGCTAAGTAGCCAGAAACCCATCATGCAGAGCCCGAGGCCAGTTTGGCCCGTTCACTTACAAGAGCAACAGAGTGAACAATCAACAGCTAAACAATCTGTCTCCTGCAGCACTCAGCATTTATTTCTTCAAGTTTTAGTCACTCAGTCGTGTCTGACTCTGCAACGCCATGGACTATAGCCCACCAGTCTCCTCCATCCATGGGACTTCCCAGGCAAGCATACTGGAGTGGGTTGGCATTTCCTTCTCTGGGGGATCTTCCTGACCCAAGGATCAAGCCTGGGTCTCCTACATGGCAGGCAGATTCTTTACCATCTGAGCCACCAGTATTTCTAAGTTTCATGGAGGGGTTTCAATAGTTTTAAATAATTGGATACCTACCATCCTATTAAATAAATACTTGAACAAATTCTTTTTTTAAGTCAATCAGAAATTTCACAGTTTTCTCTTCCTCCTTACTTATGCTTTTGATTCCAATATTCTTATATTTTTTTTGCTTATAAGCCTATTGTTTATTCTACTACCTGCAACAAAAATATATTACTCAGTCATTAACATTATTCACTTTATCAACATTTCAAATTGATCCTTTTTTAATGATGTATCACAGTAAGACTCAAGTTTTTCAACCAACATTGTGTTGAACTGAGTTATCCATGGATTTTTCATGCTAGAATACTGGAGTGGATTGCCATTTCCACCTCCAGGGGATCTTCCCCACCCAGGGATCGAACCTGTGTCTCCTACACTGGCAGATGGATTCTTTAAGGCTGAGCTGAACCCACCTGCCAATGCAGGAGACATAAGAGACACAGGTTTGATCCCTGGGTTGGGAAGATCCCCTGGAGGAGAGCATGGCCCACTCTAGAATTCTTGCCTGGATAATCCCCATGGATAGAGGAGTCTGGCAGGCTACAGTCCATGGGTTGCAGAGTCAGACATGACTGAAGTGACTTAGCAAGCATGGTAAGGAGGAATAAAAACCACACAGAGGAGTAAAAACCACGCCTTTCTTTTGTAATGCAGAATGACATTTGTGAAAGGGAGCCATCTAACAACTGCTGTGCATCCTAAATGGGTGATTTTAGGAAATAAGTATGGTCGAATTTGAAGTCCTGGAAATTCTCTTAAAACCATGGCCCAATTGACCTTAGTACATGGGGCTCATGAACACACCAGCTCTGGCAAGCCAGTTAATTCCATTGGATCTGTGGTTTCTGTGCTACGAGACCAAACAAATTATGTACTGCTCCTTTATAAATGCAGATTTTATATAATTAGTACAATGCAAATCCTTTTGGAAACCTTATTTTGCCATCATGTATCATGTCACATCATTGGTGCATAACAAGAACATCAAACCAGTCAATCCTAAAGGAAATCAACTCTGAACATTCACTAGAAGGACCAAAGCTGAAGCTGAAGCTCCAATACTTTGGCCCCTGATGCAAATAACTGATTCATTAGAAAAGACCCTGATGCTGGGAAAGATTGAGGGAAGAAGGAAAAGAGGGCAACAGAGGATGAGATGGTTGGATGGCATCACCGACCCAGTGGACATGAGTTTGAGCAAGCTCCGGGAGAGAAGGAAGGACAGGGAAGCCTGGCATTCTGCAGTCCATGGGATCGCAAAGAGTTGGACATGAATTAGCAACTGAGCAACAATAAATCATCCTTACAAAATGTAAAACTCTCAACACATGAGGGTTCTTAAAAAAAGACTCTCATGTGCAAAAGAAAAATTAGACAAGATGGTTTGGATGGCCTACCTTGGTAAAGAAATTTGGAGTACAGCTGAGTTAAGAATAAAACTCTTGTTGTTCCATATTCTATCATTAACAAAAAACAATTTATCTCCACTAATCATCTAAATATTAGTCCAATCGTATGAAAGTGAAAGTTGTGACTCTTTGCAACCCTATGGACTATATAGTCCCTGGAATTCTCCAGGCCAGTATACTGGAGTAGGTAGCCTTTCCCTTCTCCAGGGGATCTTCCCAAACCAGGGATCGAACCCAGGTCTCCCACATTGCAGGCAGATTCTTTACCAGCTGAGCCACAAGGGGAAGCCCAATCCAATCATATATTGATCTTTAAAAATTTTAAGATACGGCTACGACTTCTTGAGAACGTTTTTCCTTTCTTAGCATTTTCACTATTTCTCTTCTGTAAAGCTCACTGTAGCCCTACCATCTGGCAAGCGTGTCTGGTGCCCGCAAGGAGGATCATTAACTCTGCTCCTCTCAGAAGCGCAGGTGAGGTTTATCTGAGCATGGCATCACTAAGCTAGAAAACGTTACTTCCCCATTTAGTCACACTGCCTATAATGGATGTGTTCGTTCTCACCCAGTTTAGCAGCTAATTAAAGTATCTCTAAAAAGAAATCTCTTTTTCTGAAAGAATTTTCTATTAAAACTTTGGGACAATACAAGACAAAATTTGAAAACAACAAAATCAACAGGGCAAAAGACACATTGGATAAAAGACTGTTAGGCGAAATATACAAAGAACTCAAAGTCGATAGTAAGAAAACAAACTTCCTGGGTAAAAAAAAAAAAAAACAGGCAACACCCTTAACAGACACTTAACCAAAGAAGATATACAGATGGTAAATAAGCACATAAAAAGATGCTCCAGTCATATGTCATCAGGGAAATGCAAAGTAAAACATAATAAGACATCACTCTACTGCAGTCAGAATGAACAGTTCTGAGAATGCTGACTCCACCAAACGCTGGCAACACTGTGGAGCAACAGGAAGTCTCATTCACTGCTGGGGGGGCTACAAACGAGAGCAGCCACTTTGGAAGACGGTTTGGCGGTTGCTTAGAAAAACTAAACGCACCCTTACCGCACTACCCAGCAATCCTTCTCCCTGGTATTTACTCAAACGAGTTGAAAACTTATGTCCACACAGAGATCTATGTTTATAGCAGCTTCCTTCATAACGGTCAAAACCTGGAAGCAACTGCAATGGCCTGCAGTACGTGAACAAATAGATAAGCTGTGTTATGTCCAGATTGTTGTTGTTGTTTACTTGCTAAGTTGTGTTGGGCTCTCTGCGACCCCACGAACTGTAGCCCACTAGGCTCCTCTGTCCATGGGTTTTCCCAGGCGAGAATACTGGAGTGGGGTGCCATTTCTCCTCCAGGGGGTCCTTCTGACCCAAGGATCGAACCCGCATCTTCTGCGGCTCCTGCATTGCAGGGGATTCTTCACTGCCGAGCCATCAGGGAACCTTACATCCAGATAATGGACTATTCCCATTAGGGCTAAAAAGAATTAGACTATCAAGCCATGAAAACACATGGAGGAAACAAACATTTCCACATATTTCTAAGTGAAAGCTCTGAAAATACTAAATAATGTAGGATTCCAAGTATATGACATCCTAGGGAGGGCAAGATCCTGCAGACAATAAAAAGATCAGGTGGCTACCAGCAGCGAGAAAAGGGTTGAATAGGCAGAGCACAGATGACTTACAGGGCAGTAAAAAATTTATTGTATGATACTATAATGATGGATCCCTGGCATTGTACACTTGCCTAAACCCATGCAATATCCAACACCAGGAGTCAACCCTAAAGCAAACTGTAGGCTTCAGGAGAGTATGGTGTGTCAAGGTAGGTTCATCAGGTCTAAGAAACATACCATCTGGTGGCAAGGTTGATAATGGAAGAGGCTATGCACGTTTGCAGGTATGGATATACTGAAAAACTACCTATATTCCTGTTAATTATGCTGTTAACCTATTTAAAACAGCTCTAAAATATAGTGTCTAAAATTTTTTTTATGGTTAAGAGATAAATTTCTAAATTCTTTCCTGGCTCTAATGCCTTAGCAGAGATGTTTTAAAAATTTGACCACCCTATTTTTTTCAGTAAAATTAAAAAGTGGTATATGATGAGGAATATTATTAAAAAGTTGTTTTCCTACTGAAATACATTCAGTTTATAGCCATGATAGAGTAACTAATACTAGCTTTATCTTTCTGCCATTTAAAAATAAAACCTAGAAAACCGCACAAATACTTGAAAGAGTTTCAATAAGTGGAAACAGGCAGCCCAGAGGTGTGATCCTGAAAAAAGGGAGTAATGAGGTGAGCTCATTGTTTTCTGCCTAAAAGCCCATTTAGAAGCACAATGAAGGAAAGGGAGATCCTGATACAGTACAGAAGTTTTGCTGAACTGAAGGAAGATGGATCAGGGTTAAAGGAGATCAAAGTGACTGATATCTAAGGAGTAGCATAACGGAGAAAAAGAAACAACTGTGCAAAGAAAAGCCCCCCAAAATCTGCACAGAGGTCCCTGTGAGTATTTTGCCAAATATTCAGGTGATATACATGTATTAAAAAACTAACATATGACCCTACAATCCCAATCCTGGACATTTATCCAGAGAAAATTGTGATTCAAAACAATACATGCACCCCAATGTTCATGACAGCACTGTTTACAATAGCCAAGACAAGGAAGCAACCTAAATAACCATGGACATATGAGTCGATAGAGAAACTTTGGAATATACATACAACGGAATATTACTCAGTCGTAAAAAAGACTGCCATTTGCAGCAACGCAGAGGGACTTGGAGATTATCATACTAAGTCAGACAGGGAAAGACAAATACCATATGATATCACTTACGTGTTGGATCTTAACCAATGATACAAATGAATTATTTACAAAACAGAAACAGACTCACTGACTTAGAGAAAGGACTTCTGGTTACCAGGGGGGAAGGTGGGGGGAAGGGATAGAATGGAAGTTTGGAATTGACGTGTACACACTGCTATATTTAAAATAGATAATCAAGAACCTACTACATAGCACAGGAATTCTGCTCAATGCTTTGTAGTAACCTAAATGGGAAATTTTGAAAAAGAATAGACACATGTATATGTAGAACTGGATCACTTTGGTGTATACCTGAAACTATCACAACATTGTCAATGAACTACACTCCAATATACAATTTAAAAACAACTTAATTCTAAGCAAACAGCCACTTCTGTTTAGTCAGGTGGTTCAGTCAGGTAAACAACTGCCAAGATGGCAAAGGCATAAGAGATATTCGCTCTTGGCCAACTGAAGTGAATAAAACCTCATTAAAAATGCAGACATTCAGGACAGACATGTCATGGTCCATAGCAAAGGCAACTCCAAACTGACTATATTAAAGCTTAAAAATCAGCCTTGAAAATGTCAAGATGGTCCCCCAGTAACTTAAATATCAGCGAGAACAAAACATTCTCCTTGGTAAAGGAAGACAACAAAAAATCAAGAAACTTGACAATGTAGAATGAATAATATCCATCAAATTAAAAATAATTAGAAATGTGAAGATACATTTGGGCTGGTTCAGTGGGATGACCCAGAGGGATGGTACGGGGAGGGAGGTGAGAGGGGGGTTCAGGATGGGGAACACCTGTATACCTGTGGCGGATTCATGTTGATATATGGCAAAACCAATAAAAATTGTAAAGTAATTAGCCTCCAATTAAAACAAATTTATATTAAAAAATAAAGAGAAAAAAAAGAAATGTGAAGATACATACAAGAGGATTGTCATCTTCAATTATAACTGAGTATTTACCAGTTTTTTCTTTTGCTTCTGTTGTTTTTTTCTCATGTGTATTGAAGCTGTGTTATTATGCACACACACATTTAGAATTCTTATGTCTCCTTGATTAATTGACCTTTCATCATTCTGAAATATTCCTAATTATCTCAGCTGATATTTTTCATTCTAAAGTCCACTGTGCTTGATATTAATATAAATACTCTAGCTTTCTTAGGATTTGGTTTTTTGTATGTTGAATCTTTTTGCATATGCTATATTAAAGTACAATTCTTATAGACAATATATGGTTTATTGCTTTTTTTTTCTGTCCAATCAGATAATCTCTTTTAATGGTAGTATTTAGATAATTTGCATTTAATATAAAATTCAGTGTTTAGTTTAAATCTACCCTCTTAACATCTTCTGTTTGATCCAGTTGTTCTTTATTCCCTTCTCTTTCCCTAACTTCTTGCAGATTGTTTTCATATTGTCTTCTCTATTGATTTATGAACTCTTCAATTTTGTTTACTTTTATAGTTTTAAAGTTTAAATACATATCTTCGATTTATCACAGTTTATTTGGAAGTAGTGTCTTGTATCACTATACCTATAATAAGGCCCCTCCCATTTTACAATAGTTGTTATACATTTTACTGCTTCCCACTCATTTTAGACCAGCATTATCCTTGATTCTAAAACTAGACAAAAACATTTTAAGTAAGTAACACTCCAAATTTTCCTCATGAATATATTGTGTTGGCCAAAAATTTTGTTCAGCTGGCAAGCTTTTTGGCCAATCAAACAGATACAAATATCCATAACGTGTTAGCAAATCAAACCTCCTAAAATATTAAAAGGGTATATATCATAACCAGATGTGCTTTATCCTAGTAATAGAAAGGTGTTCTATCCAAAAATCAATAGGTATAATTTATAATTCTATTTTTTAAAATAAGATAACCCCCCCCAAAAGAAGATAAACCCATCAGAGACTCTTAATAGGAACAAAAAGGGTGCTCAAAAACTTTGACACCAATTAATAGTTACAAAAGGTGAAACTCTTAGAAAAACTGAGATAAAAAGGAAACTCCTCCACCTGATAAAGGGGATCTACTGAAAACATACAGTTAACATGCTTAATGTTGAGAGACTTAACTATTATAAGCCTGAGAAAAAGGCAGAGATGTTCTCATTCAATGCCTCTGGTCAACACTATATTGGATGTACTATCCAGTTCAACAATATAAGAAAAAATACGATACATGCTGCAAAGGAAGAAGCTAAACTGTCTTCATTTGTAGACAGTATAACAACATAAAAATAAATCCCTAAGAATGTACTTATTATATCTTCTATAATAGAAGAATTGATCAATGTCAAAAGGTACAAGTTCTATTTACAAAATTCAGGTGTTACCCTATTGAGAGTTCATTACTGAAAAACACAGATGTTTAAATATCACCATGAAAAATAGCATCAAAATTTATGAAGTGTTTAATAATGGTAAAAATCACAAAATATTAATGAGATAAACGAAAGTCAACCCTATAAATTTCAGGAGATAAACTGTATTAAAGAAAACTCAATAATGTTAAGTACCAATTCTTTCCTAATTTCTCTATAGATTAAATGCAATTCAAATAAAAATTCCAGTATGCTCTTTGTAGAAAACAAGCTTATTCCAAATTATATCTGTAAATTCCACACATCTAGAATATCTAAATTTTGATAAAGGAAAAATATATATACTTCCTAAATTTTTTTTTTTAAATAAAGCTATCAGTTCAGTTCAGTCACTCAGTCATGTCTGACTCTTTGTGACCCCATGAATTGCAGCATGCCAGGCCTCTCTGTCTATCACCAACTCCCGGAGTTTACTCAGACTCATGTCCCTCGAGTCAGTGATGCCATCCAGCCATCTCATCCTCTGTCGTCCCCTTCTCCTCCTGCCCTCAATCCCTCCCAGCATCAGAGTCTTTGCCAATGAGTCAGCTCTTTGCATAAGGTGGCCAAAGTATTAGAGTTTCAGCTTCAGCATCATTCCCTCCAAAGATCACCCAGGACTGATCTCCTTTAGGATTGACTGGCTGGATCTCCTTGCAGTCCAAGGGACTCTCAAGAGTCTTCTCCAACACCACAGTTCAAAAGCATCAATTCTTCGGTGCTCAGCTTTCTTCACAGTCCAACTCTCACATCCATACATGACCACTGGAAAAACCATAGCCTTGACTAGACAGACCTTAGTTGGCAAAGTAACATCTCTGCTTTTGAATATGCTATCTAGGTTGCTCATAACTTTCCTTCCAAGGAGTAAGCGTCTTAATTTCATGGCTGCAATCACCATCTGCAGTGATTTTGGAGCCCAGAAAAATAAAGTCTGTTTCCACTGTTTCCCCATCTATTTCCCATGAAGTGATGGGACTAGATGCCATGATCTTCATTTTCTGAATGTTGAGCTTTAAGCCAACTTTTTCCACTCTCCTCTTTCACTTTCATCAAGAGGCTCTTTAGTTCTTCTTCACTGTCTGCCATAAGGGTGGTGTCATCTGAATATCTGAAGTTATTGATATTTCTCCCGGCAATCTTGATTCCAGATTGTGTTCCCTCCAGCCCAGCGTTTCTCATGATGTACTCTGCATATAAGTTAAATAAGTAGGGTGACAATATACAGCCTTGACATACTCCTTTTCCTATTTGGAACCAGTCTGTTGTTCCATGTCCAGTTCTAACTGATGTTTCCTCACCTGTATACAGATATCTCAAGAGGCAGGTCAGGTGGTCTGGTATTCCCATCTCTTTCAGAATTTTCCACAGTTTACTGTGATCCACACAGTCAAAGACTTCAGCATAGTCAATAAAGCAGAAATAGATGTTTTTCTGGAACTCTCTTGCTTTTTCCATGATCCAGCAGATGTTGACAATTTGATCTCTGGTTCCTCTGCCTTTTCTAAAACTAGCTTGAACATCTGGAAGTTCACAGTTCATGTATTGCTGAAGCCTGGCTTGGAGAATTTTGAGCATTACTTTACTAGCATGTGAGATGAGTGCAATTGTGTGGTAGTTTGAGCATATTTTGGCATTGCCTTTCCTTGGGATTGGAATGAAAACTGACCTTTTCCAGTCCTGTGGCCACTGCTGAGTTTTCCAAATTTGCTGGCATATTGAGTGCAGCACTTTCAGAGCATCATCTTTCAGGATGTGAAATAGCTCAGCTGGAATTCCATCACCTCCACTAGCTTTGTTCATAGTGACGCTTCCTAAGACCCACTTGACTTCCCATTCTGGGATGTCTGGCTTTAGGTGAGTGATCACACCATCATGATTATCTGGGTCATGAAGATCTTTTTTGTAAGTTCTCTGTGTATTCTTGCCACCTCTTCTTAATATCTTCTGCTTCTGTTAGGTCCCTACCATTTCTGTCCTTTATTGAGGCCATCTTTGCATAAAATGTTCCCTTGGTATCTCTAATTTTCTTGAAGAGATCTCTAGTCTTTCCCATTCTATTGTTTAAGTCATTTAAAAACATGAAAGTGTTTAACACTGTATATTTCATAATATATTAATGATGCCTTTAAAAATTTTTTTTTAATCTGCTCTTGAAAAGAAACAATTTTCACAAAAGAAAAAGAGACACACTTGGAAAAAATAGTAAAAAAAAATATACACACGGAAACTTCAGTACTTTGGCCACCTCATGCGAAGAGTTGACTCATTGGAAAAGACTCTGATGCTGGGAGGGATGGGGGCAGGAAGAGAAGGGGATGACAGAGGATGAGTTGGCTGGATGGCATCACTGACTCGATGGACGTGAGTTTGAGTGAACTCCGGGAGTTGGTGACGGACAGGGAGGCCTGGTGTGCTGCGATTCATGGGGTCGCAAAGAGTCGGACACGACTGAGCGACTGAAATGAACTGAACTGAACTGAAATCCTTGAATTCATAATATATAAAGAATTCTTAGATTAGGAAAAACAATAACTAAGTATGGGGCAAAGATTTGTTCAGGCGCTCCACAAAGAAGACATACAAATGGCCAATAAGCATATGACAAGATACCATCCCCCATTATGAGTCAGTGAGGAAAGGTATTAATGCCACAAGAAGATGTCAATATGTACACATTCATCAATTAGATGTTTAGCTGTGTCCAACTCTTTGCAATCCTATGGACTTAGCCTGCCAGGCTCCTCTATCCATGGGGTTCTCCAGGCAAGAATATTGGAGTGGGTAGCCATTCCCTTTGGAAAGACTTAATTTAAAAGGACTCACAGTAGCCAGCATTGGCAAGGATGTGGAGCAACTGGAACTCTCTACATTGTCCATAGGAATATAAAATTTTGCACCCTCTTTAAGAAAAAAATAGGCGTTTCTTCTAGAAAGTTAAATACTGTATATACTTACTCTGTGGTTTAGCAATTAGACTCACAAATATTTACCCAAGAGATATGGCAATATGTACATACACAAACACTAAGACACAATGGTTTCCTGTACCTTTGTCCATTATAGCCCCAAAAATCCAAATACTTAAATGTGAAAAAATAAACTGCTATTTTCATGGGAGAGAATACAACTGAGTAATATAAAGAAACAAACTGCTGATACATGGACCTCTGTGGATAAACATAAAAATTATTAAACCATTCTGCTAAGGAGATCCAACCAGTCCATTCTAAAGGAGATCAGCCCTGGGTGTTCTTTGGAAGGAATGATGCTAAAGCTGAAACTCCAGTACTTTGGCCACCTCATGCAAAGAGTTGACTCATTGGAAAAGACTGACGCTGGGAGGGATTGGGAGCAGGAGGAGAAGGGGACGACAGAGGATGAGATGGCTGGATGGCATCACTGACTCGATGGACGTGAGTCTGAGTGAACTCCAGGAGTTGGTGATGGACAGGGAGGCCTGGCGTGCTGCGATTCATGGGGTCACAAAGAGTCGGACATGACTGAGTGACTGAACTGAAGGAAATCAGACACATTGTTTGATTCCGTTTAGAAACAACTCTAGATAAACAGACCTAATATATAGTGTCAGAAATTAGATAGTGGTGGCGAGGGGCTGTGACTTTTGTAGACTTTTTGTAGGGCTGTGACTGTTGAGCCAGGGACCAGGATGTTGATTGTCATGACAACAGGCATCTTGTTAGAGTGATGAAAGTGTTTTACAGTCTTCATTTGACTGTATAACCATGTATAACTGTATAACCATGGTGGTTATACAAGCCCACATTTCAAGTGGGAGGGGTAATTTACTGTATATGTTAGTCTTCAGTAAAATTGACTTAAAATTGTATGTATGTATATACACATATATAAATAAACACACACACACACACTGGGCTCTCACTTGTTAACAAATAAAAGTAAAATCTGCTAACATACAAATCCAAATGTTGTATATTAAGTCAGCTAATGGAAGCAGCACATCCCATTTAAGAAGCTGCCTACCAGAGGTTGATGAAGGTGAAAAAGGAGAGTGAAAAACCTGGTTTAAAACTCAACATTCAAACAAGTAAGATCATGGCATCTGGTTCTATCACTTCACAACAAATAGATGGGGAAACAATGGAAACAGTGACAGAGTTTATTTTGGGGGGGCTCTAAAATCACTGCAGATGGTGACTGTAGCCATGAAATTAAAACACACTTACTCCTTGGAAGAAAAGCTACGACCAACCCAGATAGCATATTAAAAAGCAGAGACATTAATTTGCCAACAAAAGTCCATCTAGTCAAAATTATGATTTTTCCAGTGATCATATATGGATGTGAGAGTTGGACCAGAAAGGAGGCTGAGAGCCAAATAATTGATGCTTTTGAACTATGGTGTTGGAGAAGATGCTTGACAGTCCCTTGAACTGCAAGGAGATTAAGGCAGTCATTCCTAAAGGAAATCAACACTAAATATTCATTGGAAGGACTGATGCTGAAGCTGCACTACTTTGACCACCTGATGCTAAGAGCCAACTCACTAGAAAAGGCCTTAATTCTGGGAAAGATTGAAGGGAGGAAGAGAAGAGGATGACAGACAATGAGATGGTTGGATGGCATCACTGACTCAATGAACATGAGTTTGAGCAGTCTCCAGGAGATGATGAGGGACAGGGAAGCCTGGCATGCTGCAGTCTACAGGGTAACTGAACAACTTCCCAGAGGTGGGCCAATCATACTTAAGGCTGTTAACAAAGACATCGCCCAAACCAGCAATAATCCCTGTTAAAGCAAATCATTTTCTTTTGGACAATTTGCCAGCGTTAAGAAATTCTCTAGAAGTCTACAAACAATAAATGCTGGAAAGGGTATGGAGAGAAGAGAATCCTCCTATACTGCTGAAGGAAATTTAATTTGTAACAGCCACTATGGAAAACAGTGTGCAGGGTCCTCGAAAGACTAGAGTTACCATATAATTCAGCAACCCCACTCCTGGACATATATACAGAGAAAACCTAATTCAAAAAGGTACATGCACCCCAGTATGTAACAGCACTATTTATAATAGCCAAGACACAGAAACAACCTAAATGTCAACTGACAGATGAATGGATTAAGGAGATGCGGTGTGTATGTATATATGGAATGCACACAGTGGAATACTACTCAGCCATATAAAATAATGGAATATATTGCCATTTGCAGCAACATTTATGGACCTAGAGATGATCATACTAAATATAGTAAGTAAGACAAAGAGAAATATATTTCTAATGTGTGAAATGTAAAAAAAAAAAAAACTACAAATGTGCTTATTTACAAAACAGAAGTAGACTCACAGAGGTAGAAAACACCATGGTTACCAAAGGGGAGGAGAGGAGAGAGATAAATTAGAAGTTTAGGATTAAAATATACACACTAGTATACTTTCATGCATTGGAGAAGGAAATGGCAACCCACTCCAGTGTTCTTGCCTGGAGAATCCCAGGGACCAGGGGAGCCTGGTGGGCTGCCATCTATTGGGTCGGACAGAGTCAGACATGACTGAAGCGACTTAGCAGCAGCAGGGTATTTAAAACAAATAACCAACAAGGACCTACTGTACAGCACAGGGAACTCAATATCTTCTAATAACCTACAATGGAAGAAAATATAAAGAAGAATATATATGTTTACACAAAAAACACATGTATTATTGAATCACTTCACTGAAACTAACACAAGATTATAAATCCACTATATTTCATAAGAATTAAGAAAAGAGCTCTGTAAAATAACAAATAAACAACAATGTATGCTTTTGAACTGTGGTGTTGGAGAAGACTCTTGAGAGTCCCTTGGACTGCAAGGAGATCCAACCAGTCCATTCTGAAGGAGATCAGCCCTGGGATTTCTTTGGAAGGAATGATGCTAACGCTGAAACTCCAGTACTTTGGCCACCTCATGCGAAGAGTTGACTCATTGGAAAAGGCTCTGATGCTGGGAGGGATTGGGGGTGGGAGGAGAAGGGGATGACCGAGGATGAGATGGCTGGATGGCATCACTGACTCTATGGACGTGAGTCTGAGTGAACTCCGGGAGTTGGTGATGGACAGGGAGGCCTGGCGTGCTGCGATTCATGGGGTCACAAAGAGTCGGACACGACTGAGCGACTGAACTGAACTAAAACAAATTTAAAACTATCAGAAGGGAAATTTTACCGTAACACCAAGAATGACAAGTAATATTAATTACATCATAATATAATGATATAATTTATAATATAACTGAGGAGTCTGGCATGCTATATATAGTCCATGGAGTCAAAAAGAGTCAGAGATGTCTTAGTGATTGAACAGCAACAATATTAAAGAAGAAGATGGAATTTATAGGATTTTATCCTCCTACACCATAGTCACACCAAACCTTATCTGTCAGTTTACTATGAAGATATACTTTTTACCCTTTACCTGATTTCTATAGCTTGGCTCCTGATGGCATTTCTCTCAGTCATCACCTTTTTCTAATTAACACACTGTGACGACTTGGATTGCCTACAGAACTCACCAGGAGCACGAAGGAAAGTAAGATGCAGACTTTGTTTGCACTTACTGCTTTTTCTGTTCTGTAGCCACAGAAAGCATCACCCAGTCACTGAAAATCTTATAAATATAGGCCCCCCTTTGAAGGAATAATCGGACCTTGTAGATGGTCAAGATAAGTGCCTCATTAGCACTACATATAAAAGCCAAATTCTTGTCCTGCTGTGTGGTGAATTAGCAACATCATGCTCTGTCAAAAAGATTAGGTTACCATAATAAGATTTCTATCATTCTTCATGCTGCTATAGGATGAAAGGTGTGTAAACTGGAGAACAGAAGATGAATGGAAACCAGGATAACTTTCTTTCAAAATTCTGAGGGCTAAAGCAGAAAGAGCAGACTAGCTTTAAGTTGCTCAAGTATATATATATATATACATATATATTGATTTTTGTTGTTGTTGTTTAGTTGGCTCAGTTATGTCCGATTCTTCTACAATCCCATGAACTGTAGCCCGGTTGCCATTTCCTTCTCCAGGGAATCTTCCTGACCCAAGGATCGAACCTTCGTCTTCTGCATTGCAGGTGAATTCTTTACCACTTAGCCACCGGGGAAGCCCCATATATATTGATATATGTATGCTATCTACTACACTAAATATATATTTAAAATATAAAATATATATTAAAAAATACTGTGCCACATGGAAAGCTCCAATAAACAGGAATATTTAGGCTCAATATTAAAAAAATTAAATACTAAAAGTACTAACTAGAGCTGCCCAAGAAGGAAACAGACTTAGGTCAATGGAAAAAAAAAAAAAAAAGACATTATCTCAGAAGCATTAAAGCAGAAATACGTTCCTTTGCCAAAGATATTTAAAGAAAAATTATATTCTGTGTAAAAATGATCTTTAGGGCCTTTGAAATTGGAGTTTCTTTATTGCATGGTAATATGCTGATTTTAAATTTAAAGGGAACAAAATTAAGATATGATTGATACCAGCTATGTAGCTTTAACCTTTGAAATATGAACAATTTTCCAGACAAGTTCATCATTTTCTGGTGAAGACTTTCTTGATCTTCTGTAAACTCTAGCTTAACAATCTGGTCTCTTTCCCTCATCTTTAGAGCTTCCCAGGTGGCGCTAGTGGTAAAGAACCTGCCTGCCTGCAATGCAGACATAAGGGGCATGAGTTCAGTCCCTGGGGCAGGAAGATCCCCTGGAGAAAGGAATGCAGCCCGCTCCAGTATTCTTGCCGGAGAATCTCATGGACAGAGAAGCCTGGGGTCACAAAGAGCTGGACACAACTGAATGGACTTAGCATACACACTCACACTTTGAGAGTCCTGAGAAGCTTCACTGGGCTTTTGTGGTGGCTCAGATTCATAGAGAATCTGTCTTCCAACGCAGGAAGACACAAGTTGGATCCGTGGGTCAGAAGATCCCCTGGAGAAGGGAACAGCAGCCCACTCCAGTATTCTTGCCTAGAAAATCTCACAGACAGAGGAGCCTGGCAGCCTACAGTCCACAGGGTCACAAGAGTCAGACACAACTTAGCAACTAAACCCCCACCCTCAAGAGCTTCAGTCCCCATGTGAGTGAACAGCTGCAGTTTCTAAGATATTTTTAGGTTAAAAGAACATTTTTGCTCTAGACCCCACACATTCATCTCCAATAATGATTCTGAGAAGCAAACACCTTTGTTCTTTCTGAAGTCCTCCCAGTAGGAGGGCCACAGACCCCTGGCCCTTCATCTTTTTGTTTGCAAATAATTCTCTTCAGGAAATTCAGACAGTGAGAAATCAGATACTTTGTAACCGTAAAAGCACTTCATTGAAAAAGGAAGTAAATTTGAAAAAAAAAAATGGGATAAAAGCATTTTATAGGCAGGATGGATTGTACCAAAGTCCCTGATGGTACCTGGAGTATCTATGGGTCAAGCCTGGGTAGTAGCCTTTCCGCTTTCCATAGGGGGTGAAAGGGAACACAGATTTGTATGATATGGTACTTAATTATTGGAAAAGTATGACTACTGTGTAGCTTTAAGAAGGCTTACATTATGTTTTCTTTTTTGTTGTTGTTCGTATTTTTGTATAGCCATTTTAATATTGATGATAGAAGAAGAAGGTTTATGTTCTTGTATCTCCCTAAACATGCTTCACCCAAATCTATCCACACCAATCTATACACTCAACAGACATTTATGGATTATCTGTCTTTTCTACACATAATGACAGTCTTCTTTGGGAGATAATGAAGCAAAGGATGCTACCTTGACAAGGAATCAGAGTAATGGGGAAGATGGATGCGTGAACATCTATGTGTTTACAGTGGAGTCAGGTAGATGCTGTAACAAAAGATAACAATACACTGTAAAATTTGAATGACTTGGGGGAGTAACTTGAACTCCCTGTTGAGGACTTCCAGGAGGTCTCAGATAGAAGGGAGAAGGCAGGACATTCCTGGCAGAAGAAACAGCGTGTGCAAGGGCAGGAAGAGGGCGAAGGGAGAGCCGGAGTTCGGGATAAGGCTGAAAGTTTGATGTGGCTGGAACACCAGCTGTGAAGTGGAAAGAGGACTTGGGAGGGAGTCAGGAAAGGCCAGGCTGGGACTAGCCTGGGGACCCATGATAAAAGTTTGAGTATACAAAGGATCCTATGAAGGATGGGGAAATAGCCTGTGTGTTTAAGGTAAGAAATGATAGTTTTAGAGATTTCAGAACAATAGCTCGGAGAAGGCAATGGCACCCCACTCCAGTACTCTTGACTGGAAAAGCCCATGGATGGAGGAGCCTGGTAGGCTACAGTCCATGGGGTCGCTAAGAGTCGGGCATGACTGAGCGACTTCACTTTCACTTTTCATTTTCATGCATTGGAGAAGGAAATAGCAACCCACTCCAATATTCTTGCCTGGAGAATCCCAGAGACATAAGGGCCTAGTGGGCTGCCGTCTATGGGGTTGCACAGAGTCAGACACGACTGAAGTGACTTAGCAGCAGCAGCAGCAGCAGCAGCAGCAGATGGGATGCGAGGGGTTTGGGGGAGAGTGGATAGATGTATATGTATGGCTGAGTCCTTTCCTTGTTCACTTGAAACTATCATAACATTGTTGTTTGGCTATACTCCAACATAAAATAAAAAGTTAAATTAAAAAAAAAGAGAGAGAGAGCCTGCGGCAGCAGTCAAGGAAATGAAAGATGGCCAGGGTCTAGCTCACTGTCAGTGCTGCTGACTAGACAGAGGAATTCAATATCAGAAGGTTATCATCCATAGAACTGGTCACTTTTGGGGGCTTGGAAGAGGATATTAGCATGGACATCAGCATGATCACGATGCTGTTTATTCCTCTAGGAGATGTCAGTGGGTGGACACATTCTGTGCATGTGTGCTATAAGGCGTTATCATGTCCGACTCTTTGCGACCCTATGGACTGTAGACCCAGGCTCCTCTGTCCACGGATACTCCCCAGGCAAGAATAGTGGAGCAGGCTGTCATGGAGGATAACACTTAGGGAGAACCAATTCAGTACATACTTTCAGTTTGAGGAAGCAGTGGCTCCCCTGGTGGACATACCTGGATGTCATACACGGGTCATAGCTAAGGAAAGGAATCATGGCCCACATTTGGGAAGCGCCAACCTATAAATGACACTGAAGCCTCAGACACATTTGTGATCACCTGGAGGAATATAGGGCATCCCTGGTGGCTCAGACAATAAAGAATCCGAATGCCAATGCAGGAAGCCTGGGTTTGAGCCCCAGGACAGCAAGATCTACTGGAGGAGGAAATGGCAACCCACTCCAGTATTCTTGCCTGGAGAAGCCCATGGACAGAGGAGCCTGGTGGGCTACAGTCCATGGGGTCACAGAGTCAGACACGACTTAGCGACTAAATGAATGAACAAAGGGAGAAAATAAGAGGGAAAGGGGTGTTTGTCTGTTTTGTTGTGTTTTGAGACTACATTATGATCTAATCCTGGCTTTGGGAATAGATGATACAGCTCTTCCAAAATCATGTCTACTGAGATTTGCCCTCCTCCATCTCCATACAAAATTGCCAGGAAGTGTCCACTCCTCAGGGGAGTTACTTTTCTTTTCAAGCTAAAGTCTCATTGTCCATAGCTCGTTTCAGCACAAACATTTTTAACCTCTTCCTGCAACTCAGCTTGGCACACTTTGGCAGCCCATTGTTTTCTGTCAGAGCAGAATCAATACCAAGTCAATGCCAAGTAAGACATGGCTCAAAGCCAAACTATCCGCATCTTGGTTTTCAGGCTCCTTGGAAGCAGCAGGAAGGCTTCAGTGTCGACTTCAGAGTAATAACGTCCCAACCATGTACCTGTTCTTTTACCATCTCTTCACCTCTCCTAAGGTCCCTTATCATCTTCAGTTTCCCCAAGATGTTGGCAGGTATGCCCAAGGTAGAGACGGAGCCTCTGGTTGCCCACAGACAATTTAACATCTTCTCCCTAATTTTCAACCTCATGTTTTTAAACTTGAGAGGATAAGGATTCTGCCTTCCCCAGAATGTGTAATATGCCTGGGACAAAATAGGCTCTCACCAGTGTGGTAAAGACCCTGCCGGCCAATGCAGGAGACTTAAGAGAGAGACACAGTTTCAATCCCTGGGTCGGGAAGATCCCCTGGAGGAGGGTACGTAACCCACTCCAGTATTCTTGCCAGTGAAATCCTATGGACAGAGGAACCTGGTGAGCTACAGTCCATGAGGTAGCAAAGAGTTGGACATGATGGAAGCAACCTAGCATGCACAGTGATGGTTATGTCATGGGGAGAGAGCAGGAGAGATGGAGAAAGTTGAGGGTGGGCATGAGTGTGCTAAGTCACTTCACTCATGTCCAACTCTTTACAGCCTCAAGAACTGTAGCCCACCAGGCTCCAGTCAAGAATACTGGAATGGGTTGCCATTTCCTTCTCCATGGGATCTTCCCTGCCCAGGGATCGAACCCAAATCCCTTATGTCTGCTGCATTGGCAGGAGGGTTCTTTACCACTAGTACTACCTGGGAAGCCAAAATGCTCAACTCCTTGGGGCTTCAGGTTATCCGTAACCAGAAAAAACGCTATCAAATTTACAGTGTTTCAGGGAAATATTGTGTGTATGTGCGAATTCGTACAAGGGTGCAGTGGACCCAATTAACAGTGATTTAAGAAAAGCTTCACTTATTTTACATAAAATCTAAAACAGCAACAACAAAAATGCAAGGATGGTTTGAGCACAGGAAAGCCAGTGCCCTAGGCTAACATAAAATGCAAGAGGAAGCGCTGTCAGTTAAAACAGGGTAACAGAAGCTTACACAAAATTCCTTCTGCAAGCTACTCTTGAGGCATGTTGGCAAAACATGTTGGGCATCCCTACCCACTCAGGACCCTGAGAAGAGATGACCTCACTCCTCAGCCTCATGAGAAACAACTGGCTGGGGTTAAACCAGGCCCACTGACAAGGAGTCTTTTATACAGGAGGTTTCCAGTGTTAAAATTTAGCTGTTCTTTTCCTCATTTTTCCCTCAGTTAAGGATACACTCATAATAAAATGATAGTTGTCACTAAAACCATATCAAATGCAAACAGGAATTTTTTTTGTGAGTGAGGTAGGTACTATTTTTTTTTTTTCCCCATTGGAGGTTAGTTGCTCTACAATGTTGTATGGGTTCCCACCATAAATCAACATAAGTCAGCCATAGGTATACACATGTCCCCTCCCTCCCACCTCATCCCACCCCTCTAGTTTGTCATAGAGTCCTCTCTGACAAATAGCAGCTTCTCATTAGCTATCTGTTTTACACATCTCAATAATGTATTTATTTCAGTGTTTCTCTCTCAATTCGTCCCACCATCTCCTGCCCCTGCTGTGTTCATAATTCTGTTCTCCATGTCTGAGTGTCTATTCCTGCCCTGCAAATAGGTTCATCAGTACTATTTTCTTAGATTCCATATATAATATATGTGTTAATATAGGATACTTGTTTTTCTCTCTCTGACTTACTTCACTGTCTATAACAGGCTCTAGGTTCATCCACCTCACTAGAACTGACTTGAATGCATTCTTCCTCTTTATGGCTAAGTACTACTCCACTGTGTATGTGTACCTCATCTTCTTTATCCGTTCATTTGTTGATGGACATCTAGGTTGCTTCCATGTCTGGGCTATTGCAAATAGTGCCACATGGACATTGGGGTACATGTGTCTTTTTGAGTTATTATTTCCTCGGGGTATTGGGATTGCTGGGTCACAAGGTAGTTTATTTCTACTTTTTAAAGAAGTCTCATACTGTTCTCCATAGTAGCTGCATCAGTAAAAGGGAATTCTTCATCTATTCTCAGTGACTTTTAAGCATTTTTTTAAGTTTCACAATACTTTGCTTAGTTGAAATATTATCAGGAAGGCTAATATATAAAATGACAACAGGCAGAGCTTGTCTAGAAGAAGGATGGCAATCCAGACCCCCATTAAGACACACAGTCCCTGACCTTCCAGTGCCCAGCACCATCCCCTCCCCACAGCCGCTGAAATGCTACCGTCCCACTTCTGGTGCTTCCTGGATGGAATAGAGCCTTTGTAGAGCTAGTCAACAGGTATCCATCTTCCATGGGTACCAGTCACTATGCCAGGCACTGAAATCCACACAGATGGCAGAGGAAGCCCCCTATGTATATAAATAAGGCTTATTTCCTAGGACAAGAGACAGACAGTATGAGGGGAAAGACAGTAAAATGAAAAATGAATGGGGAGAGGGGGTAAATTGTGTGACTGAGACTGACATATACACACTGCTGCTGCTGTTAAGTCGCTTCAGTCCTGTCTGACTCTGTGCAACCCCATAGATGGCAGCCCACCAGGCTCCCCTGTCCCTGGGATTCTCCAGGCAAGAATACGGGAGTGGGTTGCCATTTCCTTCTCCAATGCATGAAAGTGAAAAGTAAAAGGGAAGTCGCTCAGTCGTGCCCGTCTCTTAGCAACCTCAAGGACTGCAGCCCACCAGGCTCTTCCGTCCATGGGATTTTCCAGGCAAGAGTACTGGAGTGGGGTGCCATTGCCTTCTCTGATATACACACTACCATGTATGAAACAGATAACTAATGAGAACCTACTGTATAGCACAAGGGGGAAAAAAGAAGGTACAGTGTGTCTGTAGGACATACATTAACCTTAAAAATGCATTCCAATATACATTAGTACAAATACTGTTTGATTCCACTTATGTGAGGTTCCTAGAATAGTCAAACTCACAGAGTCAGAAAGTATAGTAGTAGATGCCGGGGCCTGGGGGTAGAGGGCTGGGGAGGGGGGCATGGGGATGTAGTGTTTAGTGCAGACTGTAGCCCACTGGGCTCCTTTGTCCACAGAATTTTCCATGCAAGAATACTGAAAGGGTTGCCACTTGCTTCTCCAGGAGATTTTCCTGGCCCAGGGGTCAAACATGGGTCTCCTGCATTGCAGGCATTTTCTTTACCATCTGAGCCATCAGGGAAGCCTCATGCAAAGAGGGGGGTTTTATCCAAAAGGAGAGCAAGTGGGAACAGCAGGAAGCAGGGATGACTGGATGTGTTTAAGAGACAGGCAAGAGCTAGGTCCTCCAAGGCCTTGAAAACCATAAGAGATAGATTTTATTCTAGGTGTCATGGAAGAACCTGGGAGAGAATTTTGAAGGAATGCTTAAGTCATGATTTGGTTTATACTTTAAAAAGATCACAAAAGTGAGAGTTCCTCTGGGGGCTCAGTGGTAAAGAATCCGCCTGTCAATGCAGGGGACATGGGTTCGATCCTTGGTCTAGGAAGATCCTACATGCAGCAGAGCAGCTAAGCCCCAGGCACCACAACTACGGAGCCTGTGCTCTGCAACAAGAGAAGCCAGCACAATGAGAAGCCCTCACACCGCACCTGCAAAGTAGCCCCTATGCCAGAGAAAAGGCCTGCACAGCGATGAACACCCAGCACAGCCAAAAATTAATCAAAAAAGAAAAAACAGATCACAGAAGTGAGATCTTACTCATAGAACCAAAGTCTTGACTTACTATTGACAAAATATAGGCTTTGTAATTATTACGCCATTCTTGAGGCTGGGGACATCACGTTTTCAGAATACTTAAACACGACACCAGAAACAGTGCCCCAAAGCCCTGAACAGAAACAAGGTTCACTTTGGCCCCACTGCTCTTCTCCTGCCCTCCTCAGGGTAACTTTTTTCTCTTTCTGCTGGAAAACTAGGATCCCTCCCAACACCAGTTCATCCCAAGCAGCACCTTTATCAGAGTTTATTCTCAACTAAGCGGGACTCTCTCTAAAGGAATTTTGTTACAACTGCCAAGAGTACATGATTTCTCCCTAGTGCTTCCCTTTGATTAAGTCTGAACTGTAAACAAATTTCCCATGTTCAGTAAAAACCTAGATATCCCACCTTGTAATAGTCTTGAATCTCATTCTCCCTACTTCTCTCCCCTCCCTCCTCTCCCCACCCCTTGCATTCTTTTTTAACTATTTAAAGCAATGATAGGTAGACCACAGAGGATCTGAATCCGACTTTCTGTAGAAGAAAATTTCTCTGCCTATTTTAGTATATTCATCTTTCTTGGATCTATTGAAGAGCTAAATTCTAAGGCTCCAAATACCCAGGGATGAAGCTTGAACTGAGGCTGTGGTTCATCACAGCTGTTCAGACCATTAACCATCACTTCTCATTATTCCTGTGTTTCAGCTAACAGCTACCGTATTAAAAGTTCAATACAGTAAAGAGATACAAATTCTTAATCATTGAGGTCTGGTTGCTGATGCTAAGTCACTTCAGTCGTGTCCGACTCTGTGTGACCCCATAGACGGTAGCCCACCAGGCTCCCCCATCCCTGGGATTCTCCAGGCAAGAACACTGGGGTGGGTTGCCATTTCCTTCTCCAATGCATGAAAGTGAAAAGTGAAAGTGAAGTCGCTCAGTCGTGTCCGACCCTCAGCGACCCCATGGACTGCAGCCTACCAGGCTCTTCCGTCCATGGGATTTTCCAGGCAAGAGTACTGGAGTGGGGTGCCATTGCCTTCTCCATGAGGTCTAGCAGAACAATGTATTTTTCACAACGATAGAAATAGGTTGTACAGTATAGTTTGACATGTATGTAGGTGTGTGTTAGCTGCTCAGTCATGTCCAACTGTTTGCAAGCCCATGGACTGTAGCCCACCAGGCTCCTCTCTGTCCATGGGATTCCCCAGACAAGAATACTGGAGTGGGTAGCCATTCCCTTCTTCAGGGGATCTTTCCAACCCAGAGATTGAGACCCTGGGTCTCCCAAATTGCAGGCAGATTCTTTACCATCTGAGCCACCAGAGAAGCATTTTCAAATATTAGAGAGGAAAATTTGATAACATTCAGAAAAAATGTGCCACGTAGTACTTTCTATGAGATACAGCGCTGATTTTATTGAACTATAGACAGGTACATAAAACCCTGGTTGTTGAGACATCAGACCTCTGCTAATCAGGTAGGCTCTTATTCTTAGAAGATGTGGGAAGTGCTGCCTGCATTGTCAACTAACAAGGCAGATGATGTAGATCAATTTGTACCGTCCTTGACTTTCTGCTTCTATTAGAATTCTGAAAGATCATTAGCCACCTCTGGGATATATTTGATTAATGGGTTCGGTTCAACAAAAACAGGTGAGGTCAACCATGAGCAGAATTTTAGTTTTAAAAAGGTATTCCGGAGGGAATGTGTGGTTTCAAAACTACAATGAGAAGCAGTTAGTTTCTCAGAAGCGTTCTGGCCCATGCCACACCACAGTGCATTCTGCCTGGGGGGCCTGGGAAGCCTTTCAGTCACTGGGCCAGGACCACTGGACCAGGTGTCAGCTCAGCTGCCAGGACTGGCCAGGTCTGGGCCAAGCTAGGACCCTCACAGCACGCTGCTAGGAAACGAGATCACCTGTGAAATCGGTAACTCCAAAGCTTGGCTCACTTCTCACAGTGACCCAAATTCTTCCCTCACAAGAGAGGAGGTGAGACACACCTCTGTTCTTTTTACATGACACACCTTCTCCTGTTTAGCTCTTTCAATTTTTTTTTTAAAAAAAAAAACCTCTTTTGCCCTTTTCTGTAACACAGTTCTGCTGTTTTCTATAACAGCTCCCCTCCCCTCGCTTCCACCTAGAAAAAGCTGAGATAACACTCTGAGAAACAGATGTGTTTTAGTTGCCAACATGAGAAGGTGGCATCTTTTTAAACCACCACCCACTTACTCCCCTAAGTGTATCATCCGTATCAATGAAGCTAATTTTATAAACTGAAGATGCTCTTTCTATTAAGTTCTCCTCCAAATGAAAGCAGCGAGCTTCATTCTATTTATTACCCTGCTCTTTACAATTAGTTTTATGATGGATGGCGAGAATGCTAATGCTATAAATCCAGTCTGCAACTCTCCCATGGCTACTGACAGTTATTAATCCCTTGAGGAGGACTGAAAATATGCTATATAACAAGTCAGTCTGACTTGTAACCTCCGCTGCAGAACTGTTTAACACCCCCCCTACTCAGATTCATGCCACAGGTTTTTTAACTAGATATGAGGATCTAAAATAATCAGTTTCCCAAAAGTAAGACAATGCCTGAGCATTTAGTAAAATCAGACAATGTCTGATCCTTTAATACAGCCATACAATGTCACTGGCTATTATATATAGGATGAATAAACAATGAGGTCCTGTTGCATAGCATGGGAAACTATGTTCAATATCCTGTGATGAACCATAATGGAAAAGAATATTAAAAAGTGTGTGTGTGTGTGTAAAACTGGGTCACTTTGCTGTACAACAGAAATTAACAACATTGTAAGCCAGCTATACTTCAATAAAATAAAACAACAAAAGTAGCAAAAAATAAAAACAAATACCACTGGCTGACACTGGAGACTCACCTTCATTTCTTTAAATGAAGACCTAAAATATGTCATGAAAAAATGAGTTTATGTATCAGAAACAGCTTAAAAATATAAAGTGCCTGAATTTTGATCCAGTGCCTGGATCAAACTTTAAGAAGAGCTCTCTGCTACCATCCTCTGCTCATAACTGGTAACATCACTATTCGACCTTTTATAAAGATTTGGAAATTTGGACATGAGCCTCCTACATTAGAGGACAAGAAATTTCAGTTAATTACAGGTAGTTGAGAAAATGTTCCTTATTTAATCTGTCATTCAATCCTTCTTTCTGTTGTAACCAAGTTTTTCTTTTCTTTTTTTTTAAAAACACCCATTTGTTCTTACTTTTATTTGTTCCTGCCTATTTATCAAAGTTTCATTGATATTCTATGTAGAGCTTTCTATCACATATGAAACTATGCTTGCCTAATTGGTACACGTTTGTTTCATGAGACTTTGAGAAAAATCACATTTATTTTCCCAAATAAAATTGAGTTTGGTTCCATTCCCAAGCAGCACAATTGGCAGGAAATCTAGTCTCTTTTTGCAAAACTCCCTTCCCCTACGACTCCTGGAGTTCTATGAGAAGATCTGGAGAAGCACAAAGACTGGGACGATCGGGAACCATCCGGTCTCCAGGACAACACATTTCTCATCCTTACTTGTTCTTGACAAATCCCAGTGTTTCAGCTGAAGGTGGGCAGCCCTCGATCGTGACTTCCATGTCCTCTGACCCAGTCTTGGTCACTGAGAATGCTCCCAGGACATCCCAGATGCAGGGTCTCCGAGTCCATCCCCACCAGACACCACATCCCTCAGTAGCCTGGATCTTTGCAAGTTTCTTTTCATGAACAGGATCCAGTTTTTCAGGGAACCCCCAGCCTTCCATAACACCCTTTATTTTTTCCTCAGCAAGAAAGAAGAGTTGTTCTCCAAGACTCTAGTGTTTCAATCAGGAGACATCTTATATATATATATATATATATATATAATTGCTTCACCATGTTGTGTTAGTCCCTGCTGTACAATGAATTGATCAGCTGTATGTGCACATACATCCCCTTCCTCATGGGGCTCCCTTCTATCCCCTCCATCCCACCCATCTAGAACCTGCTATGAAGCACAAGAAGCTCAGCTCAGTGCTCCACGATGAGACCTCTTAATAGTTACTCTCCGGAAACAATAACCAAGGCCTCCAAGTCTCAAAGTTCCTGGCTGTTTAGTAGAAGGGAAGGTAAAATATTTCCTCCTTTTGGTGAGACTGAGACATAGCTATCCACTGGATTGGGTTGTCCTGAATCAGCAAGTAGGCACATAGATGATAGACAGATACATAGAGTTACACAGTTATATGGAGTTACAAGGATGATGTATTAGTCTCTCAGTCATGTCTGACTCTACGTGACCGCATGGACTGTAACCCAGCAGGCTCCTCTGTCCATGGAATTCTCCAGGCAATACTGGAGTGGGTTGCCATCCCCTTCTCCGGGGGCTCTTCCTGACCCAGGGATTGAATCCAGGTCTCCTGCATTGCAGGCGATTCCTTACTGTCTGGACCACCAGGGAAGCCACCACATGGATGATGGGAATAACTGATAGATGTGTGTGTGTGTGTGTGTGTGTGTGTGTGTGATTATATTGTTTGGGTGTAGATTGTGTGTGTATGAATTCTGTGCTTGATGAAGAGACAGGAAAAAGAGAATTGGCATGTGTTTTTAACAGTAAGGTCTTCTGTAATAACATTTATAACAGCATCTCAAAAATGAAAGAACTCAAATAATGAGGCTACTATATAGCAAGCTTTAAAGGTGACTGATTTACTCATCCTTGACTTTCCCTAGATCCTGTCTGGACTCCCAGACATAATAGATATGAAGAAGAAAAAATATGTTTTAACTTGAATTGAAATATAACCCCCAAAGTGGGTATAACCTTCAGGTTATGAAACGAATATGAAGACATCTTTTAACAGCAAACACGAGATCAAGTAAGTACAATATACCATAAGAAGTCAGTAATCCCATTTTTGCCTAACAGCCCCTCTACTGCTACCATAAGGCTGGGATGCACATGGCCTGAACAAGTTGTTCCCACGTGTACCTCTAGATCAATTATTCATCTCTCCATCTGGAACCACGTCTTACATCTGCCCTTCTTTCTCCAAAGATCCCCAAGTCAGGCGAATACACAGAGAATGAAACCAGGCAAATGGGTAAACAGAATAATAAATGGATAAATAAAACCCTTTATTATTATGAGGTATTTGCATCCAATCTTAATATAGCCTCTGAGTGAATTCAATTGGCAGGCTTTCTGTACCCTTCAGGCACCCTGGTGGAGTTACAAGTGTCACAAATATATAAATAAAACTAATAGAATGAATCCCATTGGCCCTGGTAGCCAAAAGGATGGGTTTGGAACAGGCGGTGTCTCACATGGAGCCAACAGCAGACTTCTCTATAAATGCTGAGTGCCTGGGCATCTCATTTTCTGCTATGATATGGTAGGGAAGGGATTACCAGGCGGCTCAGTGACAAAGAGTCTGCCTGCCTGTGCAAGGACCCAGGCTCAATCCGTGGGTCAGGAAGATCTCCTGGAGAAGAAAATGTCAACTCACTTCATTATTCTTGTTTGGAGAATCCCATGAACAGAGGAGCCTGGCGGGCTATGGTCCATGGGGTCACAAAGGGTTAAACATGATTGAACATGCATGCGATGGTAGGGAAAGTGTGGGGCTGCTATATATTTGATGATGATGAAAAGAGATTCTGAACAGGAACTTCCCTGGTGGTCCAGTGTCCAAGACTCCTTGTTCCCAATGCCAGGAGCCCAGGTTCAATCCCTGGTCAGGGAACCAGATCCCACATGCCACCCCTAAGAATTCTCATGATGACTAACGATGCTGCCTGCCACAGCAAAGATCAACAAGCCTGCATGCTTCCACCAAGACCAGGTGCTGCCAAGTAAGTAAAGTAAATAAACGTTTTCTTTAAAAAGGAGATTCTAAAGAAAACATGCAAGGAATCAAGGCATAGTTTGCGTTCATGAAAACTGTCTGTTTTTAGTCATGTTCCACTGACCAGACATAGTTTGCCTTCATCACAACTATTTATCCTATTTTCAGTCATGTTCCTGTGCCCAGTGACATCTAGTGAATGCCCTGGAACCATTCAGTGTTTTCTTTGATAATACATTTAGCAAAGAAGAAACCCCTCTGAATTTCCTCTATGGGACAGTGAAAGTCACAGCAAACAAGCCCTCCTGAACACCTGAGTATGATTTAAACAATTATATATAAGATCCTCATAACTGCTATCATTTGCATGTATATTTCATTGGTTTTCCCCATGCTCTACACTTAAAAAAAATGTTCATTTTGATCTGTTGTTGAATAATATCCAAATTACCAATGGATTCATTTTTGAATGGCTTAGTAAATCTTAACTCTCTCTTTAGGCTGTAAGTAAGAAGTCAGGAAAAGCAAGACAGAGAAATGACATTGTTTAAAGATACTAGAGATTACAAAGAGATTCAGAGATGAATGTAGACTGGGGCTGAATTATAACAGCAGTTCCCCTTCAGTGGTCCAGTCCACAGGCAAGCAGTACTCTGTCCTACATCCTCTCACCTTGGTGCCAGGTTGATGGACAGCACATCTGTCCACTGTGAACTGCAGGTAGAAACTTCCACGTGTTCACAGGTAATGCTGTCCTAGAACTGCTGTTGTTTATTTAAGTCATGTCTGACTCTTTTGTGACCCCATGGACTGTAGCCGGCCAGGCTCCACTGTCCACGGGATTCTCCAGGCAAGAGTACTGGAGTGGGTTGCCATTTCCTCCTCCAGGGGATCTTATCGACCCAGGGATCAAAGCCACATCTGCATCTCCCGCACTGCCTGCAGACTCTTTACCACTGCACCACCTAGGAAGCCCTACTTCGCTATTCATCCTGGGCGTTTATTTGCACAAATAAATGTCTTTTCATTTCAGTCAGTCCCATCATTCTTTCTAAAATAGCAAGGTGAGGGTTTTCCCCCCAACAGTACACTCATCTCTTTAGAAAGAACCACTGACTGGGAACTTTGTCATGGGCTTTCAAGTGTGTAAAGTTTCAGGTCTAAGGCTAAAGCAACACTATCATACCTCAAAAAACCTCGTCTCAGTTTTGTGATTACTGAGGTCTGACACTCTTGAGGCTGCCCTGGATATCTTCTATCAGCTTTGTTTTCTACTGTCTGGTTGTTTGAGCTCTGAAGTGAAGCTGCAAGTTTGAATGACTGTCACATAACATAACCATGTCCTGGAATGTCTATACACACACATATACTTTGGATACAAATTCCTGTGTGAGCTTCATCTTTTTCTTAGTCATCCAAACTATGAGGTGCACATATCAAAGCAAAGAAAACTCTCTCCTGTGTGTAGGCAATTATTCCTGCTTTCCAGGAGACACCTCTGGGCTGCAGTTGTAAACGTGTCACCAGCCTCTTCAAAGTCACCTTTTCCTTTCATAATAACATGTCATTACCCTGGGTATATATTTTTCAAAGGCACTATGATATCCTTCAAGTTATAGTCCACATTTACTGAAAAGAAAATACTAGGATTGTTCATGGTTTATATAAATTTTGCTAAAATTACCTAAAACTATATAATAATTCATGTGCAATGCACAGAGAGGATTAAAGAAAAGGAAGGGAAGGAGAAAACTTCTAGTACGAAAAAGATTTGTTTTGTGTTATTTTTAACCATGGAGGATGATTCATTGAGCTTCTCAGGTGGTTCAGTGGTAAAGAACCAGTGTGCCAACGTGGGAAACTCAGTTTCAATCCCTGGGTCGGAAAGATCCTCTGAAGAAGGAAATGGCAATCCAGTTCAGTGTTCTTGCCTGAGAAAACCCATGGAGAGAGGAAAACCCGTTGGTTGGCTACAATCTATGGGGTTGAACAGAGTCGGACACAACTTGATGACAGTAACAATAAGCAACAGTGACAGTGATTCATTAACATGAAAAATCTTGCCTAATGTATTGAAATACTTGGAGAGACCTACAGCAGATTTTCAAATGGTGATTTTTAAAACAAATCACACTGTACCACACTCCAAAAACTGTTTTTAAATGTTTGTGTTTTTTCATTCTGTGTAGCTTATGACAGCCCAGATTATAACTTCTATGGTTATAGTGCTGTACTTAGTAGGTAACACATCTGGAAATACTGTTTATGCTAACAGAGCAAAAGTTCATATCATGTGAGCACAGGAAGACAGAATTATACTGGTGACTTTTCATCATACAAACTTTAATATCAATATTTATTTTTGCTGTGGACCAAATTTAAAGTCTCTATTGAATTTGTTCCAGTATCGCTTTTTGTTTTTATGTTTTGTTTTTTTGGCCCCAAGGCATGTGGGATCTTAGTTCCCAGACTGGGGATCAAACCTGCACCCCTACATTGGAAGGTGAAGTCTAAATCCTGGGCCACCAGGAAGTCCCTAACATCACATTAAAGATTGTTACAGAAGCTAAAAAAAGTTCTCTCTCCACCTAACTTTTCTCCGGTAGTTATATAATGGGACCAAATTGAAGATTTTGTTGAATGAGAGTTTTCCCTATTCCTGGCCTTTAAATGAGAATTCCACACTCTTCCTGTTTATTGAGTGAACTCTGAAGTCTCTGCAAATATCAGAACCTATTCCAGGACATGGCCACAGACACTATTCCCTTGATGAAGGCTCAGTCTTCTACTTCAGGTTCCTGAGTCAAACTCTGGTCCCTTGTAGACTTTTTAAAAAATAATTTATTTTAATTGGAGGATAATTACAATATTGTGATGGTTTTTGCCATACATCAACATTGAATGGATAAGGAAGTTGTGGTACATATATAGAACGGAATATTACTCAGCTATTAAAAGGAACACATTGAATCAGTCCTAATGAGGTGGATGAAACTGGAGCCTATTATACAGAGTGAAATAAGTCAGAAAAAAGACAAATACCATATATTAACACACACATATGAAATTTAGAAAGACGGTAATGACAATCCTACATGCAAGGCAGCAAAGGAGACACAGATGTAAAGAACAGACTTTTGGACTCAGTGAGGGAAGGCAAGGGTGGGATGATTTGAGAGAATAGCACTGTAACATGTATATTACCATGTGTAAAACAGATGACCTTGCAGACTTTCTGTAAGACTTTCTCAGCATCCAGCTCCATGTCTATTATCAGCGGAGACATAACTTCAACTGCACAACCCTCTAGTGACCTCACTTGTCATCATAGCCCTTGTCAGGAGAGGGTGCTCCTGAACCAAGGGATGCGATTCTTTTTGTTGAACAAGCTCTTGAACAGAAAATGTCATCAGAAAGGTAGAGATGGAGAAGACTTAGGAAGGGGAGCAAAGAGGGATTTCACTTTGCTTTACTGCCAAATAATAAACTCTTTAAACAGTTTTGCAATTTGGGCAACTTCGGAGAAACCTCAAGTGATCCATCAATTTGACTGTTTTTTTTGTTGTTGTTGTTATTAAAAATTTTGTTCACATAAGAGAATGGAACATCTAAAACAAAGACAGCAAGAATATCTGTTTGAACAGTATGGAGGGTCCTTAAAAAGCTAAAATCGGAGCTACTATGTGATACAGTGATCTTACTCCTAGGTGTATATCTGGAGAAACCATAATTCAAAAAGATATACACATCCCAACACTCATAGCAGCACTGTTCAGCATAGCCAAGACACTGAAGTAACCTAAATGTCCATTGACAGATGAATGGATGAAGACATGGTACATATACAGAATGGGATGTTAATCATCCATTAAAAAGAATACAATAATGCCATGTGCAGCAACATGGGTGCAACTAGAGATTATCACACTAAGTAAATCAGACAGAGAAAGGCAAATATCGTATCATTTGTATGTGGGATCTAAAAAAATAATACAAATGAACTTACTTACAAAACAGAAACAGACTCACAGAGAACAAATTGATGATTACCAGGGAAAGGGTGCAGAGGGATAAATTAGGAGTCTGGGATGGACATATATACATAGAGGTATTTAAAATGGGATATCCAACAAAGAATGACTCTATAGCACAGGTAACTCTGCTTAGTACTCTGTAATAACCTAAATGGGAAAAAACTGGAAAAAGAATATGTATATACACACACATACACACACACATATATAACTGAATCACTCTGCTGTACACCTGAACCTATCACGACTTTATTAATCAACTATATCCCAATCACAACTTGATTAATCCACTATACCTCAATATGGGCTTCCCTGGTGGCTCGGTGGTAAAAAATCCACCTGCAATGCAGGAGACCCAGGTTCAGTCCCTGGGTTGGGAAAATCCCCTGGAGAATGGAATGCCAACCCACAGCAATATTCCTGCCTGGAGAATTCCATGGACAGAGGAGCCTGGTGGTGACAGTTCATGGGGTCACAAAGAGTCTGACATGACTTAGCCACTGAACAACAACAACAAATGCCCAAATATAAGATAAAAATTTAAAAAATACCTCTGAGTTCTCTATCCTTAACATGGAATAGGTAGAAAATAAATATACAGGCTCATCCATGCAGCCTTGGTCCACTCTCACTTTTGAGTTTGTTACCTCTTTTCTCTCTCGAGTGCTTCCCTTCTACTCTTTTAGTCAGCCCCCTAGATCAGGAGCAGATGGGCATCAAGACACCTCCATCCCCCAGGAACACAAGAGGAGAATGACCCCTGGGTCTCCCAAAGCCTTGTCCAGAGCATGCATCCATCTGGTCTTAACTTTGCCAAGTTCACTTCGTTACAATTTGACCTGATTTATCCATCCTTCTCTGGGTAGTGACTATTTGGAAGACACTGTATTAGGTACTGAATAAAATATGAAGTTTTTTAAAGCCTGCTTTCAAGATTCCAGCCACCTAGGCAGATGAATGTGTAGTTAAAAAAAAAAAAAAACTGAAAAAGAAATTAGAATGTAATAAATGTCACAAATAACACTCCAAGTGTTGAAAGAAAGCTTCAAGGAGGGAAAGATTACAATTGATGGGGGATATAAATGTGCAAATAAATATAAAAGAAATTAGAATTTGATCGATGCTATGAATAAGATACAAAATGCCATGAGTGTTCAGTATGACTAATGGTGGTCAGAAAGGTGGTGGAACTGTGTTCCTAATTACACTGTTATTAACAAATTAAAGATTCTAACCTAAATCTGATTGCCAGATCAGTGTTGTTGACCATCATGCTACCCATCCTCTTTTTGTGTATGTTTTCTGATTTAACTCTAATAGTAACACTTGGAGTTATGTTTCCTTGCTCCTATTATATTTCAGAGGTGAGGAAACTGAGGCACCAATGGGTACAACAGCTTGCTCTAGTTTATAAGGATGTTTCCTGGGACCTCAGGTGTCTACTCATAACCTATTATCTATCTGGCATGCACTACTTGATCTAACCATGGATGCTTCTGGGGTACCTGAAACCTGCTCTGAGTGGTGACAAGCTTCACACTGCAGCCTCATGTACACTGGTAACTGGCTAAACTTCTTCTGGCCTCCAACCAACACATCAGATTCTAGGCGTCATGAAACAATGAGAAATGGCTGTGAACACATGAGGGTAACTGCTTTTACAGCAATGTTCCCTGAGCTTTTGACTGTATTATAGTTTCTGAGAGAAAACAATCTTTTCTATCTCCTTAGAGGAGAGAATAAAAAGAAAAAGCTACAAACCTCAGGCTCCCTGTTCTTTACAGCTTGAGAAAGTCGAGAAATCAAAGTCCCAACTTTATTTAACTTAAAATCCTCTCTCCCACATAACACTGAGCACTTTCTTGTTTCCAAGTGTTCATTGATTACCTACTGTGTACAGAACTCTGAGATGTTTCACTAAGCAGAGGTAAAAAATAAATGACAATACATTGGACAAATATACAGTGTATCAGCTGTGATGATACATATAAATAGATACATTTATTTCTGTGCTGTAAGGCAAAATCCCCTTTTAAAAATTGTCTTAAGAATCCAAGTTATGCTGCAAAATTGGGAGAACATAGAAGAGAGCCAACTGGCCTTTTTTAAAAAAAAAATTTACCAGAGTACAGTTTCTTTACAATGTTGTGCTAGTTTCCACTGTGCAGAAAAGTGAATCAGCTACCAGCATATATACGTCCCCTCTTTTCTGTATATCCTTCCAATTTTGGTCACCACAAAATTGTGGTCACTGCAAAATTGTGGTCACCACAGAACTGTGACCAAAAATTGTGTTTGGTCGCAACACAGAGCACTGAGTTCCCTGTGCTATACAGTAGGTTCTCATCAGTTACCTGTTTTGTATGTAGCAGTGTATGTAAGTCAGCCCCAATCTCCCTGCCTTTCTACCTTGGTATCCAGACATTTGTTCCCACAATCCAGTATTACCTAGTCAAAAAAAGGAACAAAATTGGGTCATTTGTACAGATGTGGATGGACCTAGACGCTGTCACACAGAGTGAAGTCAGAAAGAGGAAAACAAACACCATATATTAACCCATATATGGGGAATCAGAAAAATTACTGGTATAGACAATGTCATCTACAAAACATAAGTAGAGACCACTGGCCTTTAAAAGTTAAGATTTGTGTACAGAGGTGACAAGCTAAAGTTGGTGAATCCTTGGCATGTATGGAGTAGAATGAAAGACCCCACTTGGCTGGAGAACAGAGCCCAAGGAATGGAGAAATGAAAGACAAGACTTGGGAAGGCATTGCTGTGGAACTGTAGCTGAAGATACATAGTTATACCAATGACATTTAGTGTAACTCAGTAGGCAATAATGAGTTATTCAATGTGCTAAAATGAATGGTGAAATATGGCAATTAGATTTTCTCAAGGTCCGTCTAGTCAAGGCTATGGTTTTCCCAGTGGTCATGTGAGAGTTGGACTATGAAGAAGGCTGAGTGCCAAAGAATTGATGCTTTTGAACTGTGGTGTTGGAGAAGACTCTTGAGAGTCCCTTGGACTGCAAGGACATCCAGCCAGTCCATTCTGAAGGAGATCAGCCCTGGGATTTCTTTGGAGAGAATGGTTCTGAAGCTGAAACTCCAGTACTTTGGCCACCTCATGTGAAGAGTTGACTCATTGGAAAAGACTCTGATGCTGGGAGGCATTGGGGGCAGGAGGAGAAGGGGATAACAGAGGATGAGATGACTGGATGGCATCACTGACTCGATGGACATGAGTTTGAGTGAACTCCAGGAGTTGGTGATGGACAGGGATGGCCTGGCGTGCTGCGATTCATGGGGTCACAGAGAGTCGGACACGACTGAGCGACTGAACTGAACTGAATGTGCTAAAATGAATGGTGAAATATGTCAATTAGATTTTCTTCCCTATAATAGGGAAGAATAGAATAAGGAAAAATGAAAACAAGGATATTGGTATAAAGCTCTATTTCAGGCAAGAAATATTGAAGGTTGTAGCTAGTGTGACTGAAGTAAAATGGAAGAAAAGGGAAGGAGGGAGGAAGAAGGATGAGAGGAAATATGTAGGAGAGGAAGAAGGTCAAGATGGCCCCAGGGGTCTGATTAGATATGAGGAAAAGAAAATAGGGAAAAGCCAAAGAACGAATACTAGTCTCAAATAGAAATAAGTACTTTTTAATCAGAGAGTAAATCAGCCTACTAGTTCTTTGAAATTCAGAGTTTGAGATGGCAGCTGTATATTGAGGGGAGATATTTTGGAGTAAAAGTGTGAAAGTGTTAAGGAAACAACTGTGCCTGATTTTGTGTGACTCCATGGACTGTAGCCCGCCAGGCTTCTCTGTCCATGGGATTCTCCAGGCAAGAATACTGGACTAGGTTGCCATGTCCTCCTCCAGGGGGTCTTCCTGACCCAGGGATTGAACACACTTCTGCCGGGGTCCAGCCCCGGTGGATCCAGGGTAATTCGAAGTGGGGACGGCATGGCGAGGAAAAACTTATTTATTTAAAAATATAAAGAGAGATTAAGAAGAAATAGTATAGTAGGAAAATTTAGCGGAGAAAAGATGCTGAATAACTTGGTTTACGTGGAAAACCAATAAAATCTCAGGACAAGAGATTTGTACCATCTACATTAGGCCACAGGTGCCTGTTTGAATAGCGGAGGGTGCCCACCTTGGGCTCCCTCTCTTGTGGATCTTAAAAGCCAGGGCAAGTAAGTAGACATGGTGAGCCTCCACACCCCAGATGGGAATTCAGCCAAAAAATAGAGTAAGAAAAGACACGGGGGAAACCAGTCCAGTGAATTGCCCATCCTCTATTGTCCGCAAAGGCCTTATATACTTTTGATTTTACATAGAGATCAATGGATAATACAAAATTATGCAGTGTCAACCACCCTGACTCTTATCAAGACCAGGCTTTCTCTCTGCATACTTAGTTGTATACATAAGTCTTAGGTGATTTACATCATCTTCTGGCCAGAAGGCCAATTAACATTTTACAGCCCTTTTCTGATAAGGGTAATAGTGTTGTTCCCAAAGTCTGGTGCCACTCTCAGAAAGCACTAAATAAAGTTACATTCTTACATAGCAAGGATACAACAATTTATAACAAGAAAGTGGAGTACAGTGATTTATAACAAAAAGAGAAATTCATTAACTCAAAAGTCTAGTATTGCTAACATCAAAACTACTCTATTCCTATTTCTGCATCCTGATTACATTGATTAATATCCTCCCAGGTGCCTAAAAGATAAAGGATATGGAGGCCTGGCAGCAAACATTAACTCAACAAACTCTTCACCAAACTAATTCTTAACTCTAAAAGGCTCTATATCTTTAAGATGTTTTGAGCTTCATGCCTCTCACGGTTGGGGGCTGTAAACAATCCACAAGTCGTAAAGTCTGGGCAGACCGGTCAGATAAGTTAGAAAGCTATCAAAGGGATTTAAGCAGAGACATTCTTTTTATATGCAGGAGCATATAAACTGGAGCCCTAAGTTAATTCCTTTTAGAGGCAGAAGAGTGGAAAGCACAGTACAACAAGGCAGGCAGACTCTGGTTTTGGAGGGTAGATGTTCAGGAAAACCCAGGGGGAACCCCTGAAGCCTGACTCGCCTTGCCCATCAGGCCTCTCCGCATGACCTTGTCATGGGTGGGATCTCCCGTGCTGGCTCCCAGCACACTTCTGCATATACTGCACTGGCAGGTGGATTCTCTACCACCAGCACCACTGGGCTTTGGACAAAATGAGTAAATTCTGTTTTCTCTGAGTTTCCCATTAGATTGGCAAGAGAAGAAACAATCCAAGCAAATCTAAGTAATATTCTTGAATTCTAAAAATAAAGGTAGAATATTTTAAACTTCTAAAAAAAAGATACAAAGAAAAAATAATATCAGAACCTAAAACCAGGGATTCCTATATTAAAACCAAGATAAATGTCATCTGTGAAAACAAATGAAAGGCAATTTGGAGTAACCAAGATACATCAGAAAGTATACCATTCACACGCATGTGTGTGAAGTCACTTCAGACATGTCTGAATCTGTGTGATCCCACGGACTGTAGCCCACCAGGTTCCTCTGTCCATGGGATTCTCCAAGCAAGAATACTGGAGTGGGTTGCCATTTCCTCCTCAAGGAGATCTTCCCAACCCAAGGATCGAACCCAGGTCTCCTGTGTTGCAGGAAGATTATTCACTGTCCTAGCTACCAGGGAAGCCCATATCATTTACATTCACAAATTTTGTCTAAAAAGGGAATGTGTGTGCTCAGGGGCTTCAGTCATGTCCAACTCTTTGTGATCCTATGGACTATAGCTCACCAGGCTCCTCTATCCATGGAATTCTCCAAGCAAGAATACTGGAGTGGGTAGCTGTTCCCTTCTCTGTGGGATCTTCCCAACCCAGGGATCAAACCCAGGTCTCCCATATTGCAGGTGAATTCTTTACCATCTGAGCCACTAGGGACAAACAGTTAACTCCCTCACAGACAACAAATTATTCTGCTTAATAGAGTAGGGAAGGGAAAGATAATCAGGAGATAGTATAATCAAAAAGTATAGTTCAGTTCAGTTGCTCAGTCGTGTCTGACACTTTGCAACCCCTTGGACTGCAGCACACAATGGACATTAATTTGAGCAAACTCCCAAGAGAGAGTAGAGGACAACAAAGCCTGGTGTGCTGCAGTCCGTGGGGTCACAAAGAGTTGGACATGACTTAGCCACTGAACAACAACAATAAAATGAGGCCCTTAGAGGTGATGACTTCCCTGTCCATCACCAATTCCCAGAGCTTGCTCAAACTCATGTCCATTGAGTTGGTGATGCCATCCAACCATCTTATCCTCTGTCGTGCCCTTCTGCTCCTGCCTTCAATCTTTCCCAGCATCACACAACTATTAACAAAAAGGAAAGTGGGATAAACAGTAAACTATTCAAACCAGCAAACAAAACTATGAAAATAAGTACTGAACATAGATTCCATCATTACACTAAATGTAAATGGTTGGATATTCTTATCAAGGAAGAGAGACCATCAGATTGTGTTAAAACACAAAACCCAGATATGTCTTGTGTATCAAAAAATATTTAAGATTTAAGAAGTGAGGAGTAAAAGGAGATATGACAAGTTGAATACAGGCAGTGCATTTTTCTTGGTTGTCCATACATCTCACATAAACTCTACACAGAAATATTTTAGCCATGAGCTGACAAAGTCTTATGAAACAACAATAACAACCAAAGTGTGGAATCTGGGAACAGATAAATTAGTGATAACAGAATCTGGACCCCAGAAAAGGGAAGTAAGTGTTAGTCGCTCAGTTGTTTGTGACCCCATGGACCGTACCTGTCTGGGCTCCTCTGTCCATGGAATTCTTTAGGCAAGAACACTGGAGTGGGTAGCCATTCCCTTCTTCAGGTGGTCTTCCCAACCCAGAGATTGAGCCCAGGTCTCTTGCACTGCAGGTGGATTCTTTACCATCTGAACCACCAGGGACCCTGGAAAGTAAATTGTAAACTAGAAGTTGGGAAAGCCAAGAAGCAACCTGGTATGTTACTACAGAATGCTCAAAAGTCTCAGAAATCAGAAACTTGGAGTTCTCTTTGAAGATGATGGTAAAGGAGACAGAGATTGAAATAAGGCAGAATATAAAATGAGGATGGCATCACCCACTCAATGGACATGAACTTGAGCAAACTCCTGAGAGATAGTCAAGGACAACAAAGCCTGGTGAGCTGCAGTCCACGGGGTTGCAAAGAGTTGGGCATGACTTAGTGACTGAACAACAACAATAAAATGAGTCCCCTGGAGCCCCTCCTGCATTCCATTCTACTGTTCTCAACTGTAACTGTGGCTAAATATTATTTTCCCTGACAACAGTATCACAGAAGATCTATGGATTGGTGGGCATCAGGCAGAGTTCAAGGTAAGGAAATGTACTGAAGACAGAAACGTAAGATAAAGGTGTACCCACTGGAGGCTGAGAACCTCAGCTGGCCTATCTTTGAGGTTCCCAGAACTCTAATCAGCACATTGTCCTTCCAACAAAAGAAGTATGAGTCATCTCTGGAAATCCCAGCACATCCAGGAAGGGACTTAAAAACATCATGTCACTATCTCACCCCATAAACAAGTGAGACAGATCCTTCACAGTGAAGCTTAAAGTTGAAAAGCCCCACCCACTTGCTCAGAGCTTCCATTCACCCTCTGTTAAACATTAGCAGACATGTAAGAACGGCAGAAATTCACAGGATGTCTCTAACATGAAAGGTAGAGATCAAAGGAAAACTAAAACGATATATTTTCTAAAGAAATCTAAGTGCCGAAGAATTGATGCTTTTGAACTGTGGTGTTGGAGAAGACTCTTGAGAGTCCTTTGGACAGCAAAGAGATCCAACCAGTCCATCCTAAAGGAAATCAGTCCTGAATATTTACTGGAAGGACTGATGGTGACGCTCCAAAACTTTGGCCACCTGATGTGAAGAACTGACTCATTGGAAAAGACTCTGATGCTGGGAAAGATCGAAGGCAGGAGACGAAGGGGACAGCAGAAGATGAGATGGGTGGATGACATCACTTACTCGATGGACATGAGTTTAAGCAAACTCTGGGAGTCAGTGATGGACAGGGAGGCCTGGCATGCTGCAGTCCATGGGGTCGCAAAGAGTAGGACACGACTTAGTGACTGAATTGACTGAATCCAGAGAAAAAAAACTAAAAACAATCTCATATCTTCAAAGAAGAGATAAGAAAAGATATTGCATAAACAAGAACACATGCCATAAAAAAGATGTCAACGTATAAAGAATGAAATTAGAACACTTCCTAACACCACACACAAAGATAAACTCAAAATGGATTAAAGACCTAAACGTAAGGCCAGAAACTATAAAACTCTTAGAGGAAAATATAGGCAAAACAATCCTTGACATAAGTCACAGCAAGATCCTCTCTCACCCACCTCCCAGAGTAATGGAAATTAAAACAAAAATAAACAAGTGGGACCTAATTAAACTTAAAAGCTTTTGTGTAGCAAAGGAAACTATAAACAAGATGAAAAGACAACCCTCACAATGGGAGAAATTATTACACATGAAACAAGTGACAAAGGATTAATCTCCAAAATACACAAACACTTTATGCACCTCAAGGTCAATACCAGAAAAACAAACAACCCAATCAAGGAGTGGAAGACCTAAACAGACAGTTCTCCAAAGACATACACATAGTCAACAAACACAGGAAAAGACCTTTAACCTCATTCGTTATAGGAGAAATGCAAATCCAAACTACAATGAGGTATCACCTCACACCAGTCAGAATGACCATCATCAAAAAATCTACAAACAATACATGCTGCAGAGGATGTGGAGAAAACAGAACTTTCTTGCACTGTTGGGAATATAAATTGATACAGCCATTATGGAAAACAGTAGGCAGATTACTTAAAAAAAAAAAACAACTAGGAATAAAACTACCATATAACCCAGCAATCCCACTATTGGGCATCTACACTGAGAAAACCATAATTGAAAACACACATGTACCCAAATGTTCATAGCAGTACTATTTACAATAGCTAGGACACGGAAGCAACCTAGATGTTCATCAGTCAGTCAGTTCAATTGCTCAGTTGTGTCCAGCTCTTTGCGACCCCATGGGCTGCAGCATGCCAGGCCTTCCTATTCATCACCAACTCCTGGAGTTTACTAAAACTTATGTCCATTGAGACGATGATGCCATTCAACCATCACATTCTCTGTCGTCCCCTTCTCCTCCCACCTTTGATCTTTCCTAGCATCAGGGACTTTTCAAATGAGTCAGCTCTTTGCATCAGGTGGCCAAAGTATTAGAGTTCCAGCTTTAACATCAGTCTTTCCAATGAATATTCAGGAAGAATTTCCTTTAGCATGGACTGGTTGGATCTCTTTGCAATCCAAGGGACTCTCAAGAGTCTTCTCCAATACCACAGTTCAAAAGCATCAATTCTTTGGTGCTCAGCTTTCTTTATGGTCCAACTCTCACATCCATACATGAGCACTGGAAAAACCATAGCATTGACTAGACAGACCTTTGGTGGCAAAGTAATGTCTCTGCTTTTTAATATGCTGTCTAAGTTGGTCATAACTTTCCTTCCAAAGAGCAAGCATCTTTTAATTTCATGGCTGCAGTCACCATCTGCAGTGATCTTGGAGCCCCAAAAAATAAAGTCTGCCACTGTTTCCACTGTTTCCCCATGTATTTGCCATGAAGGGATGGGACCGGATGCCATGATCTTCGTTTTCTGAATGTTGAGCTTTAAGCCAACTTTTTCACTCTCCTATTTCACTTTCATCAAGAGGCTCTATAGTTTTTCTTCACTGTCTGCCATAAAAGTGGTGTCATCTACATATCTGAGGTTATTGATTTTCCTCTTGGCAATCTTGATACCAGCTTGAGCTTCATCCAGCCCAGTGTTTCTCATGATGTACTCTGCATATAAGTTAAATAAGCAGGGGTGACAATATACAGCCTTGACATACTCCTTTTCCTATTTGGAACCAGTCTGTTGTTCCATGTCCAGTTCTAACTGTTGCTTCCTGACCTGCATACAGGTTTCTCAAGAGGCAAGTCAGGTGGTCTGGTATTCCCTTCCCTTTCAGAATTTTCCACAGTTTATTGTGATCCACACAGTCAAAGGCTTTGCCATAGTCAATAAAGCAGTCAATAAAGATGTTTTTCTGGCACTCTCTTGTTTTTTCGATGATCCAGTGGGTGTTGGCAATTTGATCTCTGGTTCCTCTGCCTTTTCTAAAACCAACTTGAACATTTGGTAGTTCACAGTTCATGTATTGCTGAAGCCTGGCTTGGATAATTTTGATTCTTTTACTAGTGTGTGAGATGAGTGCAATTGTGCAGTAGTTTGAGTATTCTTTGGCATTGCCTTTCTTTGGGATTGGAATGAAAAGTGACCTTTTCCAGTCCTCTGGCCACTGCTGAGTTTCCCAAATTTGCTGCCATATTGAGTGCAGCACTTTCACAGCATCATCTTTTAGGATTTGAAAGAGCTCAACTGAAATTCCATCACCTCCATTAGCTATGTTCGTAGTGATGCTTCCTAAGGCCTACTTGCCTTCCCATTCCAGGATGTCCATCATGTCTCTCATGATGGTGTGATCACACGTCATGATTATCTGGGTCATGAAGATCTTATTTATACAGTTCTTCTGTGTATTCTTGCAACCTCTTCTTAATACCTTCTGCTTCTGTTAGGTCTATACAATTTCTGTCATTTATTGTGCCCATTTTTGCATGAAATATTCCCTTGGTACCTCTGATTTTCTTGAAGAGATCTCTGGTCTTTCCCATTGTATTCTTTTCCTCTATTTCTTTGCACTGATCACTGAGGAAGGCTTTCTTATCTCTCCTTGCTATTCTTTGGAACTCTGCATTCGACTGGGCATATCTTTCCTTCTCCTTTGCTTTTCACTTCTCTTTTTTTCACAGCTATTTGTAAGGTCTCCTCAGATAGCCATTTTGCTTTTTTGCATTTCTTTTTCTTGGGGATGGTCTTGATCTCTGTCTCCTGTACAGTGTCATGACCCTCCGTCCATAGTTCATCAGGCACTCTATCACATTGAGTCCCTTAAATCTATTTCTTACTTCCACTGTATAATCGTAAGGGATTTGATTTAGGTAATACCTGAATAGTCTAGTGGTTTTCCCTACTTTCTTCAATTTAAGTCTGAATTTGGCAATAAGGAGTTCATGATCTGAGCCACAGTCAGCTCCCGGTCTTGTTTTTGCTGACTGGATAGAGCTTCTCCATTTTTGGCTGCAGAATATAATCAATAGAATCATTATAATCAATTGAATCAATATAATAAAAAAATATATAATCAATCTGATTTCAGTGTTGGCCCTCTGGTAATGTTCACGTGTAGATTCTTCTCTTGTGTTGTTGGAAGAGGGTGTTTGCTATGACCAGTGCATTCTTTTGGCAAAACTCTGTTAGCCTTTGCCTTTGCTTCATTCTGTACTCCAAGGCCAAATTTGCCTGTTACTCCAGGTGTTTCTTGACATCCTACTTTTGCATTCCAGTCCCCTATAATGAAAAGGACATCTTTTTTGGGTGTTAGTTCTAAAAGGTCTTGTAGGTCTTCAGAGAACTGTTCAACTTCAGTTTCTTCTTCAGCATTGCTGGTTGGGGCATAAACTTGGATTCCTGTGATGTTGAATGGTTTGCCTTGGAAACGAACAGAGATCATTCTGTCATTTTTGAGATTGCACCCAAGTACTGCATTTCAGACTCTTCTGTTGACTATGATGGCTACTCTGTTTCTTCTCAGGGATTCTTGCCCACAATAGTATATATAATGGTCATCTGAGTTAAAGTCACCCATTCCAGTCCATTTTAGTTTGCTGATTCCTAAAATGTTGATGTTCACTCTTGCCATCTCCTGTTTGACCACTTCCAATTTGCCTTGATTCATGGACCTAACATTCTAGGTTCCTATGCAATATTGCTCTTTACAGCATCAGACCTTGCTTCCGTCACCATTCACATAAACAACTGGGTGTTGTGTGTGTTTTTGTTTTTGTTTTGATTTTTTTGCTTTGGCTCCATCTCTTCATTCTTTCTGGAGTTATTTCTCCACTGATCTCCAGTAGACTACTAGGCACCTACCAACCTGGGGAGTTCATCTTTCAGTGTCCTATCTTTTTGTCTTTTCATACTGTTAATGGGGTTCTCAAGGCAAGAATACTGAAGTGGTTTGCCATTCCCTTCTCCATGGACCACATTGTGTCACAACTCTCCACCACAGCAAGCCCATCTTGAGTGGCCCTACAAGGCATGGCTTATAGTTTCATTGAGTTAGACAAGATTGTGGTCCATGTGATTAGATTGGTTAGTTTTAGATGTCCATCAGCAGATGGAAAAAGAACTTGTGGTATATATATTACAGACACACACACAATGGAATATTACTCACCCATATAAAGGAACACATTTCAGTCAGTTCTGATAAGGTGGCTGAACCTAGAACCTGTTATACAGAGTGAAGTAAGTAAAAAAGAGAAAAGCAAGTTTTGTATATTACACATATATGTGGAATCTAGAAAAACTGTACAGATGAAACTACATTCAGGGCAGGAATAGAGACAAAGACATAGAGAACAATTTTTGGACAGAGTGGGGGAAAGAGAGGGTGGGATGAACTGAGAGAGTAGCAGTGACCTATACATACTAGAATGTGTAAAATAGGTAGCTAATTAGAAGTTGCTGTATAGCACAGGGAGTTCAGCTCTATGACAACCTAGAGGGGTTTGTGGGAGTTCCAGGAGGGAGGGGACATGCATGTACTTGTGGCTGATTCACAACATTGTATGGCAGAAGCCAACACAAAATCCTCCGATCAAAACTTTAAAAAAAGAAAAAAATCAAGGGAGGCTATGCAAGCAATTAAAATAAAAATGTCCAGAGAATAAAAAGAATATCCTAGAAATTTAAAAAATAATATCTAAAATGGGAAACTCAATGGAAATTTTAGGGAAAAAAGATTAAATATCCCAAAAAATTAGAGCAAGAAGGAAAAAAGAAAATAAGGGGACAAAACATAATGAGAATAGTCCAAATTTCCAAACATTCCAGTAATAGGAACTCAAGAAAGAGGAGATGGTGAAAACAGTTGTGTACATAGTAATTTAGAATTTTCCACAGCTAAACTTCCCAAATACAAGAACCCATCAAACACCCAAGACAGTAAATGGACACAGACTCACTCCAAGGTACATAATCTTAACATATCAGAAGAGACAAAGAGAAAAGTATATCAGGTTTCATTGAAGGAAGTAAATGGGTCACATATGAAGGACTCGGAGAGACTTCCAGATTCGCCGAGAACAACATTGCGAACTACAAGATCATTCTAAAGAAGAGTCATCTCCCACTTAAAATTCTATGCCAATTACCTGTCAGCTCTAAGGGTAAGATAAAGACATTTTCAGACCCACAAATTCTCAGCTATTTTTCACAAACAATGTTCCAGAAAGCTGCTGGATAATGTGCCCCTCTGAAACTAGGAAGATAAGTCAGAAAAAATGGAATGCATGAGCTCTCTGAACAGGAGGGTGCACTGAGGAAGCAGTCAAAAGAAATCCCCAGGGTGAGAGTGAACGGAGATGCCCAGGGGACAGGGTGCAATGGGTATCAGAGGAACCAGCTCACGTGGTGCAGGTCTGCAGACTCTGTAAGAGATTTCTTCAAGATCACTTTGATGGGGAGAAGATGTAGATAACTGACAAAGCTTTTTAGGCTGAACAATAAAATATTCTTATGCTCTTGAATAAAGTGTTAGTTTCTCAGTTGTGCCTGACTCTTCATAAACCCATGAACCATAGCCTGCCAGCATCCTCTGTCCGTGGAATTCTCCAGGCAAGAATATTGAAGTGGGTTGCCATTCCCTTCTCCAAGGGATCTTCCAGAACCAGGGATCGAACCTTGGTCTCCTGAAATGAGGGCACACTCTTTACTGTGTGAGCCACCAGGGAAACCCACTTATGCTCTTATGTGCACAAAAATTATTTTTGAAAAACTCTAGAGAAGAGAACATTAGTTTACTCCAAGACTTTATTTACAACATGATGATGATGTAAACACCAAGGGCTCTAAATAAAATGATGCTACAACTCTATGGAAACCAATGGGGTGAGACATGTGTGGGGTGGGGAAGAGAGACAAGAAGGACGGAAGCTAAACGCTTACCTTTTACAGTCTGAAACCAACACACAGAACTGAAAAAATCAAGAACAGTCGAGTAGTTTTATTGAGCTATGGAGATAAAATACACAATTTTCAACCAGAAGAGCTGAAAAGCATTGCTTCAGGGGAAAGAAGATGGAAAGGCTCTGAACTGGCTTTTTCTTCTGAATCAGTTCAGAAAGACTCTGAATTGATTTTTTTTTTTTTTTCCATGCTTGAAGGTTTAGTCACTTAGCTGTGTCTGACTTTTTGCGAGCCTACAGACTGTAGCTTATCAGTCTCCTCCGTCCATGGAATTCTCCAGGCAAGAACACTGGAGTGGGTTGCCATTTCCTCCTCCAGGGGATCTTCCCGACCCAGGGACCAAATCCGAGTCTCTTGTGTCTCCTGCATTGGCAGGTGGGTTGTTTACCCACTGAGCCACCGGGTAAGCCTCACTATTTCCTCTTTATGCTACCTGTTATTGTTCAGTCCCTAAATCATGTCCAACTCTGCAATCTCAGGAACTGCAGCACACCTGTACATAGAGTATAACTGCACATATATGATTTTAATAAAAATTAAACCTTAGATTGAGAGAAAGAAGGAATAAAGGGAGGGAAGAAGGAAAGGAGGAAAAGCAAGATGAAGAGATAAGAGAAAATAGAAACCATCTGGAGGCCAGGATGGCTATGTTTCAATTAAATGATTCGAATGTTAATGTTCAAGGTATCCAACAAGGTGCAGAATAATGTCATTATTAAAAAGAACAAACTTAAGGTCATACTTTGTAATCTGTCTGTTTGGTATGATTGTGTTCAGCACTTCAATTCTCTTCTTTTTCTATAGGAAAACCTAAGTAACTTTTCAACTTACTCACAATAATCTAACTGGTTTCCACTGACCAAATTGGAAGACAGTGTGTCTTCCAGGGGTGTACACTCACATAAAGCCTTTCAATTTTTCTAGCATTTTGTGCAAACTGGATATAAGTCTGGAAGGCATATTTTTCCATTATTTCAGATTGGACCTAGGTCCAGTTTAAGCTAGTCTTTAATACTGTCAATCCTCCAGATAATTCTGACCTTACCATTATTTCTCAAATCTTATTCATGAGATATTTTACTCAGCAATTACATTTTCACTTGTATTTTATTTCATCTATCCATAGCAAAATAACTGTAGATAATTAGAGTTCATCATGGACTCTATAAATTTAAAATACTGTTTCCAAAATTTCCTAGGTAGTCCTGCAGGGGAATCCATACTTTATGGAAATTAGCCAATATCATCAGAAATATGATTCCTATTTTAAGAATCTGCATGTGTCATTTGTTAACCAGCACCCTTTGCTTACAAGGACGTAGTCTTTTAGCTTAAGCATGCCTGTGTGCTCAGTCGTGTCTGACTCTTTGTGACCCCATGGACTATAGCCGACCAGGCTCCTTTGCCCACAGGATTCTCCAGACAAGAATACTGAAGTGGGCTGCCATTTCCTACTCCAAGGGATCTTCCCAACCCAGGGATCGAACTCCAGTCTCACGTCTCCTACACTGGAAGGCAGGTTCTTTACCACCAGCGCCACCTGGGAAGCAGCATAAGCACAGATGTAGACAGATGGACAGACGGACAGACGGACAGACTCTCAGAAATTTTTCTTGAGTGGGCCAAGGGAGATGCATGATCAAATGTAGAGGAATTTTACACAGATGCTGTAAGGAAAGGCACCCTCTGTTTTTCTAGCCTCCTGATTCCGCATTTCTGTCTCTTGTGGCATAATCACTTTGTTTTCTTGGCTTAGAACAGCTTTCTCTGCTTTTCAGCTACCTGGCAAAAGATGTTTTCCTCCAGTTCTCGAACGATCTGTGGGTGGGGAATCTGTATAGGCTATTACTTCTGGGGATCCCGATTTCAAATCCTAAAAGAGCACCTGACCAGGTCTCAAACCCACATAGTATAAGCATTGGCTCTAGAGTCGATTCCTTGAAGATGAAGAGTCATTTCTTTCTCAGGGAGGGAAGGCCTCCATCAAGGACCCAGGCACATGTCTACCACACTGCAAATGAAAGCAATGACATCACATGGTAGTATTTTTAATATTTTCTAATTCATCACTGACATCCTCTGTCTGCATCCAATAATACTGAGTCTGTCTGTAAATACCTATGAAATTATGCTGCAAGTGTTGCTAAGTCGCTTCAGCCATGTCCCACTCTTCGTGACCCCACGGACTATAGACCACCAGGCACCTCTGTCCATGGGATTCTCCAGGCAAGAATATTGGAGTGGATGGTCATTTCCTTCTCCAGGGGACCTTTCCAACCCAGGGAATGAATCCGTGTCTCCTGTGTCTGCTGCATAGCAAGTGTATTCCTTACCGCTGAGCCACCAGGGGTAGCAATAAAGCAAACTGAGGGGGTTATACTGTGAGTGTGTGTACGCTTGTGTTTTCTAGTGCAGATGCATTATGATTTACTGTGAAAGGTCTGGATTTCACATAGGTGATTATCAAGTCTCATTTGAATTGATGCTGACGTGTCAGCAATGCCTCAGGTCAAGACCCAAGCCTTCATTTCCCGTATGAATTTTAACATTGCTGTGGACTGCACATGTATTCGCTCCAACATGATCGTGCAGGACCTGCTCCAAGTCAGAAAGCACGCTAACTAGACTATCGCAAACACGACGTTGGGAGCAAGACCCAGAGACTATCTTCAGACAGTTGACCATTTAAAGGGAAATTTGAAAACACTCTAACCTCTTTAGGGAAATAATTTAGAGTTACTGAGTTTGGGTGCTTCCTCTGTTCTGCATAGTGTATGCGAACCATCTCTTCTGTTCAAGAACATACCACAAAAACTTGACTCTTTGCCTTGAACCTTTCTTGAACCAAACTGGTGCGCTTTGTGAGGGAACTGATGGTCTCCACAGCTGCTGGCAAGGCAAACGCTGTCCAGCCCTGACCGTGGATACTGTCAGCATCTCTGTGTGAACACCTGTCTCCATGCTTCTTGCTTAATACCATTCTCTGTTGTAGGCAGTGCTTCCAGAGTGAGGCTTTGGGAAGCTTTTCAGTCTTTAAGAAAACAGATTCCATAACCAAGTCAATGTCCTAAGCAGAGAATAGAAACCATTCTTGCCAGTTCTTAGGGACAAAATGGTTTTTAAAAATCCTTAAATTAAAAAAAACAAAAACCTTATTTGGCCCAGTTTTCTAACGTCACTGACCTAGAGCATCAGAAGATGTTTTTCCCCTACCTTAATATATACCACAAAGATTTTTTTAACTCTTTATTTTATATTGGCATGTAGCCGATTAACAATGTGATAAATTTCATGTGAGCAGGGAAGGAACTCAGCTATACATATAGATGTATCCATTCTTCCACAAACTCCCCTCCCATCTAGGCTGTCAGATAACATTGAGCAGAGTTCCCTGTACTGTACAGTAGGTAGTTGTTGGTTATCCATTTAAAATATAGCAGTGTGTTCACGTCTATCCCAAATTCCCTAACTATCCTTCCCCCCGACCCCCACCCGGGGCAACTGTAAGTTCATTCTCTAAGTCTGTGAGTCTATTTATGTTGTAAATAAGTTCATTTGTATCATTTCTTTTTAGAATCCACGTAGGATCTCTCTTACTCTTACTTCACGCAGTATGACAATCTCTAGGACCATCCGTATTGCTATCAATATCATATTTCATCTTTTTAATGACTCAGTTATATTCCACTGTATATATGGACTACATCTTCTTTATCCATTCCTCTGCTGACAAACATTTAGATTGCTTCCACTTCTTTATGCCACAAAGATTCTTAGACCCACCGAGGGAAATGTGACCCTTCTCACCTACCCAATCCCTCCCCAACACACAGACACAGATACATACCCTCCTCCAAAATCACTGCTTTCTGTACAGAAACACTGTTAGTATCGCTATGTGTGCAATGGAGCGTGCATTTTGTTTTGTTCTCTGTTAACTTGTAGTGATCCATAAGAAGCAAGTTTTTCAGTACAGGGTAAAAAATAAACTGATTTACTTTTCCACAAAAGTCATAATTTGAAGGATTTCTAAAATTCCTAAAAGAATAAAGTTATAAATTATGGGCAAATATTGTTTATCACTAAACATGAACAAATTTTGTTAGTTTTGAGGCTCTAAAAACACAGACTTTGATGTGAACATATGAATTGAATTGAGATATGAGATTATGAAGTTATTAATCCTCTTAATAGGTGGGGTTGGGGGGTAGGAGGCGGGTCCATAGGGAGGGGATGTATGTATACATATAACTGATTCACTTCACTGTACAGCAGTAACTAAAGACATTGTAAAGAAATTATAGCACTTTTTTTTTCTTTAAAAAAGCATTCCAGCAAAATACATTTTGAGGCTGTAGCCTCTGTGTGGCAATCAAAGTTTACTACTTTTTTATCTGATTAAAGCTTCTAATTACATTTTGGTCTGTGATTAAAAAGTCCAACATTGAAAATTCAGCAGTTATCAGTATTAAACTTGGGGCTTTCTACCATTAAAATCTTTGCTGCTGATAGACCATCAATGCTTTGATGGATGATCATATCAATGAAAAGAATGTTTTTATTCCCCATGGATGTGGATATAAGTGAGGCAGGAGCAGTGGGGATTTTGACACTGATGTAAAACATTTCCTATTCAATAAAACTGTGCATCTGGGAAATCAATTCTTGCTCAGCCTGTATTTATTATGACACTCTCTGACTTATGTTTTATGGATTCAGGACGAGAAAATCATTTAAAAATGTACTTGTCACATTAGAAAATCATTTAAAATTATACTCCTCTGGGACTGTTTTTAGCAATGTGCTGAAAGATCTCCTTTGCTGACCATCTCATCTTTACACATGATTTTCTGCAGCTAGCTAGAGAATTTAGGGTTCAAAACATCACTGATAGTATTTTATCACTGAAATTTTCTCCCAAATAGGAAGCTGTTTATCTTTTTCTTTTTTTTAATTCAATCTGCAAACAGCCTCCCTTTTTCTCAATTCAGTTTACTTACTGTCAGTCTTCTGTAGGTTTGCAGACATTTAAATAGAGAAAGTCTGACAGTTAAATAGCTAAAAGGCGTCAACAAAATAAATTTTTTTAAAAGTCTTGGACTTGAGCCCAAAGAATCAAACCAAGTAAGATTGGAGATTTCCAGTGAAAATATAACAAAATAAAAGTTCAGATATATGAATAGTTTGCCCTGCGAGAAATAAATTGTTCATGAACAGAAAGATGACATCCCGAAACTGGCATGAAGCTCAGAGGTATCACATCACAGGCTGACATATAATGTGAAAATGAGGAAATTGTCCAGCCTTACAATGATTTATTTTTACAGTCAGACTTTCAGATGGTGGAGATTGATAAGTGATTATTTTAGGAACATAAGTTAAAAAAAAAAAACAACTATCAGAGATATTTACAAGAAATAACCTAAGTTTCACTCATGTTCATGAAATGAGCTAAGTTTTGCTTAAATGGTTTAGTTGCTTGGAGAATTTTGAAATCTTGTTTCCATCTTATTTTATTTTAATGTATCTAAGAAATCTAAAATTCAAACCAAGGTTGTACTGGGTAAGGATATAAATACATACTTTATCTTTCCCTAACAGATAATCTCTAGAGCATTTTTCCATCTAGAAATCATAATTACAGCCATCAGTCGCTCTGGGGCAGTATCATCAAGCAGATGCTATATGCGCATGTCTGCCCATCACACTGCCACAGAAACTGGGGGGGAAAACCCAGTTTTAACAACAGTTCTGTCTCTGAGCCACTGAAATAAACATCATCTTCATGGCCATTTGTATTTAAGATAGTCATCCAATTGCCTTTCTTTTAGTTTTTGTTTATGCTTTAATATAGCTCTACTTTCAAAATATAGCCCCATCTCAGTAAGAAAGGCTTCATCTAATTAAACCAAAATAAGATTATCTAAATTTGTGTATATATATGGCATAGAAAATACAATTGATATTTGAATAGAATATGTAAAAATTTGGCCAAGAGAAAATACAATTATTTGGAAAACTAATAGGCACTAGTTGCAATATACAGAGAGGCAATACATATATAAAACCAGTATGCAAAATTTAATTGATATTTGCATAGAGTTATCATGTAAATGAAATGTTAACCAACAGTAAATAAAACTTCTTTAAGCATATAACAAGTACTGATTGTGAAAGAGTTTTGACTGTTTGAATGTATAGTAATTTTTTGATATTTTGAAGATATCTAAAAAGACAAATTTTTCACATATACACTAATGTCAATACTTTATACTATCCACAATATGCATAATACATATATTATATGCAATACACTAATATATACAAGCAGTGATATATATACACTAATACCAGTCCTTATGTTTTTCTAAGGACCAACAACATGGTTTAACTACCTTTTCTTTTATGAACAATACAGTTCTAAGGTTCTGCTAAGAAAAAATTGTATCTAGTCAATCATTTCACTGAAGTAAAATTCCAGGAAAGTTCTTTTTCTAAAACTCATGTGTAGGTGATATTTTTGTGAAGCAAAATAAGTACTATTCATTTCAAGTCTCCCTCCTTGGACTCCAGTGGAATCTGTTTTCCTTATTGTACCATGCAAATAAAATGTGCACCTGAATATGAAAAGCAAAGGTCATTTGAGAAGCAAATACATCTTTCAAAAAAAAACTGAAAAATTCTGAAAGTCACAATGATAAGGAAACATACCAGAATCCTTTACTCACTTCTATAAATCTAAGTCAATGTTTTGAATATTTTAAGTATCCAGATATATAGGGCATTCTATGATGAAATTATATATTCATTAACACTCAGGATTTGAATGGATTTAGTGGTGTAAAAATGCTATAGTAGGTCACTAAAAAATGGAATGGAAACATACAAGAGAATCAAATTACAGAAATGGTTTTCTCTGGGTTTCAGGTAATGTTTTTCTTTATAAATTTCTATAATTTCTGAAGTTTCTACAGTAGTTTTTTAATCATTTCATATTATCCAAAAGGTGATCAGCATTATTTTTAGAGCAAAAGAAAAGGAAGGATTCATTCTCACCTTCCCCTGATATAAACATTCATAGCCTTTTGGAGTACACTGTCTCCCTAGGGTTACTTGGTCATAATCATTATCCTATCTATGTCCTTTATTAGCGTATTTTTTCTATTATTACACAACCTTAGGAATTGCCTTTTAATTAGCTTTTAAGTATTACATTAAGTATTTACCCTATACTTCAGCTAAGCATTTCCTATTTGATAAATAAAGAATGATTATGAATGCAAGAAGAGTTCTGTGCAGTTTTCTCTGTTCAATTTTTTCCTGTATTTTAAGATCAGGACATGCAAAGTTTATCCAAGCATTCTGAGTTTTTAAAAACTGTTCTACACCCTCAAGGTGTTGCTTTCTGTATAGCATGGTCATCACTACCTTAAGGAACAAATAGACTCATGGGGTGCTTTTACTTATTGGAATGTAGTTGCTTTTGTAGTATTGTGTTCGTTTCTGCTATACAACATGTATATGTATATCCCCTCCCTCCCATCCCCTGTTCCCACCTCTTGAGGTGACCACAAAGCCCTGAGCTGAGCTCCCTGTGCTTTATAGCAGAAGAACCTATTTCTAGGGCAAGAATAGAGACACAGACATAGAGAACAGACAGGCAGACCTGGGGGAAGGGGAAGGTGGGACAAGTTGGAAGATTATTTTTTCTTAATGACGTAAATATTACATAGTGTGTTATTTCCAGGAAAATTTGGTTTTCAGCATATTAGGAGCAAAAAGTTGTGGGAAAATGCGTTTTCCTGATTATTCCTTACTCAGCTCAGTGAAGAGCCATCAACATTGCTAACTAGTTGTGGGCAGGAAATGGAAATTCTCACAGGAAAAGTGCCTCAACAAGGGAACAGCAGCAGCGTTCGTACAGTGGAGTCCTCACTGCAACAGCCTCTCGTCTTTGTGAATTAATGCTTTATTAATTTGCTTATCATTTTTCCCATCAATGTATTCTATGGGTCCTCAAGGTGACATAGGTATACAGTTGCAAACATTGAAGACTTAAAAATGCACCCCACTGTCAAATGTTTGATCAAAGATACTATTCTATAAACATATTTGTTAACAGTGAGACCCAACTTTAGTTTATGTGAACAAAGCTTATTTCAATAACCTGTAGCTCTACTGACAATCATCCACTGGCCTCACAAATGTGAAGTTCTGTGTCTCCAGCAGTCATACGAAACCATGCTGGAGATCTGAAAACGGTGGCCTACACAGTTGTCACCATCCACGTACATACATGGCTGTTGCCTTCTGATATTTTCTAGATGAGAGTGTTTACTAGCCTGCTTATTTTCCAGCCCAGAGCAGCAATCCAGTATAAACTCCTGGAATCACCTTACCAGACCTGCAGGCTCAGCCAATCCTGTTCCTGGTAGGAGGATGGGGGAAGCCCAGACTGTCGTCAGCAACCTGGCATTCAGTCCTCTTGCTGGTACATCACCGTACATTTTTGTGGATTCTCTGGTAAAAGGGTTTTGACATTTTCCTGTGACCCTATTTTTTTTTAGTACTCTATACTAGTTCCAGCAGTGACTCTCGGGTTTTTCCTCATACAGAATTACTAGTTGGATGGTGCCACTTTTCCCGAGGAGAACTGCTCTAGAATTCACCTCTACCGCTGTCATAGATTTTATAACGTATCACAGGTTAGCTGCAGGCCTGCCCAGGTCTTTCCTGGAGTCTAACAGCAGAGTTCCCAGTGAACAATGGAGAGACCATCTGAGCCCTTGACTGTCCCTTCCTGACCCCCAACATATTCAAAGCCATCTCCTGCCAGTCATTTTACTCCCATTGAAAGCTAGCATTCCTCTTTCCTTTTCTGATTGTCCTCATTTTCTTCTTGGTCAAGCCAAGCAGCTTGACCACCCTCCATGGGTGTTAAATCATTCAATTCCAGGTCACTTTTCAGGCAAAAGAGTCCTAAACCTGATGACTTGTCTAACCTAGCCTTCCCCAATCTGACTGCCAACTACACCCTATATTCACCTCCAGTGCTTTGCAACAGGATCCCTCCAGTCCAAAAAAAAAAAAAAAGTGTCTGTTCTCTGGACTTGGGAAATCATTGCACAGACTTTATGCCTCAGTTTATGCTTCTCACCTGGAAATTTTCCTTCCTGCCCATAGGAAAAGGGTTTAAGACCTAACACAAGACAGGCTGCCTGCAAGTGAAACATGACTTAGAGACGGGTATTTTTATGGACCACATATTTCCAATTTTAAAATATTGGCCACTTTTTATATTTTAAAAAGTCCAGATTTCCATTTTCACTTTCAAACTGAAAATGTCTGGTTATGCCACTCCCCTTCCATGGACAGAGGAACCTGGTGGGCTACAGTCCATGGGGTCTCAAAGACTCAAACATGACCGAATGACTAACACTTTCATGGATAAAGAGTTCATAGTACAACGACTATATTAGAAATCTAGAGAAGTCATTGTAACACATTACATTGCAATGTATGCAATAGCAGAGGTATATACAAAAGGCACTGAAAGAAAATCTCTGGCCACTAGATGTATTGCATTCAAAGGGCTACCTTCTCCATCAACAGCATTAAAAAAAATGGCTAACGAACTTGATGGGCAATATCAATTTGCTTTCTTTTAAGAGTATTATAAACATTTATGTCATTATTTTAAGATGCTAACTCCTAGAAGTCACAATCGTAATTTTGCATGAATTGTAAAATGTCTGCCTCAATCATCATGAAGCACTAATAAATCAGTTCCACACATTCAGTTCACTTCAGTTGCTCAGTCGTGTCCAACTCTTTGCGACCCCATGAATCGCAGCACGCCAGGCCTCCCTGTCCATCACCATCTCCCGGAGTTCACTCAGATTCACATTCATCGAGTCAGTGATGCCATCCAGCCATCTTATCCTCTGTCATCCCCTTCTTCTCCTGCCCCCAATCCCTCCCAGCATCAGAGTCTTTTCCAATGAGTCAACTCTTCACATGAGGTGGCCAAAGTACTGGAGTTTCAGCTTTAGCATCATTCCTTCCAAAGAAATCCCAGGGCTGATCTCCTTCAGAATGGATTGGTTGGATCTCCTTGCAGTCCAAGGGACTCTCAAGAGTCTTCTCCAACACCACAGTTCAAAAGCATCAATTCTTCGGCACTCAACCTTCTTTACAGTCCAACTCTCACATCCATACATGACTACTGGAAAAACCATAGCCTTGACTAGATGGACCTTAGTCGGCAAAGTAATGTCTCTGCTTTTGAATATGCTATCTAGGTTGGTTATAACTTTTCTTCCAAGGAGTAAGAGTCTTTTAATTTCATGGCTGCAATCACCATCTGCAGTGATTTTAGAGCCCCCCAAAATAAAGTCTGACACTGTTTCCACTGTTTCCCCATCTATTTCCCATGGAGTGATGGGACCAGATGCCATGATCTTCGTTTTCTGAATGTTGAGTTCCACACATTAGAATGTACTAAAAAAAAGATTTAAAAGAAAATTTCTAACACATTATTTATCTACTTATCTCAAAGAAATATTTTTGGATATTTTGGTTAAGTGTTCAACTCGATCGATGTTATCTAGATCAGTTGGTACCGACAGCTATCAGTTTTTTGGATTATTTCTCAAATATACTGTGATCTATTCACTTAATGTGAAAGTGAAAGTCACTCAGTCGTGTCCGACTCTTTGCAACCCCATAGACTGTATAGTCCATGGAAGTGTCCAGGCCAGAATACTGGAGTGGATAGCCATTCCCTTCTCCACGGGATTGTCCCAACCCTAGTATTGAACCCAGGTCTCCCACACTGCAGGTGGATTCTTCACCAGCTGAGCCGCCAGGGAAGCCCAAGAATACTGGGGTGGGTAGCCTATCCTTTCTCCAGTGGGTCTTCCAGACTCAGGAATCCAACTGGGATCTCCTGTATTGCAGGCAGATTCTTTACCAGCTGAGCTATGAGGGAATCCCCCTATTCACTTAAGATGGACTCCAAATAAATATTTTTAACTGTCTCAATTTAAATTTCTGGAATGTAATGTTAGGATTATTATACTGCAATCAAAATCCTATCAATTGAGACAAATCTTGAGATTTAGTGTTTGGGGTTTAATAAAGGCAAGATCTACTCATCTTAACTTTGACCAATTTAGCTGTCTGTCTTCCCCCTTTAACTGCAATTTTTCAAATATTGTGTTGGCTAATAAGTTCATTCATGTTTTTCCATAAGAAGTTACTGAAATGAAGTTACCCAAATGAACTTGTTGGTCAACCTCGACATTTGAAAAGAAACCTCTTCCTCAATCACTCACATAGTCGGTAATTTCCTATATATGAAAATGTTCTCTGATTATTCACATGACTTGATTGCTTCATTTTTATGCCACCCTCCTCCCTGAATGTCCCTCCACTTGGTAAAATGCCCTGTAAAATACAGCACTGAACAAAATGATTAGATACGATAAACATACAAAATTACTCCCTAATCATATAGTGTATCTGAGGAACCTATACTTCTAACACCAGCATTAGTGTAAAATACATGAATTTCACATTTTTCGAAAAGAATTTTTCAGTCCACCTTTCAAGCACTGTCTTCACCCAGTACAATGTTCACTCAGGACTCAATCCTTGTCCTGGCATGGAGACCCTAAGGACTAAGGCATCCTAGAATCACCAGCTTATCAGCCATCACTTGCTGTTATGCAGAACTTCATGGTACTACATCAACATCAAATTCACTATTGCAGAAATCATCTTATCATTGGAAGTGATTGATAGTGATAAGTCTACTATCAATGAGAAATCTTAATAATGACAATGTTTTAATCATTGATAACTACACACCATCTTATTCAGTAAACAACTGAAAACAGATACTTGTTAGAATTTGTACTGACTGATAATGCCTCAGACACCAAAGATGTCCATGTCATAATTCTTGGGAATTTGTGAATATGCCTTACAAGGCAAAGGGAATTTTTTTTTCAAAGATTATTTTTTGTGGACCAGTTTTGAAGTCTTTATTGAATTTGTTACAATATTGCTTTTATTTTTATGGATTTTATTGTTTTTTTGGTCCCAAGGCATGTGGGATCCTAGCTCCCCAACCAGAGATCAAACTCACACCCCCCTGCATTGGAGGATGAAGTCCTAACCACTGGACCACCAGGAAGTCCCCCAAAGGGACTTTATAAAGGTGATATTTTAAGGATCTCGAGATGAGATTAGCCTAGACTACTCAGATAGGCTCCAGGCAGTCACAATAGCCCTTATAAGAGGGAAGATTCTTTGAGAGTCCCTTGGACTGCAAAAAGATCCAACCAGTCAATCCTAAAGGAAATCAGTCCTGAATATTCATCAGAAGGACTGATACTGAAGCTGAAACTCTAACACTTTGGCCACCTGATGTGAAGAACTGACTCATTGGAAAAGATCCTGACGCTGGGAAAGATTGAAGGCAGGAGGAGAAGGGGATGACAGAGGATGAGATGATTGGGTGGCATCACCAACTCAATGGGCTTGAGTTTGAGTAAACTCTGGGAGTTGATGATGGACAGGGAAGCCTGGCGTGCTGAGCAACTGAACTGAACTGAAGAGGTCGGGGTCAGGGAAGGCAATGGGGTGATGGAAGCAAAAGTCAGAGTGATGGAGAACCAGAAGACAAGAAAAGCCGGCAGCCTCTAGAACGTAGGAAAAGCAAGGGAATGAATTCCACCCTACAGCCTCTAGAAGGAACACAGCTCTGCCAACCCATTTTGGATCTCAGGCTTCCATAACTGTAAGAAAATAAGTTTGTATCACTTTAAGCCATAAATTTATGGCAGTTTGTTACCACAGCAATAGGAAACTAACACTTCTTAGCCAAGTGCTCCTGGTAAAAAAATGTGTTCATGTAATAGGCTTCTTGGGTGTGGAATAAAATATGACTTTTATTTATTCTGAAAGACATTTATTGAAGAACATAAGACTTTTTTCCCCTTCTTTTAACTTTTCCCAACCCTGGTAAACCTTTCAGATATTAGATGGTTAGAAAGTAGTAACATAAATATGCTTTGATTCAGATTTGTCAGGGACACTTGAACTAGTAGAATGTATTTCCTAACAATTATTGGATCCTAACACCAAAAAACTAAATATATAGTCCTAAATGTTCTTGTAAAGATTTATTTTCTCCATTAATTAATGGCTAATTCTTTCATATAAGTATTCACAAATATTTATTATGCTATTATTAACTCCTCCTATGCTATTATTAATTCATCCTAAGCTATTATTAATTCATCCTAAGCTTAGTAAATTTTGGTAATCAAGGATTCAAAACTTTGCATAGAATCATAGAATCATGTCAAATAAGAATCACACAATTGAGATATTTGGAAATAGCATAAAATCCTATGAGAATAGTATAAAATGCTATTTTAAGACATTATCTATAGGGGTAATGCATTTCTAACTGATTATAGAATCTTTTAGGCTGAAGAAAAAAAGCATTAAGTTAAAAATTTCAACCTTTCATTTGTTGGAAGGCTTTGGGATTTATTAAATGAAAGTGGTTTATAAAATGAGATAGAACTGGTGTGTTTACATGTTATTAACATTAATGTATCTGTACCACTAGTCAAAAATATTCATCACATTGATTGTCCTTAAGCAATTTCTAGTTTATTAAAATGAAAGCATGGGTATTTAATTTTTCCCAAGTATTCAATAAGACTGCCTGTCAAATTAAAAACATATCAATAAATTTTACAAAGTGATGAAACAATAAAGTCATTTAATGGCACTGGACATCCTCATGGACTGCACGAACATTCATCTCAAAGGCAGATTAAAAAGCACCATGACTTACCGTATCATCAGAAATCTGACATGTATACACTGCTATATTTAAAACAGACAACCAATAAGGACTATTGTATAGCACTCCTCAATGTTGTGTGGCAGCCTGGACGGGAGGGGAGTTTGGAGGAGAATGGATAATGTATATATGGCTGAAGCCCTCTGCTGTCCACCTGAAACTACACAATGCTGTTAATCGGCTATACTCCAATAGAAAATTAAAAGTTTTTTAAAAAGGCAGAAAGAAATCTTAAGCTCAGTATCTGGCTGTATTGCTAAACACATTCCTTGAATCCACTAGAAGTAATCCAGCCATGGCCTTATGTAGCACTGTTTAGGTTCTGTGCAAGGAAAAAACAAACTCAGGTTTTCCGCCTCTGTGTCTCCTTGACTGACACTATTACCACACTCACAACGCTTCAGATAGTCTGTGTGCACACGTGTGTGTGTGTGTGTGTGTGCAGGTTTTTCCACATCAAGAAAGTTGGGACACCAGCTGGGTGTACTGCAATCTAACTCCATCCTGACACTGTCTACCAAAGATGGCACAGACCCCACAGGGGAAGGACTCAGTCCTGTAAGACTCCTCCACTGAAGATGCCAATGGCAGGTCTCAGGTCTCAAGGTTACCCACCACTTCCATCTGACTTGGCTACAAACTGGAGGTTCCAGTGACCTCCGCCCCCACGGATTAGATGATTTGCTAGAGTGGCTCACAAAACTCAGGGAAACATTTAAGTTTACCAGTCCGTCAAAGGCTATGATAAAGAACAAGGCCTTCCCTGGTGGCTCAGCGGTAAAGAATCAGGTTGCTAGTACAGGAGATGCAGGTTCAATCCCTAGATTGGGAAGATTCCCTGGAGAAGGAAATGGCAACCCACTCCAGTATTCTTGCCTGGAGAATCCCATGGACAGAGGAGCCTGGTGGGTTACAGTCCACGGGGTCGCTGAGTCAGACACCACTGAGTAACAAAACAAGAATGATAAAGAACACAGATGCGGAGTCCAACAGGGCAAGGTCTGGAATGGTTTCAAGGTTGGGGGCTTCTGTCCCCATGGAATTGGGGTGCATCACTCTCCTGGTACTTAGCAACATTCACCGACCTAGAAGCTCTCTGAACCCCATACCACTGGGAGTTTTTCAGGGCATCCTCAAGTAGGCATGATCCATTATTTACTCCATTTGTAGCCCCTCCCCCCTCTCCAGGGAATGAAGGGGTGGGGCTGAAAATTCAGAGCTTCTAACCATACCTTGTTCTTTCTGGGGACCAGCCCCCATGCAGGAGCCCCCCCAGAGTCACCTCATTCAAACAAAAGACACTACAGTCACCTAGGATATGCAAAAAGGCTCAGGAGCTTTGCATCAGGCACAGGGCCAGAGAGCAAACATTAGAACAAAAGGTGTTCTTGGTATCCATCACTTAGGAACGCAGTCATAATTCTGAGTACTAGCAGTTAGGGCTTCAACATATGAACTGGGAGCAGAGCACAACTCTGCCCAGAAGATATGGTAACTCCAAAATCTTTATCTCTGGTTCAGGTTTCTCTCCTGACATCCAGATTCATATATTCAATAGCCAGGACAGCTCTATTTGAGTATCTTAGAAACAGCTCAGAGTCATCATGTCCCAAACTGAATCCCTAAAGTCTGTCCTGCAAAGCTGCTCCACCGGCAGCCATCACAACCTGCTCCGTGTCAGGTCTCATTTGCTCCATTTTACCACCTTGCCATTGCCCTGGTTAAAAAAAAATAAACACACACACACACAACATCTTGTTATCAGTCTTGACCCTCCCTTTAATAGCCCACATCCATTCCATCCATTTCCTAATCATGTGACTCTAGTTTCAAAATATTTTTTGTTGTTCAGTCACCAAACCGTGTCCAACTCTGTGACTCCATAGACTGTAGCACGTCAGGCTTCCCTGTCCCTTACCATCTCCCGGAGTTTGCCCAATTCACGTCCATTGAATCAGTGATGCCATCCAACCATCTCATCCTCTGCCAACCTCTTTTATCTTCCTCTTCACGAGTACCATCATGAACTAAGCTTCCATCACCCCCTGCCTGGATTCCCGCAATACCTTCCTAAGAGGTGCCCTCTCTCTGCCCTTGCCTCCTTAGTTTCTGTTCTCATCACGTAAGCTAGAGTGATTATTTTCAGACATAAGCCAGACTACCTTAGGGTCTGCTCAAGACCCTTCTATGGCTGCATATTCCAAGTAAAAGCAGAAGTTTCTATAAAGGACTACAAGACCCTGCATGATCTGGGCTATACTCCATGCCCGGTAACTCTGACCAACGTCTGTTCTCATACTGGCTCATACAACTTCAGCCAAACTGGCCTCCCCCTATTTCTCAAACATCCAAGCCTCATGCTCCTGGTTTAGTGCCTTTGTGCTGGCTACCTTCTCCCTACAGCTCTTTTCTCAGATATCTGCATAGCTAGTTTCATCCATTTCTTCCAGACTTCGCTGAAATCTCACATCAATGAGACTTGACTGAAAATTCTATTAAATACTGCCCCTGAGCTCTGCCCACCCGACACCATCACCTTCAACCTGGACTTTCCCATTGTTCATGACACTGATTCCCATTTATCATCACCTAATTTACTTCATTATATTTATTCTTCATTGTCTTCCAAAAAACCTGGAATCACTGTTCCAGTTCCATAGTGCAGGGATTTTATTCATCTTCATCAATATATCCAGTGCCTAAGGAAGTGTCTGAGACTATATAGAGGCTCAATAAATATATGAATATATGAGCAAATGAATAACAAGTTTCATGCATTTCACTTATTTTCTTAATACAAAGGCAAATTATATAACTTCTGTTGCCCACTCCAACCAGCAAAATTTCACTCAATGATCCTATACACCTTGCTTAGAAAAAATAGTTATATAATAATCCAACTTTATACAATATATAAATTTTGTTATTTAAAATATTTTTAAAAGATTCTTTTCAAAAAAAACAAATTACTGCTGATGCAGTACATAATATTCATGGGGAGCCTCATGATACAGAATTGGGGAGGAGCAGTCACCCAAACTGAAGTGTTTGAGGTCTCTGTCAATTGAAGGTCAATGGCAAATGAAGATAAAGCACCTTGAAAATGATCACATAAATCAATAAGCAAATAACTTTGATTGCAAGTATGATTTAATTAATTATAGGGGCACATCTTTTGCATTAATAATGTTAAAATCTGAACAGAATTTAAATAGAATATGGTAATTTAGGAGACACTGCCTTTAAGTAAACTTTTAAAGAATATATACATACAGATAAAAGTGAAAATCATGTATTTACTGTTTGATGAATTTTTCACAAAATGAATATATTCATGAAACCATGATTCAGATCAAGAATCAGAATATGACCAGCACATCAGAGGTCTCACCAAAGTCCTTGTCCAGCCACTCCCTCCCTGACCCTGGCAGATAACCACTATCCTGACTTCCAATCCCACAGTTTCATGGGTTTGTATGTTTTATATATATAATCATATGTGTACTCTTTAGTGTCTGGCACATTATTCTTTGTAATATTTATTCACATTATCATGTATAATTAGAGTTCATTCGTTCTTTGATCTGCACTAGCCCACACTATAGATATACCACCACTTATTTTCATATTGTTAATGGACATTTGGGTTCTCTCTAGGTTAACACTGTAATAAGACAGTATTGCTGTAAACATTCCTGCACACATCATTTGGTAAACGTTTCTTCTGAGCATCAATCCTGAAGTGATCTTCCTAGTTGTAAAGTGTGCTGCTCACCTCCTACAACGATGGTGGGTGTGCAAGTTGGTGCAGCAATCCCACTCTTGGCCATATAGCCAGACAAAGCTCTAATTCAAAAAAACACATGTACCCCTGTTTTCATAGCAGTACTATTCACAATAGCCAACACATGGAAACAACCTAAATGTCCATCAGAGAAATGGATAAAGAAGATGTGATACATATACACAAGGGAATATTATTTAGCCATAAAAAAATAAGGCCGTTTGCAACAACATAGATGGATTTAAGAGATTATCATCCTAAATTCAGTAAGCCAGAAAGACAAATATCACTTACATGTGGAATCAAAAATATGACACAAATGAAATTGTTTACAAAACAGAAACAGACTCACAGAGAACAAACTTTTGGCTGCTAGGAGTGGGAGGAGATGAGGGAGAATGGACTGGGTATTCAGGGTTGGGAGAAGGCGATGGCACCCCACTCCAGTGCTCTTGCCTGGAGAATCCCATGGATGGAGGAGCCTGGTGGGCTGCAGTCCATGGAGTCACGAAGAGTCGGACACCACTGAGCGACTTCACTTTCACTTTTCACTTTCTTGCATTGGAGAAGGAAATGGCAGCCCACTCCGGTGTTCTTGCCTGGAGAATCCCAGGGACGGGGAAGCCTGGTGGGCTGCCGTCTCTGGGGTCGCACAGAGTTGGCCACGACTGAAGCGACTTAGCAGCAGCAGCAGCAGATGCAGACTATTACATTTAGAACAGATATACAACAAGGTCCTGCTGTTTAGAATGGAAAGGTATGCAGATATGCAGTCTTTGTAAATATCTCCAAGTTGTTTTCAAAAGTCGTCCTTCTAAGGTATACTTCTAACTTCAGTACAAGACAGTTTAGATGCTCCTCACTTTTGTCAGCACTATTTTCTGTCCCCTTCATCTTAATTACACTGCAGTATATGGAACCACATTGGCTTCACGTCTATGTTTGTGTGGTTCTGAAACCGAGTTATAGCATGTATACAGTAAACCATGCAAACATTCGAGTTTGATGACCTTTTACATGCATACACACACACAAACCATTGTCCAGGTCAAGATATAGGACAAATCCACCACCCCAAAAGAGCAGTCTCTCGCCCTTTTTCATGTAGCACCCTCCAAGAGATTACAACTTTTTTTTTTTTTGCCATAAATTCTTTTACTTTGTTCTTGTACTTCAAACAAATAGAATCAGTCTTTCGTGTGAGAATCATCCATGCATTTTATGTAGTAATCTCTTATTTTTACTATTTATTATAATATATAAATATACCAAAATAAATTTTCCATTCTACCCTTGATGGATATTTGAATTAGGTAAAACTTCGTAAATGCCATTTGTTATAATCATCTCTTGGAACTGCTGGGTTATATGTAGGCATACGTTTGGTATTACAGCATACTGCCAGTTTTTCAGAAGATCTTTGTTAATTGTATTCCCACCAGCAACTCTGAGAGTTCCAGTTACTGCACAAGCTCACCAACGTCACAACAGCCTTTGTGGTGGATATATGCTAACATCACACTCTTAATTGCTTGTGGAACAACTTTTATACGCCTACTGGAGACGTGGATAGCATGTTGTACTGTGTCTGTTCAAGTCTTTTGACATTGTTTAATTGGATTTACTGGGGGTTTTCTTTTGTAGGAGTGTTGTATAAATTCTATATACAAGTTCTGTCTCCTTTTGGATAAATTAGAATATTTTCTTCCAGTCTGTAGTTTTCCTTTTCTTTCTCTTAATAGTGCTTTGTGATTAATGTAGGGTATTAATTTTCAGCAGTGTCAATTTATTAATCATTCATATTATATTACAGTTAATGCTTTTTACCGTTTTGAAGAAAAAAACTTTACAATCATGAAGATATTGTCTTATGTTTTCATATACAAACTGTATTGTTTTGCTTTTAACACTTAGGTAGGATTATGATCTGTAAATAATGTGCATATTATATAAAGTAGAAAGCCAGGCATATTTCTTTCTATAAAGATGCCTAATTGACTCAGGGTCACTTTTTGAGAAGGTTATCTTTTCCTAAAGAAAGAGTAGCATCTGTTTTTGAAAATGCTCTGACAGTATAAGTGGGAGTATTTTCAAACTCTAATCTGTCCCATATGTTCAATTCCACTTTTTGAGGGATTCCAGTTTATTTTTTCCCTACTGACACACAAAAAAGTGAAGGAAATAATACAGGATTAAAACTTTGAAAGAAGTTTATTGGTATAACACATATACAAAATATCTGGATAAGAAGACAACCTACAAGGAGGACACACACATAAATCATGCTCATTCGTAGCTTTCATATGAATCATTAAAAATGAAAAGTCAAACAAAAACTGCAGAAATATCTTTTTGGAACCATTTCCTAAAGTAATGGAAATAAAAACAAAAACAAACGAATGGGATCTAATTGAACGTAAAAGCTTTTGCACAGCAGAGGAAGCCATAACCACAACAAACAAACTATAAAATAGGAGAAAATATTTCTGCAAATGAGGCAACTGACAAGGGCTAAATTTGCAAAATATACCAACAGTTCATATAAACTCAATATCTAAAAAACAGTCTGATCAAAAAATGGGCAGAAGATCTAAACAGACATTTCTCTAAAGAAGACATACACGGGGCCAAAAGCACATGAAAAGATGCTCAACATCACTAATTGTTAGAGAATTGCAAATCAAAACCACAATGAGGTTATCACTTCACACTGATCAGAATGCTGATCATTAAAAAGTCTACAAATAAACGCTACAGAGGGTGTGGAGAGAAGGAAACTCTCCTGCACTGTTGGTGGAGATACACACTACTATTCACACACTACACACTACTATTCATTGGTAACAGCCACTATGGACAACATTAAGAAGGCTCCTTAAGAAACTTTTAAAAGTAGAGCTACCATGTGATCCAGCCTTTCCACTCCTGGGCATATATCCAGAGAAAAACACGATCCAAAGTGATACAATGCACTCCAATGTTCACTATTTACAGTGAACTATTTACAGTAGCTGTGACATGGAAACAACCTAAAAGGTCCATCAGCACAGGAGTGGATGATGAAGATGTGCTGCATATGTATTACACAATTGGTTACACAGCCATTTAAAAAAATAATGACATACTACCATTTGCAGCAACATGAATGGACCTAAAGATTACCATACTAAATGAGGTAAGCGAGACAGAGAAGGGCAAACACTATATGGCATCACTTACACATGGAATCTTAAAATCGATACAACTGAACTTACATACAGAAGAGTAATAGATCCACAGACATAGAAAACAAACTTATTGTTATCAAAGGAGAAAGTGTAGAGAGGGATAAATTAGGACTTTGATATTAACATATACACACTACTATATATACAATGCTGCCTCATAAGTGGAACAACTGTAAACAATCTGCCTACCAATGCAAGAGACGCAATAGACCTGGGTTTGATCCCTGGGTCCAAAAGATCACCTGAGTAGGAAATAGCAAACCACTCTAGTTTTCTTGCCTCGAAAATTTCATGGACACAGGAGCCTGGCAGGCTACAATCCATGGGTCACAAAGAGTTGGACATGACTGAGTATGCACACACATCTCTCTATATTTATATAGAGAGATTATATACATAGATACTCAGCAAGGACCTTGTATATAGCACAGGGAACTATACTTAATATTGTGTTACAAACTATTACTTTGCCACCAAGGGTCCATCTAGTCAAAGCTACGGTTTTTCCAGTAGTCATATATGGATATGAGAGTTGGACTATAAAGAAAGCTGAGTGCTGAAGAATTGATGCTTTTGAACTGTGGTGTTGGAGAAGACTCTTGAGAGTCCCTTGGACTGCAAGGAGATCCAACCAGTTAATCCTAAAGGAAATCAGTCCTGAATATTCACTGGAAGGACTGATGCTGAAGCTGAAGATCCAATCATTTGGCCATCTGATGTGAAGAACTGACTTATTGGAAAAGACCCTGATGCTGGGAAAGATTGAAGGGAGGAGGAGAAGGGGATGACAGAGCATGAGATGGTTGGATGGCATCACCAACTCGAAGGACATGAGTTTGAGCAAACTCCTGGAGTTGGTGATGGACAGGAAGCTTGATGTGCTGCAGATCATGGGGCCACAAAGAGTCGGTCACAAGTGAGCAAGTGAATTGAACTGATATGGGGAAAAAATCTGAAAAAGATTATATATGTATATAAACTAAATCACATTGCTGTATACCTGAAACTGATAATATACTGTAAATCAACTATACTTGAAGGAAGGAAAAGAGGAAGAAAAGGCAAACATGCTACATGAGTGCCATTCCAGTAGAATACTATCTATTTTCTCCAATATCACAAGTCTTAGTATCTATAAATTTATACCATCATTATATGCTGCAATCTAAACCCTCCAATTTATTTTTATTTTTCAAGACTGTCATGGCCACTCTAGGTATACTGTTATAATATAAACACCTTTTAATATTCCACCAAATTTTAAAAGGCTTGGTTTTCACTGTATTAAACCTATAGATAGCTTTGGGGACAACTGGTAGTTCCTCGCTAAACTATAAACATACTTATAACTTTTCTTTCTCTCAGCAATGTCTTGTAGTTAACGAGGATAGAGAACTTCATAACTTATGTATTTATTCCTAAACAGTTATATTCTAACAACATTGTGAATGGTTTTTTTTTTCCTACTTGTTGCTAACTTATGAAAATAGTTGATTTTTATTTATTGTCCTTGTATCCAACTCTGTTTTTTTCCTTTATAAAGTACCATGTTTTTCTTTAATTTTATATTATGCATATTTAATAAATATTTTAGTTGATTTTACCATACATATACTAACATGCTTGTAATAAAGTCATTTGTTTTATAAACTGTCTTCATAGACTTTCAAATATCAGAACAACTGTTTTTCAAAAGAAAAAAATCTTCAAATTGCTCTTCAACAAATAAAACTGTGAAATACTATGTTGACAGCTTAAATCAATCACTGTTTCACAACATGCTATTAAAAATTAGGAATTCAAATTGCCATTTTAGACTTCCAACTAAAGAACCTTTCTAGTAAATACAAATCTTGACATTAGAAAATTACAAAGAAGAATTACTCTTCATGAGTATTCAAAATCAATTCAAGTTAACTTATCCCTTGGGGAGTAAAGATGACAATGAAAATCAGAATTTTGAGTGATCTCTTACTAGCACAATGAGATGTAAGGATGAAGCCAAAGCTCTAAACCTACCCTGAAGAGGCTTCACCAGTGAGGCCAAGTCAGGAGGACTTTCAGTTCAGTTCCTCAGTTGTGTCTTACTCTTTGTGACCCCATGCAACCCCATGGACTGCAGCACACCAGGCTTCTCTGTCCATCACAAATTCCCAGAGCTTGCTCAAACTCATGTACATCAAATCAGTGATGCCATCCAACCATCTCATGCTCTGTCATCCCCTTCTCCTCCTGCCTTCAATCTTTCCCAGCATCAGGGTCTTTTCCAATGAGTCAGTTCTTCACATCAGTTGGCCAAAGTATTGGAGCTTCAGTATCAGTCCTTCCAATGAATATTCAGGACTGATTTCCTTTAGGATGGATTGGTTGAACCTCCTTACAGTCCAAGGGACTCTCAAGACCTTCTCCAGCACCACAATTCAAAAGCATCAATTCAGCACTCAGCTTTCTTTATAGTCCAACTCTCACATCCATACATGACTACTGGAAAAACCATAGCTTTGAGTAGACAGACCTTTGTTCTCAAAGTAATGTCTCCACTTTTTAATATGCTGTCTAGGTTGGTCATAGCTTTTCTTCCAAGGAGCAAGCATAATTTAATTTCATGGATGCAATCACCATCTGCAGTGACTTTGGAGCCCCCAGAAATAAAGGCTGTCACTGTTTCCATTGTTTCCCCATCTATTTCCCATGAAGTGATGGGACCAGATGCCATGATCTTCATTTTCTGAATGTTGAGCTGTAAGCCAACTTTTCACTCTCCTCTTTCACTATTATCAAGAGGCTCTAGTTCTTCTTCACTTTCTGTGATAAAGGTGGTGTCATCTGCACATCTGAGGTTATTGATATTTCTCCCAGCAATCTTGATTCCAGCTTGTGCTTCCTCCAGCCCAGCATTTCACATGATGTACTCGGCATATAAGTTAAATAAGCAGGGTGGCAATATACAGCCTCGACATACTTCTTTCTCGATTTGGAACCAGTCTGTTGTTCCATGTCCAGTTCTAACTATTGCTTCCTGACCCACATACAGATTTCTCAGGAGGCAGGTCAGGTGGTCTGGTATTCCCATCTCTCTCAGAATTTTCCAGTTTGCTGTGATCCACACAATCAAAGGTTTTGACATATTCAATAAAGCAGAAGTAGATGTTTTTCTGGAACTCTCTTGCTTTTTCAATGATCCAACATATGTTGACAATTTGATCTCTGGTTCCTCTGCCTTTTCTAAATCCAGCTTGAACATCTGGAAGCTCACAGTTCACGTACTGTTGAAGCCTGGCTTGGAGAATTTTGAGCATTACTTTGTTAGTGTTTGAGATGAGTGCAATTGTGCGGTAGTTTGAATATTCTTTGGCATTGTGTTTCTTTGAGATTGGAATGAAAATTGACCTTTTCCAGTCCTGTGGCCACTGCTGAGGTTTCCAAATTTGCTGTCATAGTGACTGCAGCACTTTCACAGCATCACCTTTTAGGATTTGAAATAGCTCAACTGGAATCCCATCACCTCCACTAGCTTTGTTCATAGTGATGCTTCCTAAGGCCCACTTGGCTTCACATTCCAGGATGTCTGGCTGGACTTAACCCTTGTTTAATCAAAACACAAGGTATTCTCAGGGGACATCTGGGTATTCAGGGTTAGTTATTTTCAATTATTCCCAGTTTTACCCCCTTCCACCCAGACCTAAAGTGCCAGGCAGGTTTTACAAGAATAGTGTCTGGTGTGGGGCTTCAGGTGGCAAAGCGAAATCAGAAATTCCCTCTGGCTTTGCAATATGTTCCCTAAAAGGTAATATAAAAGAAACGGATCACAGCTAAACCTCAGGTCTGATTACAAAGTGACTCAGAGTCTTCATTAATTTCATCAAGACTCTTGAGAGTCCCTTGGACTGCAAGGAGATCCAACCAACCCATTCTGAAGGAGATTAGCCCTGGGATTTCTTTGGAAGGAATGATGCTAAAGCTGAAACTCTAGTACTTTGGCCGACTCATGCGAAGAGTTGACTCATTGGAAAAGACTCTGATGCTGGGAGGGATTGAGGGCAGGAGGAGAAGGGGATGACAGAGGATGAGATGGCTGGATGGCATCACTGACTCAGTGGATGTGAGTCTGAGTGAACTCCGGGAGTTGGTGATGGACAGGGAGGCCTGGCATGCTGCGATTCATGGGGTCGCAAAGAGTCGGACACGACTGAGCAACTGAACTGAACTGAGAGTTAAAGTGCAGGCCAAAGGTTTCTTGTCCTCTTCACATCACCGCTGGGAAGGTGGGAGAGGTTAGGGCAGGGGAGGAGACTACACTTCTCTCCATGCCCTGGTAAAAGCGGTGGGTCTTCTATTCCATGCTGAGCCTCACTCTAATATTTTAGAAGTGAAGCATTCCTCTTGTTTTACAAACTGATTTCTCAACAAACCTTGTCTGGTCTGCTAGAGCTTCACAATTCTTCTAGCTGTATAATTTCAGATGCAGTGCCTAAAAGCTAATAAAGCTGGTAGGCTTCCCTGTGGCTCACTGGTAGAGAATCCACCTGCCAATGCAAGAGATGTGGGTTCCATCCCTGGGTGAGGAAGAGCCCCTGGAGAAGGAAATGGCAACCCACTCCCATATTCTTGCCTGGGAAATCCCATGGACAGAGGAGCCTGGAGAACTACAGTCCATGCGGTCACATGACTGAGCAACTGAACAACAAAAATTGTTCCATATATGTGTTTCAGTAACCTGAACCATGACAATATCTCGTGTGTATTAACTCAGGACAGTGGTGTCTGACTTTTAACTGAAGATTCAGTGACTAAACAATGATAATAACGCTGAGCACCCCTTCTTCCACCACAGTTCCAGGTTATATAACAAAGATTTCACATCCTGACTCATGAGGAAAAACCCAGATTACTTCTTCCTGATCCTTTTTTCAAGGAAGTGTTTTTTTCCCCTGATTACTGAAGAGTAATCTTGATGTACTCAATAACATTAATGTCATTATTAATCAGCTGTAGAAGCAGCAACAGGATTATTTATTGAATGTATCCTAGATGTCATACACTTGTCAGGGAAATGTCCATTGTTCAATATCTGAATCAAAGGCTACGGTCACCTCTTGTCAGGCAAAGACTCTGAGACTGTCTGTGAGCAAACAGCTTATCTTAGTGGGTTGGGGAAGTTCTTGCTCTGAGATTGGTGATTTTCTGGAAGTGGGTGTGTCTAGGGACTGACAGCCTAGACTAGTAGCTGGGACTGTGTAGCTGGGTTACTACAGGCAAACTGGCTGACTCACTGACTTCTAGGAGCTGAGTTACTATGTCACGTTGTTGCTGTTCAGTCACTAAGTCCTGTCCAACTCTTTGTGACCCCATGGACTGCAGCCTGTCCATCACCAACTCCTGGAGCTTGTTCAGACTCATGTCCACTGAGTCAGTGATGCCATCCAATCATCTCATCCTCTCTTGCCCCCTTCTCCTCCTGCTCTCAATCTTTCCCAGCATCAGGATTTTCTCTAAGTGACCTAGTTGCTGCTAACTGACATTAAGAAGCATGAGGCTATCACCTTGATCAGTTAAGTTTCATTTATCAGTGAGGATGAGTTTAAAATGTTATATTTCATTTACGTGTTTTATTTCACAAAATCCTAAGAATATAAATCATTCAAAGTTTTCATTTTATACATGGAAAAACTAAAGTTTAGCCCAACCAAGTAGTATGACTCATAAAACTAGGACTAAGATTTAAATGGGGATTCCAAACAATTTTACAATTAGTACTAGAACAGTCTTAAAGCTAGGATTAAAATAATTTTAACTCTGAAAGAGTGTGAACTTATTGGAATCCTGTGTCTCTGTTCACTCAGCAAACTATACCTACAAGGTGAATCATCATGGAGGATGATGCTATAGGCTACGCATACAGCACAGACAGAAGCTTGTCCTTCTCAGCTGACATGCATGCTGTCTTCCACTGATATTTGAATTCTGGCCTTTCCTCTTGCCTACTTCAAGATGTCTGTTGGTAAATAACCAACAGAATTAGGTCATTCTTTTCCACATCACCAGTCATTAACTTTTTCTCTTCATTGGGGGCTTGGCCTTTACTTTTCCCCTCACCCCTGGAAAATCAGATTTACATCTGATGGCCGCACTTAGCTTGGCTGGCCAAAGAAGATGGAAATTACAGCTCCAAGTTCTAATTGAGTGATTGGCAATTTTCTAAAAGCAATTTGACACCCATTTTTCAGGCACACCAAATGAGTCTGTTTTTACCCTGTGCTTTAGTATGAGGTACATCTTTTCTCCCCAGAAAACTTGACAGAAGGTGTTAACTTGTATTCAAATCCAAACAAAGTTTATGTTACAAGTCACATTCTCAATTTAGTTTATTTTGAACAAACAGAGAAGAAAACCTCAATAAATGGCAGTTGGAGATGCTCAGATGTCATCTAAAGAAGTGTGTTTTATAAAAGGGGCCGGGGGAGATGGTAAAGAAATTTCACACTGATTATAGTAATCATGGTTGGGTGTGCAGCCTTCTGGCTCCCAGGCTGAATGAGATCGTAAATGAAAACTTTAGAGACAACATTCAAAGCATTAAACTAACTAATTAGGTTGAGGAAACAAACACAGAATTCCTTTTAAAAAGAAAACTGCCTTAATAAAAAAGTGACTTAGCTAATTATCCAGTGATGATGTGTTCTGTATTTAAAAATCTCACAAATGGCTCAGAGATGATAAAGAAACTGCAGTGTTGTATGTGTCTGAAGAATGACTATATAATTATTTCCTGAATAATCAGAAACAATGCAGTTCTTGTAAAGTATTGCTTTATATATTAAATGATTGATATAATTATATGCACTACATGAATTAAATACTGAGCATAGACGTGTGGTTATTTCAAATGTCTTGCTAAGAAACTATGTTTTCAAGTTAACATTTATTTGGCAAAACAGGATAGTCTTATTGGAGATAAACTGGCTACCCACTCCAGCATTCTTGCCTAGAGAGCTACAGTCCATGCAGTCACAAAGAGTCGGACATGACTGAGCACCTGAGCATGCACACACATACTATTGCCAGGATGAACATATATTTGACCATATTGTACATGTTTTTATTTTATAAATTAAAGGCTTTTAGGGGAACTGCTTTACTAGGCACCGGTCAGGTTCTGTACAAAGTACACCGCCACACCTTAAGGTCTAGCCTGAGACCTGCCACAGAAGTAAGGACACTTGTAGAGCATTCCTGCTGGGTGAGCAGTGAGCAAGGGCGGCAGTGAGCAAGACCAACCCCAAGAAGAAGAAATGCAAAAAGGCAAAATGGCTGTCTGAGGAGGCCTTACAAATAGCTGAGAAAAGAAGAGACGTGAAAAAGTAAAGGAGAAAAGGAAAGATATAAGCATCTGAATGCAGAGTTCCAAAGAATAGCAAGGAGAGACAAAGCCTTCCTCAGTGATCAATGCAAATAAACAGAGGAAAACAATAGAATGGGAAAGACTAGAGATCTCTTCAAGAAAATCAGAGATACCAAGGGAACATTTCATGCAAAGATGAGCTTGATAAAGGACAGAAATGGTCTGGACCTAACAGAAGCAGAAGATATTAAGAGATGGCAAGAATACACGAAAGAACTGTACAAAAAAGATCTTCACGACCCGGACAATCACGATGATGTGATCACTCATCTAGAGCCAGACATCCTGGAATGTGAAGTCAAGTGGGCCGTAGGAAGCATCACTACGAACAAACCTAGTGTAGGTGATGGAATTCCAGTTGAGCTATTTCAAATCCTAAAAGATGATGCTGTGAAAGTGCTGCACTCAATATGCCAACAAATTTGGAAAACTCAGCAGTGGCCACAGGACTAGAAAAGGTCAGTTTTCATTTCAGTCCCAAAGAAAGGCAATGCCAAAGAATGCTCAGACTACCCCACATTTGAACTCAGCTCACATGCTAGCAAAGTAATGCTCAAAATTCTCCAAGCCAGCCTTCAATAGTACGTGAACTCTGAACTTCCAGATGTTTAAACTGGATTTAGAAAAGGCTGAGGAACCAGAGATCAAATTGCCAACATCTGCTGGATCATCAAAAAAGCAACAGACTTCCAGAAAAACATCTACTTTTGATTTATTGACTATGCCAAAGCCTTTGACTGTGTGGATCACAATAAACCGTGGAAAATTCTGAGAGAGATGGGAATACCAGACCACCTGACCTGCCTCCTGAGAAATCTGTATGCAGGTCAAGAAGCAACAGTTAGAACTGGACATGGAACAATACACTGGTTCCAAATCGAGAAAGAAGTATGTCAAGGCTGTATATTGTCACCCTACTTATTTAACTTATATGCAGAGTACACCATGAGAAATGCTGGGCTGGATGAAGCACGAGCTGGAATCAAGATTGCCAGGAGAAATATCAATAACCTCAGATACGCAGATGACACCACCCTTATGGCAGAAAGCAAAGAAGAACTAAAGAGCCTCTTGATGAAAGTGAAAGAGGAGAGTGAAAAGTTGGATTAAAATTCAACATTCAGGAAACTAAGATCATGGCACCTGGTCCCATCACTTCATGGCAAATACACAAGGAAACAATGGAAACAGTGACAGCCTTTATTTTGGGGGGCTCCAAAATCACTGCAGATGGTGATTGCAATCATGAAATTAAAAGACACTTGTTCCTTGGAAGAAAAGTTATGACCAACCTAGACAGCATATGAAGTAGAAACATTACTTTGAGAATGAAGGCCTGTCTAGTCAAGGCTATGGTTTTTCCAGTAGTCATGTATGGATGTGAGAGTTGGACTATAAGCTGAGCACTGAAGAATTGATGCTTTTGAACTGTGGTGTTGAAGAAGCCTCTTATGAGTAGCTTGGACTGCAAGGAAATCACACCAGTCAATCCTAAAGGAAATCACTCCTGAATATTCATTGGAAGGACTGATGTTGAAGCTGAAACTCCAATACTTTGGCCACCTGATGTGAAGAGTTGACTCATTGGAAAAGACCCTGATGTTGGGAAAGATTGAGGGCAGGAGGAGAAGGGGACAACAGAGGATGAGAGAGTTGGATGGCATCACCAACTTGGTGGACATGAGCTTGAGTAATCTCCAGGAGTTGGTGATGGAGAGGGAGCCTTGGCGTCCTGCGGTCCATGGGGTCTCAAAGAGTCAGACAGGACTGAATTGAACTGATAGCTCATTTACTCTGCTGCACAGCAAAAACTAACAAAATTGTAAAGCAACTATACTCCAATAAAAATTATTTTTAAAAGAAATTATATAAAGTAAAAAAAAAAAAAAGAAAGAAACGCAGGATTCCCATGATTAAGTCTCAAACTTAAGTTTTCAAACTCTAGACCGAAGCTCTGTCTTGATGTTTATCTCTTAAGTTTTCAAACTCTAGACCAAAGCTGTCTTGATGTTTATCTCTGTCTTGATGTTTATCTCTGTGCGCATTTGGTTTAACCCAACTCATGTTCAGACCAAGGCCAGCAGGTTTAAGGGCACACCCCTGACCCCCTCTCCCAACCTGACCCCATTGGCAGTGCCCAGGGAGGTATTCTGCTTACAAAGAGACCACTTGAGTTACTGTATTGAGTATTTTCCCAGGTCCAATCTGTACAAACATATATAAAATTAACCTTAAAAATTCATTCCAGTACACCTAGTTGCAAACAAATACTGTTTGATTCCACTTGTACGAGGTACCTAGAATAGTCAAATTCGTAGAGTCAGAAAGTACATTGGTAGAGTGGTAAGGAGGGGGAATGGGGGGTTGGTGTTTAATGGGGACAGAGTCTCAGTTTCAGAAGGTAAAAAATCCAGGAGACAGATGATGGTGACATTTGCACAATGTTGAATGTGCAATTTACTTAACACCACTGAAGTGTACAGTTAAATATGGCTAAAATAGTATGTTTTATATTGTGTGACTTTGTGGCTCAGCAGTAAATCCACCTGCAATGCAGGAGACCCAGGTTCAATCCCTGGATCAGGAAGATTCCCTGGAGAAGAGAATGGCGACCCACTCCAGTATTCTTGCCTGGGAAATCCCATGGACAGAGAAACCTGGTAGGCTAAAATCCATGGGGTAGGAAAGTTAGGGACTAAACAGTAACAACAAACCACAATAAAGATAATTTTTAAAAGTTATCAACTGAATATATAAACAAACAGCAAGAAGCCAGAATGTCACTACTGAAAAAGCAAAGCCCAAACCCATACAGCTTAAAAGAGCAATCCAAGGGCCTAGAAGAAAATCTTGTTCCTGAAAGTAATATTTTCTTAATGAAGTAGACTATAACAGAATTTTTGTTTGTCTTTAATAAAATCAAGGAGTCATTCCATCTATTAAACAGGAAAAACATCTATAGGTCAGGAAAAACAAAGTTCCAAGAATAAAAATTTCAACAGAACAAATAAAATTCAATCATTATAAGCCTTCAAAAGCTCAGGATGCTATAGAAAAATCAATCTGAATAGATGTCTACCATGTGGAGGGAATAGAAAGAGATGTTCTCTAATGTCACAGACAACAATGGACATTTCGAGTAGAATGTAGAGAATTGCCTTTGAATGATAGGATTGCCAGAGAAGACAAGCAAGCAGAGAAATGAGAAATGATCATCAAAATATAAAATAAAGAGATGAGCTACATTAAGCAAATAAATTCTGATTGAATCTAAAGAAATGTAGGTAGTTAGACTCTAGCATGGAAGCAAGTGTGGCATTCAAATGTGAACTGTGATATAAGTACTTTTTCATGAAGAAGAAAGGACAGAGTTTCAAGTTTACCATTTATATATATTTACGTATATATGGTGTTTGTGTCTATAGTTGTTGCTGTGCAGTCACTAAGTGGTGTCCAGCTCTCTGCGACTCGATGGACTGTAGCCCACCAGGGAAGCCCCAAACCAATGCAAATCCTTCCCTGAAGAGCAGAGCTTCAGTCTAGACCCAGAGCAACTCTAAAACAGAAGCTCACACACTGAGTCTTAGAATCTAGGAAAGACAGAGGTTAGAACATTTCTCTGTATTTCACAGGACTGCTGGAGAAGCCACCTAGGTTATGTTGAAGGAAGGTCCTTAGGTTAACAATGAGGACTATTTTTCCTTCTGCCTCCAGAGTCCATCTGTGACCAGTCATATGAATTTTACAAGAGTCAGCATCAATCCCCCAATTCTTTGCGATCCCATGGACTATAGCACTCCAGGCTTCCCTGTCCGTCATCAACTCACAAACAGTGTTCAAACTCATGTCCATTGAGTCAGTGATGCCATCCAACCATCTCATCCTCTGTCATCCCCTTCTCCTCCTGCCCTCAATCTTTCCCAGCATCAGGGTCTTTTCCAATGAGTCAGTTCTTCACATCAGGTGGCCAAATTATTGCAGCTTCAGCTTCAGTCATTCCCATGAACATTCAGGACTGATTTCCTTTAGGAGTGACTGGTTTGATCTCCTTGCTGTCCAAGGGACTCTCGAGAATCTTCTCCAACACCATGGTTCAAAATCATCAATTCTTTAGCTCTCAGATTTCTTTATTGTCCAACTCTCCCATGCATACCTGGCTAACGGAAAAACCATAGCTTTGACCAGACGGTCCTTTGTCAGTAAAGTAATGTCTCTGCTTTTTAATATGATGTCTAGATTGGTCATAGCTTTTCTTCCAAGGAGCAAGTTCCTTTTAATTTCATGGCTGTAGTCACCATCTGCAGTGATTTTGGAGCCCCAAAAAATAAAGTCTCTCACTGCTGCCATTGTATCCCCATCTATTTGCCATGAAGTGATGGGACCGGATGCCATGATCTTAGTTTTCTGAATGTTGAGTTCATGTTCACTCTCCTCTTTCACATTCATCAAGAAGTTCTTTAGTTCCTCTTCACTTTCTGCCATAAGGGTGGTGTCATCTGCATATCTGAGGTTATTGATATTTCTCCTGGCAATCTTTATTCCAGCTTGTGCTTCCTCCAGCCCAGCATTTCTCATGATGTATTATGCATATAAATTAAATAAGCAGGGTGACAATATACAGCCTTGATGTACTCCTTTTCCTATTTGGAACCAGTCTGTTGTTCCATGTCCAGTTCTAACTGTTGCTTCCTGACCTGCATATAGGTTTCTCAAGAGACAGGTCAGGTGGTCTGGTATTCCCATCTCTTGAAGAATTTTCCAGTTTGTTGTGGTCCACAGTGTCAAAGGCTTTCATGTAGTCAATGAAGCAGAAGTAGATGTTTCATCTGGAATTCTCTTGCTTTTTCTATGATCCAATTCAAGAATAAACACTCATTGTTAGAAGAGGAGGGGCAGGTGACTGACTCTTTGCTTTGTTCTGTTTTACCCAGTGGCTCTGTGGTGGTTACTCTAGATAGAATTATATTTAATTTTCAAGGGTAAGCTCTTGTTTTCAGCTGAACCATTATCTTCTTGCAGAAAACAAAGCAAAAATAAATCTTCCTAGAGTTATCTCATGGTGAAACCATTCTGAACTTCAGCTCAGTCTTCCCATGAGCTGTTGTACTGAACTTTCTACTTTAGGTATTATCTTACTATTTTTTTTTCTTATTTAGATCAAATTTCACTGAAATAAAAATTTTTCTACTGATACTGAATTCTCTAATCAGTTTCCATTGCAGAATCTTCAGTGTCAGTCATTTAGAACTTTTAGAAATTCTACAAGGGCAACCTGACATTAAAATATTCTGAACTGCAGGCTGAACTCCCCCGTACATGTGAGCTGCCACTACTGTCTGACTCTGCTGATCAGCAGACTATGTCAAGCAGAGCTGTCATTGACTTTAGGAAAACAAGCAAACCATTCGATCATGTGGGGTCTGAAGCAAAGTTGGGAATAAAAATCACAAGAGTTTTCCCTTCTCTTGCTTCTGATGGTGAAGCCAAATAACGTAGAATTATAAAGACTATTAAAACATGTATTTAATGTTTTACTGTTATAAATGTTTCAGAGTCTGTAACTATTTGTCATAATGACTCCATAGACTACATACTATAACTTTACCCACTTTACAGGTGAATACAATAAGATATTGTGAGCTTAAGCAATTTCCCCAAGTGAAATGCCTAGTAAGGGACAGACCTTGAACTCGGGTGGCCTATGCTGAAGAGCATTATTTTCAGAATGCTATGACCATCAATACCATTCTATAATAGGTACATTGGAAACTAGGTTTTTATTTGGTTTTATTTAACAATGGGAATTTGAGGAAAACATTGTATTTGCTTTTATTTAATACCATCAGAAATAATTTCCTTTCTATTAGCTTAAAAAAAAAAAAAACTCCTTAGTTCCAACTACCATAGAAGAATTCAGGGTTGTTGTGTATGTATGTGTTTTTAAGACAATGACTTCTTAACATCCCCATGTCTATACTTATTAATTTGAGTCATTCTCACAGCCATCAAATCCAATGACCCTTCTACTGTGAGCTATTCTCATCAGACTATTAGAAGTGAGCATTTATTTAGTGCCTACTATCCATCAGAAACTATAATAAGGGCTTTAACTGATCCTTACTCCTCACATCCATCCTCTGATTAAGCATATTTATTATCTTCTTTTTATAGATCAGGCTTAGAGTATGTAACTTGTTCAAGGTTACAAGGACGGAGCTGACACTATAAAACCTAATGTCTTCTGCCCCAAAGCATATTAACATATATTTTATTTCTCTCTTATAAAAAGAGGAAGTTTCAAAAATAATATTCCAAATGTGTTAAATCTTCTGCATCATACTTTTAGAACTATATATTCTTGGAAATCCCATTTTCCAGTATACACCTTCTAAACATTTTATTCTTATCAAACAACTTTTGAAAGTGTATCAGCATCTGCATTTTTCTCACATTGGGTAGGGAATCTGGCTTCAAATTTCACTAGAGGAAATAATTGCAATTAGCTCCTTTCCTTAAAGAGAAAAAGGAGGAAGAAGAAAAAATAGCAGAAGAAAGAAAGAATTGTAACCATTTGTTAATTTTACTGTGGATTCATTAGTCGTTAGTCAAAAACTGATACTTTCAAATTGTGGTGCTGGCAAAGAGTCCTGAGAGTCACTTAGAAGATCAAACCAGTCAATCCTAAAGGAAATCAGTCCTGAATATTCATTGGAAGAATTGTTGCTAAAGCCCCAATACTTTGGCCACCTGATGGGAAAAGACCCTGATGCTGGGAAAGATTGAGGGCAGGAGGAGAAGGGGACGACAGAAGATGAAATGGTTAGAGAGCATCACCGACTCAATGGACATGAGTTTGAGCAAACTCTGGGAGATAGTGAAGGGCAGGGAAGCGCAGTGTGCTGCAGTCCACAGGGTCGCCAAGAGTAGGACATGACTTAGCAACTGAACAAGAAGTCAAAAACACATGATAGGATACACAGGATTGAAAATGCACCAGGTAAGTGCGTTGGGTCTTTTCCTTGAGGAAACTGAGCAAATAATATCCACACATAAGACACCAGTGGAGTGAATGAAAGATTCAGAGGACAGAGGAGATTCAGAGGAGCCCCTTCCTAGGCACAGTCTCCCAGCTTCGTAAGCATTACTCTGCACCTTGTGTTCAATGAACGGACACTCTGTCTCTGAGAAGAAGACAAAGTATCTTACTACTTCACTATGCTGGTTAGTCCAGATGGGCCACTAGTGACCAATGGACTATTAATTATTTTTAAATAAGAGATCTGAAGCTCAAGCTCAAGGCCCTAAGCATTCCTCAAAGTTTCACTCTTAATTCTAAAACATAACATGTGAGAGGTACACAGCTCTTTTGCCTTTTGAAGACTTGAGCAGGGGTGCATCGTGCTCTGTAATGAGTGGGGAGTCATGTTTTGCTCCACAAGTTAGTTATAAGCACAGGCAGATCCATAAAACAGTATTATTGAGTTAAATGAGAATGGTTGATGTTACTGTGGATTTTTTAACTATGAAGGCAGGCCACCCAGTCTTTCCTTTCTGTTTCTTCAAGCTTTAAGACACTCTCTTGAAACACACACAAAACCTACTCTGCTGACTTATACCTGCCACCAGTGCCACCCAGGATCAGAGTTGGTCATTACACTGTGGTCCCACATAACCCATCCTGAGGGGGTCTGGTTGTGGCTCCTGATAATTAATGTTGATTCCACAGAAGGGCAGTTACACAGCATACAAGAAATCCATCTTCTGAAGGTCAGTGAAAGGTAGAGGAAGAAGTCAAGTAAGTCAAAACCATAGAACTTAGGTTTTTTTTTGTTTTAAACCCATAAATCTTTGTGAGTTGTTGGTTTTTCTTTTTTGCTTTTGAAAGGCATAGTAAAAACATCCATACTTTAATACAAGTATTGTCTGAAAGTGAAATCTCTTAGGCTCGTTATAATTAGAATCAGTTCAGTTCAGTTGCTCAGTTGTTTCCAACTCTTTGCGACCCCATGAATCGCAGCACACCAGGGCTCCCTGTTCATCACCAACACCCGGAGTTCACTCAAACTCGCATCCATCGAGTCAGTGATGCCATCCAACCATCTCATCCTCTGTCGTCCCCTTCTTCCCCTGCCTCCAATTGCTCCCAGCATCAAAGTCTTTTCCAATGAGTCAACTCTTCAAATGAGGTGGCCAAAGTACTGGAATTTCAGTTTTAGCATCATTCCTTCCAAAGAAATCCCAGGGTTGATCTCCTTCAGAATGGACTGGTTGGATCTCCCTGCAGTCCAAGGGACTCTCAAGAGTCTTCAACACCACCGTTCAAAAGCATCAATTCTTCATCACTCAGCCTTCTTCACAGTCCAACACTCACATCCATACATGACTACTGGAAAAACCATAGCCTTGACTAGACGGACCTTAGTCGGCAAAATAATGTCTCTGCTTTTGAATACACTATCTACGTTGCTCATAACTTTTCTTCCAAGGAGTAAATGTCTTTTAATTTCATTGCTGCAATCACCATCTGCAGTGATTTTGGAGCCCCCCCAAAATAAAGTCTGACACTGTTTCCACTGTTTCCCCATATATTTCCCATGAAGTGATGGGACCGGATGTCACAATCTTCGTTTTCTGAATGTTGAGCTTTAAGCCAACTTTTTCACTCTCCTCTTTCACTTTCATCAAGAGGCTTTTTAGTTCCTCTTCACTTTCTGCCAGAAGGGTGGTGTCATCTGCATATCTGAGGTTATTGAGATTTCTCCCGCCACTCTTGATTCCAGCTTGTGTTTCTTCCAGTCCAGCGTTTCTCATGAGGTACTCTGCATAGAAGTTAAATAAGCAGGGTGACAATATACAGCCTTGATGTACTCCTTTTCCTATTTGGAACCAGTCTGTTGTTCCATGTCCAGTTCTAACTGTTGCTTCCTGACCTGCATACAGATTTCTCAAGAGGCAGGTGAGGTGGTCTGGTATTCCCATCTCTTTCAGAATTTTCCACAGTTTATTGTGATCCACACAGTCAAAGGCTTTGGCATAGTCAATAAAGCAGAAATAGATGTTTTTCTGGAACTCTCTTGCTTTTTCCATGATCCAGCGGATGTTGGCAATGTGATCTCTGGTTCCTCTGCCTTTTCTAAAACCAGCTTGAACATCTGGAAGTTCACGGTTCATGTATTGCTGAAGCCTGGCTTGGAGAATTTTGAGCATTACTTTACTAGTGTGTGAGATGAGTGCAATTGTGCGGTAGTTTGAGCATTCTTTGGCATTGCCTTTCTTTGGGACTGGAATGAAAACTGACCTTTTCCAGTCCTGTGGCCACTGCTGAGTTTTCCAAATTTGTTGGTATATTGAGTGCAGCACTTTCACAGCATCATCTTTCAGGATTTGAAATAGCTCTACTGGAATTCCATCACCTCCACTAGCTTTGTTCATAGTGATGCTTCCTAAGATCCATTTGACTTCACATTCCACGAAGTCTGGCTCTAGATGAGTGATCACATCATCGTGATTATCTGGGTCTTGAAGATCTTTTTTGTACAGTTCTTCCATGTATTCTTGCCATCCCTTCTTAATATCTTCTGCTTCTGTTAGGTCCAGACCATTTCTGTCCTTTATCAAGCTCATCTTTGCATGAAATGTTCCCTTGGTATCTCTAATTTTCTTGAAGAGATCTCTAGTCTTTCCCATTCTGTTCTTTCCCTCTATTTCTTTGCATAGATCGCTGAAGAAGGCTTTCTTCTCTCTTCTTGCTATTCTTTGGAATTCTGCATTCAGATGCTTATATCTTTCCTTTTCTCCTTGGCTTTTCGCTTCTCTTCTTTTCACAGCTATTTGTAAGGATTCCCCAGACAGCCATTTTGCTTTTTTGCATTTCTTTTCCATGGGGATGGTTTTGATCCCTGTCTCCTGTACAATGTCATGAACCTCATTCCATAGTTCATCAGGCACTCTGTCTATCAGATCTAGGCCCTTAAATCTATTTCTCACTTCCACTATATAATCATAAGGGATTTGATTTAGGTCATACCTGAATGGTCTACAGTTTTCCCTGCCTTCTTCAATTTAAGCCTGAATTTGGTAATAAGGAGTTCATGATCTGAGCCACAGTCAGCTCCTGGTCTTGTTTTTGTTGACTGTATAGAGCTTCTCCATCTTTTGCTGCAGAGAATATAATCAATCTGATTTTGGTGTTGACCATCTGGTGATGTCCATGTGTAGAGTCTTCTCTTGTGTTGTTGGAAGAGGGTGTTTGCTATGACCAGTGCATTTTCTTGGCAAAACTCTATTAGTCTTTGCCCTGCTTCATTCCACATTCCAAGGCCAAATTTGCCTGTGACTCCAGGTGTTTCTTGACTTCCTACTTTTGCATTCCAGTCCCCTATAATGAAAAGGACATCTTTTTTGGGTGTTAGTTCTAAAAGGGCTTGTAGGTCTTCATAGAACCGTTCAACTTCAGCTTCTTCAGCGTTACTGATTGGGGCATAGACTTGGATTACTGTGATATTGAATGGTTTGCCTTGGAAACGAACAGAGATCAGTCTGTCATTTTTGAGATTGCATCCAATTACTGCATTTCAGACTCTTTTGTTGACCATGACGGCTACTCCATTTCTTCTGAGGGATTCCTGCCTGCAGTAGTAGATATAATGGTCATCTGAGTTAAATTCACCCATGCCAGTCCATTTTAGTTCACTGATTCCTAGAATGTCGACATTCACTCTTGCCATCTCCTGTTTGACCACTTCCAATTTGCCTTGATTCATGGACCTGACATTCCAGATTCCTATGCAATATTGCTCTTTACAGCATTGGACCTTGCTTCTATCACCAGTCACATCCACAGCTGGGTATTGTTTTTGCTTTGGCTCCATCCCTTCATTCTTTCTGGAGTTATTTCTCCACTGACCTCCAGTAGCATATTGGGCACCTACTGACCTGGGGAGTACCTCTTTCAGTATCCTACCATTTTGCCTTTTCATACTGTTCATGGGGTTCTCAAGGCAAGAATACTGAAGTGGCTTGCCATTCCCTTCTCCAGTGGACCACATTCTGTCAGCTCTCTCCACCATGACCTGCCCATCTTGGGTTGCCCTGTAGGCATGGTTTAGTTTCATTGAGTTAGACAAGGCTGTGGTCCTAGTGCGATTAGAATGACTAGTTTTCTGTGAGTATGGTTTCAGTGTGTCTGCCCTCTGATGCCCTCTTGCAACACTTACCATCTTACTTGGGTTTCTCTTACCTTGGGCATGGGGTATCTCTTCATGGCTGCTCCAGCAAAGCACAGCCACTGCTCCTTACCTTGGATGAGGGGTATCTCCTCCCATGGCCCTTCCTGACCTTCAATGTGGGATGGCTCCTCTAGGCCCTCCTGCACCTGCACAGCCACCACTCCTTGGGTGTGGGGTTGATCCTCCCGGTCACCGCCCTGGCCTCAGGCATGGGGTTGCTGTTCCTGGCCACCCCCCACCCAGCCTCGGACGTGGGGTGGCTCCTCTCGGCCATTGCCCTTGATCTCGGACGTGGGGTAGCTCCTCCTGGCCGCCCTTCCTGGCCTCAGACGTGGGGTAGCTCCTCTTGGCCCCCGCCCCTGGCCTCCAATGCTGGGTAACTCTTGGTCGCGCTTAGTGTCCCAGCTGCCGCCACCGTAGGAAGAGAATTGGCTTTGCTTAGAAAATACAGCACTGGGGAATTTGGGAGAACTGTACATTAGGGAAAGGGTGAAGCTGACACGGGATGGGACCTGGGACTCTCTGCTGCAATACTTGTACCTGGACAAGCATCTGCCTGAGCAACAGATACAAAGAAACAACAGAGGAACTAAAAATAACTGTGTGACGTGTAGTGGGGATGAATTATGGACAATGAAATATAAAGAAACCAAAACCCCAACTGTCACTTTTGAGGGGTGACGCAGCACACTCAATGCAGCACCACCAAGGGGGCGGGCAGAGCACCTAAGTCACCGCTCCGGCCAGACCACCGATCCAGCCCCAGGCTCACCCCATCCAAGGGACCAGCTCACTCGCCCACCCCCATGGAGTGAGCAAGGGTCCTGACAAAGCTGGGCCTGAATTTCTCACCTGGTCTTACCAGCTTACTAAAGAGCATGTAAGAACCTGAGTCAGTAAACACTGGATAACTCCTAGCATCCAGGTGTCGCCTCCCTCCACGACAGGGAGCATGAGGGCATGACCAAACAAGAGAGAGGCTATCGGAGGTAGAAGAAAGAAAGTGAAAGCCACGTTTGATGAAGTCTGAGGGAAGAGCAGGTTTGCATGGGTCCTCAACCTTTTTGGCACCAGGAACTGGTTTCATGAAAGACAATTTTCCCGTGGATGGGGGTGGGGGGCTGGCTTGGGGATGATTCAAATGCCTTACATTTCTACTATTATTACATCAGCTCCACCTCAGATCATCATTCATTAGATCCTGGAGGCTGGGTACCCCTAGATCAAGGGAAACTGTGACCTGGCCAGGTGAAAAGCACCGTGCTACCGTAATTCCACAAAGCTGGCTGAACTCAGAAGTGTCCTGGTGGGCATCAGGCGAAAGGGCCTGCCTTTCCAACTTGGGAAAAGAAAAAGGACATCAGAGCCAGGAACGGCCTCTTGAGAATCCCCAATGAAAAAGGAAGGGCACCCAGTTTTCCACCATACTTGGATGGGAGTTTGAAGCAAATTGCATTGAAATCTAAAAGGACAGGATGACTCCAGCTAACCTTTGGGTTTTGTCATGTAGGTAACTAGCCACGGTTTGAGTCTATATAGAGATGATTTAAAAGTTCTGGCAAACCTCATATTGCAAATGGCAGACGCACTGATAGTGACACAGTCATCTCAGCTATAAAAAGCACCAGAACAGAACAAACATGGTTTTTAGCCCTGGTTACATGACCTACAGCAGATATGTCAGAGATAAGTCATTTAAATTCTGCTTGCTTTTCACCTTAAACAAAACCACACAACTCATGTTTAGAAGGCTTGACATGACCATGCAATTCAATAATTAAGAGGAGAATGACTGGGAGAAACAGAAGGTGTTTAACAAATAACAATGCCAACTATTTATAAAATGCTATTTTGTGATGTTGTAAACAGCATAGATGTATTAGATAACAGAAACACATCCCAGCCACACACAAATCCTATGAGCAGACACTCTAATTTTCTCAGTTCACAAAGGAAGAAGCCCAAAGCATAAATCTCAGTTTTGCATCTTTAAATGTCCAGCTTTTTTTTAACACTGATTATTTTTGAAGTGTCAACTTGGCTAGGCAATAGTCCTCAGTCACTCCAGGCCACACATTATGATCTAAGATGCCACTGTGAAGGTGTTTTGTAGAAGTGATCCTAGTCTAGAACAAAGTGATGTTAATTGAGTACAGGTGATTGTCTCAGATCATCTGTGTGGGTCAGGGTCAGTCTAAAGACCTTAATAGAGTGGAGACGTCCCTGGAGAAGAAAGTCCACCCTTGGACAACAGTGTCCACCCACCTCCAGGAGTCCTTAGCCTGTCCTCTCTGAGGGCTGCCCTGCAGATTTTGGACCCTTGTCACCAACCCCCACAAGTGCACAAGCCAATTCCTGGAACACATCTCTAAATCTGTATTTCTCCAATTAGCTCTGATTCTCTACTTGTTTCCTAACTGATGTTCACACAAGACCCATGAAGTCACCCCCAGACTAGTCTGTCCCCAGCTCCTTGAGCCTCAGCCCTCTTTTCTTCCTCCCTTCAACATATTAAGAAACAGGCAGCAATATGCTGCTGTCAAGCATGTTGTTTGTTTAAACGCCTGTTTCATGAACCGAGCCAAGATCACCAAGCAGGTTTCCATCTACATAAGACTACAGTTTTGATCATTATGAAAACCATCCCTGCCTCTCCTCTTCCATCACATTTGGTCCCCGGCATGGATGCCATCCTCTCGCCCTGGGATGTCATGCGAAAGGAAGAACCTCGGGAACATCTTCCAGGTTTCATGTTGGACCACACTTCCATCATGTCACAGAACCAAAGCCTCAGACAAGTAGGCATATGCTTCTCCCCCTCCAGAGGCCAAAGGCATGAAGTTTCCTGCCCTTCCAGGGTCCTTAGCATCACTCCTCACAGCTGTCACCCGAGATGTGGACCTCAAGGAAGGAATCTCACCGCCAGAAATGCAGTGCTCTCACAGAAGAAGTGAGGGTTGCCGTGGTCCCAACGTCCTCACACCTTGCTCAGCAGCCTGCCCTCTGCAGGGTTGGCTCACAGACCCCGAGTTCACAGGGACCCTGCAGAGGCACGTGAAGGGAGCCACCAGCACCTAAAGTTCCTGGTCTAGTAACTGCCCCCTTCTTGAGCACTCGTGGCGCTCACATTTATCATCAGAACCTCTCATTAGCATGCTATAAATTACAGCCGAAAATTAAAAGGCACTTGAGAGGAAGGGAGAAATATGCATACTACTTAAAATAAGATGGTAATTAGCTTATCCTCGTCCCTCTGAGCCGGCGGCACTGGCTGTTTCAAATAAGTGCCAATAACAGTGCTAAATGAACTCAAGACGCAAGTGAATACTAAACTGACCTAATTTAGAGATTTCCAAACTGGTTTATGAAGGTAGTTACTGTTACCAGGGAGACTGAAATCCTTAAATATGTGAAAGGTGAGGGAGAAGGCTAATTTTATGAGTCAACTTCAGGATGCCAGGGCACAGCACCCAGTTATTTAGTCCAACATTATTCTAGATGTTTCTGTAAAGGTGGTTAACACTTAAATCAGTGGACTGTGAGTAAAGCACATTGCCCTTGTAACATGGATGAACCTCATCCAATTAGCTGAATTTCTAGAACAAAGACCAGCCTTACCTGAGTAAGAATGAGCCCATGCAGCTGACTGGCCATCTCTGGAGTCCAGTTGTAACTCTTCGCTGAGTCTCCCAGCCATCAGATTGTGGATTTACCAAGCTTCCACAAACTCATGAACCAGTGCCCTAAAATAAATCCCTCTCATACACACATGAAAGTGAAAATGAAAGTTAGTCATGTTCAACTCTTTGCGACCCCATGAACTGTAGTCCACCAGGCTCCTCTGTCCATGGGATTTCCCAGGCAGGAATACTGGACTGGGATGCCATTCCCTTCTCCAAGGGATCTTCCCAAAACAGAGATTGAACCCAGGTCTCCCGCATTGCAGGTGAATTCTTTACCAGCTGAGCCACAAAGGAAGTCCTCCCAGTCTATAAGCTCCATTTCCCTACAGAACTCCCCCTAATACAGTGAGTAAATTGACAGCATTGGAAATGACCAGGTGAGCCTTAGAAATACAAAACATGAGAACTCAGCTGCATTCATAGACCAATTACTGCTTTCACCAAATATCTTAGCTGACATTTGTGACATGTTAGCGCACCAGTGGCACCCTACTCCAGTACTCTTGCCTGGAAAATGCTATGGACAGAGGAGCCTGGTAGGCTGCCGTCCATGGGGTCGCTAAGAGTCGGACACGACTGAGCGACTTCACTTTCACTTTTCACTTTCACTTTTCACTTTCATGCATTGGAGAAGGAAATGGCAACCCACTCCAGTGTTCTTGCCTGGAGAATCCCAGGGACAGGGGAGCCTGGTGGGCTGCCGTCTATGGGGTCGCACAGAGTCGGACACGACTGAAGTGACTTAGCAGCACACCAAAAGGAACAATCCTTACAAATACATGCAAACACACAGCCACCCTGCAGGTAGGGCTCTGAGGAGGACCCTTCCCCAAAGCGTCCCCCCACCCCAGTCCGCTCAGGTTCAGTTCAGTTCAGTTCAGTTCAGTCGCTCAGTCGTGTCCGACTCTTTGCGACCCCATGAATCGCAGCACACCAGGCCTCCCTGTCCATCACCAACACCTGGAGTTCACTCAGAGTCACGTCCATTGAGTCAGTGATGCCATCCAGCCATCTCATCCTCTGTCGTCCCCTTCTCCTCCTGCCCCTAATCCCTCCCAGCATCAAAATCTTCTCCAATGAGTCAATCTTCCCATGAGGTGGCCAAAGTACTGGAGTTTCAGCTTTAGCATCATTCCTTCCAAAGAAATCTCCAGGTTGGTCTCCTTTAGAATGGACTGGTTGGATCTCCCTGCAGTCCAAGGGACTCTCAAGAGTCTTCTCCAACACCACAGTTCAAAAGCATCAATTCTTCGGCACTCAGCCTTCTTCACAGTCCAAGTCTCACATCCATACATGACTACTGGAAAAACCATAGCCTTGGCTAGACGGACCTTAGTCAGCAAAGTAATGTCTCTGCTTTTGAATATGCTATCTAGGTTGCTCATAACTTTCCTTCCAAGGAGTAAGCGTCTTTTAGTTTCATGGCTGCAGTCACCATCTGCAGTGATTTTGGAGCCCAAAAAAATAAAGTCTGACACTGTTTCCACTGTTTCCCCCATCTATTTCCCATGAAGGGATGCGACTGGATGCCATGATCTTCGTTTTCTGAATGTTGAGCTTTAAGCCAAATTTTTCCACTCTCCTCTTTCACTTTCATCAAGAGGCTTTTTAGCTCCTCTTCACTTTCTGCCATAAGGGTGGTGTCATCTGCATAAAAAAGCCTTTTGAATGATGGAATTGTTCTATGTTTTGGCTACAGTCCATAGCGTTGCAAACAGTTGGACATGACTTAGTGACTAAGCAAACAGACACACATCACATAGTACATTTAAATTGATGAATTTTATATTATATAAATTAATCTTCAATAAAGCTGAAGGAAAAAAGTAAAAAGAAAAAAAGGTAAACAGTATTCATTTCTATGCAGCCATCACTATTGCTAACGAGCAAACATTTCCAAGTCTTTTCCCTCACATCTTGAAGGACTGTCCTCTCCTGTCCCCCTGAAGCTGGATCTGGCCAAGTGATGCTTGGCTAGTGAAACATGACCAGGAAGGCCCTGGATCATTTTGGGATGGAAGGTTGGAGAACCATAACATTGTTTGCCATTATTTTTCTGTCATGGTTGTCAGTATACTTGTGGTTTCATAGTTAATAGGGAACCTAAATCAGAAACTTCAATGTACCTGAAGCAAACATGTAGCTTGCATGACTGATAAGCTTTGTTGCACTAAGTTCCTGAGATAACCTGGCATGACCAAAATCAACTACTAACTCATGCCTTTGCTCATGCTAGACAGTAACCTTTTTGAAGCCAGGGAGCATGTCTATCTTCCTCACCATAAATCACAGCACATGGAACTCGGTATACTCAAGAGCGATTTACTGTATGAATGAATGAATAAATAAATATCATTTTCATGTGATTTTACAGTTTCTATTTGTATTCTACTTTACAAATATAAAAATACAATGACTTTATATTTTTAACAAACATTTGAATATATATATTTACCTATCAGCATAAAGAATTAAATAGTACCCACACCCTTAAAGGGCTTCCCAAGTGGTATAGTGGCAAAGAATCCACCTGCCAACACAGGAGACACAGGTTCACCTACTGGATCGGGAAGAGCCCCTGGAGGAGGGCATGGTAACCCACTCCAGCATCCTTGCCTTGGAAATCCCGCGGACAGAGGAGACTGGTGGGATACAGTCCACGGGGTCGCAAACAAATGTACACGACTGACATCTACACACACATGTATTCCCTTTTACCTCCCAGGCTATAATTTAAGCTCAAATTTTTAACAACTGCCCCCTTCCCACACACTCAGGTTTTGTTGATTTTTGTTTTAACAACTATAATTTTATACCCTGAGATTTAGTAATTTTATTTCACAACTCTCATTTTTTGAAATCATTCTTAATATATGGAATTTGTGTGTACAAACTCAGCCATGATTAGACTTAACAATAAGTCATGTGTTTCTCGCTCACCACTGTTTCCTCTTTTCTTGAGCTCTTTTATTCTGATTCATTTGTTGTTTGCAATACCTCCTCAAGAATTTTTTGTTAGGAAAAAAACACACAACGAATAACGTGTTTCTGAATTCTTCCATGTCCAAGTTTAAACTTCCTTTGCATTCACATGAGTGAGAGTTTGTTTAGATACTGAAATGGAGTCATGCTTCACTTGCCTCAGAAAATCATGTAAATATTCTTTCTGGAATTTAGTTTTAGGGATGAGAAATCTGACATCTGGTTGATTGTCTTTTCAATGTGGATGGACTGGGGGGTGTGGGGGTAGCCCACCTTATTTGAAAGCATTTGAATTTTCTTTTTTTATTATTAGAATTTAGAAATTGCACTGGCCTCCCTGGTGGCACACACAGTAAAGAATCTGTCTACAGCGCAGGTAACCCAGGTTGGATCCCTGGGTCGGGAAGATCCCCTAGAGAAGGAAATGCCAACCCACTCCAGTATTCTTGCCTGAAGAAAACCATGGACAGAGGAGCCTGGCAGGCCACAGTCCATCGGGTCACAAAGAGTCGGACACAACTGAGCATGCACACAGGCAGGCAGGACCCTCTCAGGAAACACTGTGTCTAGCTTCTTAGGAAAGCCCCTCTCCCTAGCCCTTTGCCAGTGCTGAATTACATGATGTAGACTCTTCCCCAACATCCCCCTCCCCCAGGAAATCACAATGTCTTCTTCTGAAACCAAAATGCCTCAAATACTGGGACCGATTGATGAGATCACCTTTCTTCCTGCCCAATTTTTGCCCTCATGTGTCTTGGGTCATTAAAATGGGATTTAGAGAGTAAAGGTACATTTGTAAGTTTAAGTCTCTCTCTAGAAACCAAGGGGTGGTGGGAGCAGTGGGGGAGGGGGGTAGATATGAGACAAACCATTCTGCCCCTGAGAATTACTGCCACTGACTCATTTCTCAGTACTACATCCTCCACCGGGAACATGAGGGGAATGGAATTGAATGAATTCCATTTGGAAAAATGAATTGAACATGACTGTTCACAAGAGTCCCAGGGCTCCATTTTAAATGGTAAAGTTTACAGAAACCTTCTTTGTTGAGCTAACTGTCTAATGAGAGACACTCCCAGCACTGGAGTCTCAAATGGTTTCTGAGGATGCTACCGATAGAAACCATGTAATTGGAGGGTGTCATCATCAAAGGTCCTGAAAAGAGAAGGATCAAGTGGCGGGCACAGATTAGGCCATGAAGAGGCTTCATTTAAAAGCTGAGGGCAAAACCACAGTCCTTTCATCATTACTGTAAGGAGATTTCAGACACACCCACCTTGGCTGGCAGAGCCCTGGTCCGTAAGGTAAAGAGTATAGATTTCTCTTCTGCTAGGTTTACTTCATTCCTAATCAGCTGCACAGCTTCAAATTAGCTTTGCCGTTTATTGGCCTCTCTCAGCCATAAAAGTGTCCTTTCTCTCTTTTGATAGTAGAGTGCCCCATCTCAAGCAACAGGAAAAATCTCCCACTCAAAGGCTGCCTCTGCCTTCCCCTCTGACCCCACTTCAAGACATTCATCATACGATTCAAAGGGAAGTGAAAATAAGCTTCCCAGGTGGCGCTAGTGGAAAAGAACCCACCTACCAATGCAGTAGATGAAAGAGACTCGGGTTCAATCCCTGGGTTGGGAAAATCCCCTGGAGGAGGGAATGGCAACCCTCTCCAGTATTATTTTCCTGGAGAATCCCATGAACAGAGCAGTCTGGTGGGCTACACTCCATGGGGTCACGAAAGAGTTGGACACGACTGAAGTGCCTGAGCACACACAGCACGAAAATAAGCCAGGGGAGTGCAGCATACCTTGCAGGTTGCAGTTTCCAACCTAAGAGGGTCTGCAGGGTGGAGCCACAGGGATGACATTCAAGGGCAGCTGGGAAGCCTGAAGTTCAGTCCACACTGGACTGATGTCCTGCATTTGAGAACACAGACTCAGAGAGTGGTGGCATTAAACTCTAAAATATTCGAGGGGGGGGAATAAATTTTATCATATAACTTTCGATCTATTATTGGATGTTGAGCATTAAGATGTTCTGAGATATTCACAATCTATCATTTGATGCAGGGAACCCAAAGCTCGTGCTCTGTGACAACCTAGAGGAGTGGGAAAGAGGTATAAAAGGAAGGGGACATACGTATACCTATGACCATTTGCAGGATGATGAATGGCAAAAACCATTGCAATAGCGTAAAATAATCATCCTACAATTAAAAACAATTTTTAATGGAAGAAAAAATACAGTCAGGACTAGAGAGTGAAAATCAAAAATCTGTCATTTGGGGTGTTGCACCATTGGGTATGAATCTGATACCATGAACACCTGGCTGCGTAGAAACGACACCTGGCTGTGTAGAAATGTGTGGGGTGGTCACGATTCCTGAGGTCAAGGCTCCAAATGGTGATAACTGGTTTCTCTCCTCTAGTTCATTCAAATTCTGTTCTTTCACCCACGTGGTACAAGATGATGAGTTTAACTTTCCTGTTACTCTCTAATGAAATAATTAAGAAAAATAAAGATTTCCCCTAAATTTTATGTTGGCTGCTTGGCTTGAGCTTTGGAAGAGGACCAGTAAGTCTGAATTCTCGTGAGCAGACCTGGACAAGACTGTATTCTAGTTGTCCAAAGAGTTCATTTGCATGTTAATAAATTTGTCCTATGTATTGAGTTTGGAGTCCTACAGACCCAGTTCAAATCATGACTCTAGAACGTCAGTTCAGTTCAATTCAGTCCTTCAGTCGTGTCCAACTCTTTGCAACCCCATGGAATGCAACACACCAGGCCACCCTGTGCATTACCAACTCCCAGAGTTTACTCAAACTCATGTCCATTGAGTCAGTGATACCATCCAACCATCTCATCGTCTATCATCCCCTTCTCTTCCTGCCTTCAATCTTTCCCAGCATCAGGGTCTTTTCTAATGAGTCAGTTCTTCCCATCAGGTGGCCAAAGTATTGAAGTTTCAGCTTCAGCATCAGTCCTTCCAAGGAATATTCAGGACTGATTTTCTTTAGGATGGATTGGTTAGAACTCCATGCAGTCCTAGGGACTCTCAAGAGTCTTCTCCAATACCACAGTTCAAAAGCATCAATTCTTTGGTGATCAGCTTTCCTTATAGCCCAACTCTCACATCCATGCATGACCACTGGAAAAACCATAGCTTTGACTAGACGGACCTTTGTTGGCAAAGTAATGTCTCTGCTTTTTAATATGCTGTCTAGGTTGGTCACAACTTTTCATGGCTGCAGTCACCATGTGCAGTGATTTTGGAGACCAAGAAAATAAAGTCTGTCACTGTTTCCACTGTTTCCCCATATATTTCCCATGAAGTGATGGGACTAGATTCCATGATCTTACTTTTCTGAATGTTAAGCTTTAAGCCAACATTTTCACTCTCCTGTTTCACTTTTATCAAGAGGCTTAGTTCTTCTTCACTTTCTGCCATAAGGGTGGTGTCATCTGCATATCTGAGGTTACTGAGATTTCTCCCAGCAATCTTGATTCCAGCTTGTGCTTCATCCAGCCCAGCGTTTCTCATGATGTACTCTGCATATAAGGTAAATAAGCAGGGTGACAATATCCAGCCTTGACATACTCCTTTCCCTATTTGGAACCAGTCTGTTGTTCCATGTCCAGTTCTAACTGTTGCTTCCTGACCTGCATACAGATTTCTCAAGAGGCAGGTCAGGTGGTCTGGTATTCCCATCTTTTTCAGAATTTTCCAGAGTTTGTTGTGGTCCACACAATCAAAGGCTTTGGCATAGTCAATAAAGCAGAAGTAGATATTTTTTTAGAACTCTTACTTTTTCAATGATCCAATGGATGTTGGCAATTTGATCTCTGATTCCTCTGCCTTTTCTAAATCCAGCTTGAACATCTGGGTATTCATGGTTCACATACTGCTGAAGCCTGGCTTGGAGAATTTTGAGCATTACTATATTAGCATGTGAGATGAGTCCAATTGTGCAGTAGTTTGAGAATTTTTTGTCATTGCCTTACTGATTATGTAACTATGAGTGGACATAGTTCACAAAAACTCAGTTTTATAATAAATGAAGAGAAAAGTTATCTTATGACTTGGTTGTCATAGTAATTACAGGTCATATTGCTACCATGCACAGTATGACAGAAAATACTAAACAACTAAAAAAGTAACATGTTAGTTTTAATTTTTATTCTAATATTTTATAATAATTTCCATAATTTATAAAACTTCACTCATATCATTTTAATTAATCTCAAAATATCCTTGTGAGTGTAAAATGTCAGGATTTATTTCATGTCTTTAACTGATCACAAGAAAGGCAAAAAGAAATCATTATGGGCGTTTTTTTAATTGACTGAAGGTAATTTAAAATAGCATCACCAACTCAATGGACATGAATTTGAGTAAAGTCTGGGAGATAGTCGAGGACAGAGGAGTCTGGTGTGCTGCAGTCCATGAGGTCCAAAGAGTAGAATAGTAGTTAGCGACTGAACAACAGCAGCAATTTTAGACACCAGGACACATTACAGTTTATTAAAATGAAAATATTTTACTTTTTAATTGCTTTCAAGAACTTGAGTATGTGAGCGCTGGCTGACAGAAGCTTGACTTGCCTTTGAGAACTCCTTGGACAATTAGAATACAATCCTATTTAGGTCTACTAACTGAGGGTTCGGCACTATTGGTCCTCCTGCTGCCTGATTTTCTCTTGAATTTAGCTCAGTGTGATTTAGCAACTAGAAAAATAAAAGGTCTGCTCATTTCTTGCTGTTATTGAAGGCTGACCTGCACAGTAATAGTCATTTACCAAGATACTACTTTCCGGTTTAATAAAAATATTCATTTTGAGAGTTACCAAAGATAATCTACCTCAAGATACAGCTTTATATGAATTTTCCTCTGAGTAAATGAACATAGCACTCATTTAAATGGTCCACCAAGGGCCAGGCGGCTGTGTATTGATGCTTCGAGAGACTGTGTGCATGCCAAGTTGCTCAGTCACGTCCTACTCTTTGAGTCTCTAGGGGCTATAGCTTGCCAGGCTCCTCTGTCCGTAAGATTCTGCAGGCAAGAATACTGGAGTAGGTTGCCACTCTTTTCTCCAGGGGATCTTCCCAACCCAGGGATCAAACCCACATCTCTTACACTTCCTGCATTGGCGAGCAGGTTCTTGGAAAGACTACATTCTAGAATAATTATTAAAAAGAAACCTTCTAGCTGAGGGTTTTGTGTGTTTTTTGCCAGTTCAGCAGTCATTTCTTTTTTGTTATGGCCAAGTTAAATTATTACAGAATTATATAATGCTAAAACTTGGTAGAATTTAACAGCCCATGTAATTCAAAGATCATCATTTTGCAGATTAAAAAAAACAAATCAGAACTGAAGTGCAAGAGGTTAAGTGTGTGGCCCAAGGCCACACAAGTAATATATGGCACATGCTCAAATTCTTTTTTTTTAATTCCACAAATATTTCCTGAGTTTTCATTACATTCAAGGCACTGAGCTCAGTACTGGGCAGATAAAAATATGAGTAAGGAATCACTGAGCCCTGGGGGAACCCTTCTCCAATTCCACTTTCTTAATTTTTAGTGCTTTCTCCATCTCTGAACCCTGAGGCATATAGATCCCAAAAGAAGAAAGACCATCCATCCTCAAACTGGATTCCTTAATAGTAGCTGAAGTTTAAAATCTCAAGTAAGATACTTAGCTCTAAGAAGTAGAAAGAGAAAGAGAAATTTTAGATTGGCCTGAAGTAATGTTTTTAAATAGAAAAGTATATGATAGTTTGTGACCCAGAAAAAAAGTAGAACTTGCTTAGCCTGGGAGGCTCATTTTAAGTTAAAATTGAGTCATGGTCTGATGCTTTTAAATTAAAATTTTACTACTTAGCCATGTAAAGTATTTGATTTTTAAAAAGACTTCCTAATCAAGTAATTAACAAAAAAAAAATACAAGGACATTTATAAAATGTGGAGAGAGACGAAGGACATACTGCTAACTGCTGCTACTGCTAAGTCACTTCAGTCGTGTCCAACTCTGTGCGACCCCATGGACCACAGCCCACCAGGCTCCTCCATCCATGGGCTTCTCCAGGCAAGAACACTGGAGTGGGTTGCCATTTCCTTCTCCAATGCATGAAAGTGAAATGTGAAAGTGAAGTCGCTCAGTCGTGTCCGACTCTTAGTGACCCCATGGACTGCAGCCCACTAGGCTCCTCCATCCATGGGATTTTCCAGGCAAGAATACTGGAGTGGGGTGCCATTACCTTCTCTGGAAGGACATAGCCAGCTTTAATTCCTTGCCAAATGGAAGACTTTCTTCCAGTCTTATTTTAAATTACATATTGCTCTCTCTGAGAGAGGAAAAAATGACTTCTCATTCCCATATTCCTAGCCAAAAAAAAAAAAAGTCACAAAGCAACACAAAATGGTCTCGGCCATAAATATCTGTTGCTCTAAGGATGTGAAAACACAACCATCTATGACTGGACCCTTCAAAGGGCTGATGAGTACCACTCTCTGGGGCCAACATCCCATCACCCAGGTAACTGATTCTTACTGTATTTTGGTCTCAGGCAAACTGAGCAAGTAATTTTCTCCTTGGTTCTGCTTTATTATGTGAAACAAAAAGAATGTCCTTAAAAATATGGATTATTCATATATTATCCTAACAGGCCAAGCTCTCCATCTGACTTATAAAATTGATGGGCACCCCTCAGACTGGAACTGACAGGACGAGGCGGCTGCCAGCATCATTGCACACATTGACACGCATTGTGTTTTTATATCTTCGGCCACTTTCTGTTTTCTCTTGAGTGATTTCTTTGTGAGCAACTGCTTAGAATTTAGTCATAAAGAGCCACTTGCATCAAACGTAGGCTGTCAAATGTGACCCTTCATTTCAAAGTTAATAGATATTAGGTAACTGGGCTGGGGGTGGGAGGAGCTGCTAATGGTTTTGAGTTGAAGAGGAATAGCTGAAAAGGTGCTGTTGACTATGCCAAATATGATGGGCATAGTCAGTTACACCCGTCCCACTCTGGTTCTGCTTCAGAGTTCAGAGTTCAGTTAAACACCTGAAGTGCTAAATATAACCTGTGCAAGCAATGGTTTGGCTCACAGGATCAGCTTGTTATTTTCTTGGAGTTAATCACTTGCTCTAGCTAATTAAGTGTCTATCTCCAAAAAAAAAAAAGCTGATTTTTCCAACAAATAACTAAAAAAAAAAAAAGTCTCCAAGTTTACTGCTCTGAGAAACTAATCAGCTCTTCAGAAGAGAACATTTTTCTATATTCATGTTTAATGACTAGTTCGATGTGTGTTAATTGCTCTTCACATAGTGAGAGTTATTTAGGGTTAATTGTACAATATTTTAACATGTGGAGACTTGTGATTGTGTTAGCCTTTGACCCAATTCAACACTCCTTGATTTTTAATAGCACTCTTTACTTCTCTTGCCACTTTTTTGAGGACATCTTCACCTTCAAGAAAGGGAAGAGGGGAAAGGGGGAAGAATGACTCAAGCAGTTCACTTTAACAGCTATTTATTGTGCCTCCATCATGCTCAAATTTAAGGGCAGAGTAGGGCAGCAAACAGCAGCTCCTGGTTCTGTCTCTAAGGAATTAATGGTACAGTCATAGGTGCTTCCCCTGCTGGCTCAGAGGGTAAGGAATCCACCTCCAATGGAGGAGACTGGGGTTCGATCCCTGGGTCAAGAAGATCCCTGGAGGAGGGCATGGCAACCCACTCCAGTATTCTTGCCTGGAGAATCCCACGGACAGAGGAGCCTGGCGGGCTACAGTCCATGGAGTCACACAGAGTCAGACACAGTAAGGGACGGAGCAGAGCAGAGCATGTAGTTGCTTTACAGTGTTTTGTTAGTTTCCGCTTCTTCTCTTTCCCGCTGTGTTCTTCTGTGGTATCATTTTCAAGTCCCTTGAGTTCGTTCCTGAGAGGGGTCTTTAATTATAGGTCTAATGGTTTTTCCTGTGGTCATGTATGGATGTGAGAGTTGGACTATAAAGAAAGCTGAGTGCCAAAGAATTGATGCTTTTGAACTGTGGTGTTGGAGAAGACTCTTGAGAGTCCCTTGGACTGCAAGGAGATCCAACCAGTCCATCCTAAAGGAGATCAGTCCTGGGTGTTCATTGGAGGCACTGATGCTGAAGCTGAAACTCCAATATTCTGGCCACCTGATGTGAAGAGTTGACTCATTGGAAAACACCTGATGCTGGGAGGAATTGGGGGCAGAAGGAGAAGGGGACAACGGAGGATGAGATGGCTGGATGGCATCACTGACTTGATGGACATAAGTTAGGCTGGACTCAGGGAGATGGTGATGGACAGGGAGGCCTGGCATGCTGCAATTCATGGGGTTGCAGAGTGATTGAACTGAACTGAATGGGAGCACATTCTCTACAGAGAAACAGGTGGTTTTTCAGTTTCAAAGGGGAGTTAGCAAATGGTTTCAGTAAAAGCACAGACAGTAAACAATGTTGGCTTTGTGGACATATAGGCTTTGTTGCTAAGTTGCTTCAGTCGTGTATGACTCTTTGTGACCCAGTGGACTGTAGCCTGCCAACCTCCTCTGAACACAAGATTCTCCAGACAAGAATACTGGAGTGGGTTGCCATGCTCTCCTGCAAGGGAGCTTCCCAACCCAGGGACTGAACCCTGCATCTCTTACTGCATCGGCAGGCGGGTTCCTCAGCACTAGTGCCACCTCCAGTTATGGACACTCAAAATCTGAATTTTGTAGAACGTTCACATATAATAATGGACTATACATCTTTTTATTCTTTTCACCCACTCCAGTATTCTTCCCTTTATGTTTCTAGATTCTGCTTCTGTGAATATGTCATTTTTCTCTACCATGAGATAATGATCTGGTTGTGACTACTAATTATCCTGACTCTATTACTCAGGCTACTATTTTCATCTTTATTAACTGCTGTGCATAGTTGATATATGTTGTCTTATTTAATTTTGACAGCCATCCCAGTTGGTATAGATAAGAACACCAACACAGAATAGTTAATAGCCTGATTTTAGAGATTTGAAATTTGCTAAGAGACTAGATCTTATGTTCTTACTGCAAAAAAAAAAAAAAATTGTAATGATTATGAGGTAATAGATGTGTTTATTTCTTTGATTGTAGTAATCATTTCACAATGTATGCATACATCAAATCATCATGTACACCTAAAATATATACCATTTTCATTTGTCAATTATACCTTAGTAAAGCTGGTGAAACAAGAAAACCAACACACAGAGTTAAGGACTTTGCCCAAGATTACACAGTTTTTAAGTGGAAGATACAAGATTCAAATCTATTTGAATATGGTACACCACTTCTCTTGAAAAAATGTATATGACTTCTATTGATGTTGCTGTTGTTCAGCCACTCAGCCATGTCCAACTCTTTGCAAAGCCATAGACAGCAGCACACCAGACTTCCCTGCCCTTCACTATCTCCCAGAGCTTGCTCAAACTCATGTCCATTGTGTCGATGATGCAACCATCTCATCCTCTGCTGCCCTCTTCTCCTCCTGCCCTCAATCTTTCCCAGCATCAGGGTCTTATATCTTCTCCCAATAATTTATTCTTTTCTTTGGTTTTTCTCAAACACAACTATCTATTAATATGATTACTTTCTCATTTTCACTGCTTAGGGTCATCTTTGAAGCTTAGTTCTGGTAATTCTCATCTAATTATATTTTCCCATTATAACTATGTATTGACTTTTTAATCATCATAATAGGTGAGATCAAAGAATCACTTAGCATAGTTTAAGTCTATTAATTTAATTCTTAAAATCTGTACTAATTAAACTGGATTCCTAATAATAACAGCAAATATTTTTGAGCTAGGCTCAGGAAAGAGTCTTTACATATGTTTCCCTCTTTGCTCATTTAATCTTTATTATTCCTATGAGATGAATAGTATTATTTTCTCCTTTTTAGAGCTGAAAACTGAATTACAGAGAAACTACACAGCTTATCTAGGATTCCACAGGTAATAAATGGAAGAGCCATAATATGAACAAAGCCAACCTGAACTCAAGTCTATGCTTTATTAAGCTAAATAAAGTACAAAGTAATCATAACAAAAATAGTAATAGAGGGACTTCCCTGGGGGTCCAGTAGTTAAGACTTTGCCTTCCAGTGCAGGGGGTGGGAGTTTGAGCCCTGGTCCTGGAGCTAAGATCCCACATGTGTCTCTGCCAAAAAAAAAAAAAAAAACACAAACATAAACAACAGAAGCGATATTGTAACAAAGTCAATAAAGACTTTTAAAATGGCCCACATCAAAAAACCTTTTAAAAATTAGTTAACAGTGAAAGAAAGTTAGAAAGAGAGAGAGAGGAAGTGCAGGAGGAAGGAATTTAAAAGGGTTAAATGCTGTACTGGAAGGAAAAATTAATCGAGATTTAAGAGATCAAAATATGAGTTTTTAACCAGACATGTGAATTTAGGCAAGACTCTTTACCTTCTTTTATCCTCTCTGTTTTCCCTTTTCCCTCTGTACACTGAGTGCTTGAGTCTAGGAAGCTCCGTGTTATCTGTAGTTTTATTATTCTACTTTTTCAGAAACCTTCTTCTCCTCCTTATTGACAGAAAAGCACTTCTGAGACCTTCAACTTGATCATATAAGCCTTCTTTGATTATTTAAAACCTGCACTACTTAAGTACAATCAAAGACTGTCAAAACAGATATTTTATGTCTGGCATGGATTGAAATGTGTGATTCCCTGTGGAACACAAGGGTTACCTGAACACTAATCAGCTGAGACAAAGATTCTAGAGGGGCACAAGCGTCTCACTGCAGAATTCTAATCAGCCCTGGCGGGGCGCTTCTAGACAGGGGCAACAGCAGGATGAGAGAGGCCACGGAGGAGCAGGCATCTTCCTGACAGAAACTCTAGCCTCAATCCCACCTCAGCCATGTCTCTTCTGATTGGAGCCCCCAAGTGTCTGAACTTGTCTGTATCTCTAGGCTCTGAATGGAGCCTTGGCTTCCTCGGGGCAGGTCTTGAAAGGTAATGGCAGAAAATCAAGCAGCATGAATCGATTTTTAATGCTTGGCAAATAATGCAACTTTCTTCTGCTTATTCTTTTTTATATTAAAAGGGAAAACCAAGGTTCTTGAAATCTCTGGGGTCCTTTGTAGTATTCTTACTTTTGTTATTTCACTTTCTTTGGAAAGACCAGATTGTACTGATTTAATGGATTTCCACTCTATGACATGTTTTAGATCATTTTAATCAAGATGAATTATGGGGTCGCACAGCGTCAGACACGACTGAAGTGACTTAGCAGCAGCAGTGAAGTCTGGGATCAACATGTACACACTGCTATATTTAAAATGGATAACTAGCAAGGACCTACTGTTCAGCACAGGGAACTCTGTTCAATGCTATGTGGCAGCCTGGAGGGGAGGGGAGTTTGGGGGAGAATGGATACAGTATATGTATGACTGACTCTCTTCGCTGTTCACCTGAAACTACCACAGTATTGTTAAGTGCCTATCAGTTCAGTTCAGTTCAGTCGCTCAGTCATGTCCGACTCTTTGTGACCCCATGAATCACAGCACACCAGGCCTCCCTGTCCATCACCAACTCCCGGAGTTCACCCAGACTCACGTCCATTGAGTCCGTGATGCCATCCAGCCATCTCATCCTCTGTCGTCCCCTTCTCCTCCTGCCCCCAATCCCTCCCAGCATCAGAGTCTTTTCCAATGAGTCAACCCTTCACATCAGGTGACCAAAGTACTGGAGTTTCAACTTTAGCATCATTCCTTCCAAAGAAATCCCAGGGCTGATCTCCTTCAGAATGGACTGGTTGGATCTCCTTGCAGTCCAAGGGACTAGAGTCTTCTCCAACACCACAGTTCAAAAGCATCAATTCTTCGGCACTCAGCCTTCCTCATAGTCCAACTCTCACATCCATACATGACCACTGGAAAAACCATAGCCTTGACTAGACAGACCTTAGTCAGCAAAGTAATGTCTCTGCTTTTGAATATGCTATCACTCCAATATAAAATAAAAAGTTTTTTTTAAGAAAATATACTTTTTTTTTCCTTTATATTCAAATTTTATTTTTTTTTACTTTATTTTACTTTACAATACTGTATTGGTTTTGCCATACATTGACCTGAATTCACCATGGGTGTACACAAGCTCCCAATCCTGAATCCCCCTCCCACCTCCCACCCCATATCATCTCTCCGGATCATCCCCATGCACCAGCCCCAAGCATCCTATATCCTGTATGGAACATAGACTGCCACAAGTTTTTTTTTTAAATAATGAATTATATATGTCAGTGTCTTAAGGCAAATGCTGTTTAGTACATATAATAGACATGTGTGCTCGGTAGCTTCAATCATGTCTGATTCTTTGTGACCCTATGGACTGTAGCCCACCCAGGCTCCTCTGTCCACAGATTCTTCAGGCAAGAGTACTGGGGTGGGTTGCCATTTCCTCCTCCAGAGGATCTTCCTGACCCAGAGATCAAACCAAAGTCTCCTGTGTCTTCTGCATTGCAGGTGGATTCTTTACCTGCTGAGTCATTGGGGAAGCCCAAAATATATATAACACAAAAGTATTTGTATCTATAAGCTTTGAACAATATCCTGTAAATAATGAACCATAATTAAATACAGCAAAATTAATAGCTTATATTGGTACAATACTTATAGTGTATAAATCATTTGCCTGACTGTCATTGTATTTCTTCGCACAGTTATTTGTGGGTATCTTATTATTCCTCTGTCACAGTTGAGAAGAGTGAGATTCAGAGTATCAAGTAACCATCACAAGAGCACATAACTCTCAGGTTTGGGGACAAGGACCCGAATGTAAAGGTCTGGATGGCACATATCCTTCCCATGAGACCACACTGGCCTTGGAGGGAGAGAACCAGCGGATCACCGAGCCCTTCTGATCCGATATCCTCTACTGACCTCAGGGGGACGCTAACCTGGCGGCTCTCCGGCATAGAGCATGTCTCTCTTCATGCTTCAGTACGTTTCCCCAGGAGAGCCTGCCCTGTTTTTATGCCCTGGAGGGAAAAGATTGGGAAAGATTCAACTTCACAAAATTAGAACTCTAAGAACAAACAAAGTTTGTGTGAGGAAAGGGAGGAAATGATATGAGTCTCAACATTTAGGGAACAGAGGTAGAGAATCCAGAGACTTCTGTGGTGGTCCAGTGGCTAAGACTCTGCACTCCCAATGCAAGCATTGCAGTCTCAATCCCTGGTCAGGGAACTAGATCCCACACACCACAACTAAGACCCAGCACAGACAAATAAATATCTTTTTAAAAAAGAAGAACTATAGGATCCATAACCAGGTAGATAATAACTAAGCCAGAGAGATAAAACATGTAGAATATTGACTGATGGAATTATTTGATTTTATGATTTAGGATAATGAAACAAAAACCAAATTGAGATCTAATTTTAGATGCTATAAATGCAGTTTTACAAGAATAGTAATCTTAGCATTTTTCAAGAAGATAGAATTTATTTCATTATGTTTAGTGTGGCAAATTTTGTATAGAAATTGGCATCATGTACAAGGAACCAATGGAATGTAACACACATAAAATCCAGGTGACAGAATGTGCAATCGTGAAATCAAGGATCAGATGATAAACAGCCATGAGACACATTGTCTCTTCTAGACAAGAAGAGATTCTGTAAAGGAATTGGGGCTAGAGTTTTCAGTATTCATATAAGGAATTTAGGTTAGAGGATAGCAGTTAAATTTGAATTTTAGGTAAACAAATACTTTTTCAGTGTAAATGTGTTCCAAGTGCGGTGTCCTGCATTTTACTGCTAGGTCTGACTGTCCTGTTTTGGGCCAGTGAAGCTGGGATGCGCTAGCAGGCTCCAATGACACCTGTGCAATGAGTGACACAGGGGCAGTGCTTTCTCCCCATTTGGAAGCGCCTTTATCAATGGCTTTGGTGACATTTAAAATGCCTTTAACCTGGTCAATTCCATGAAATTTTGCAGATAGAGATTTTAGTTTGATATCCTGCCTGAATGTGTTGCCCAAGAGCTAAGAGGACAGACTTACTTGGTGTCCCAGTGGCTAAGACATCTCTTCCAGGGAGTGTGGGTTTGCTCCCCAGTCAGGGAGCTAAGATTCCATGTGCTTCGTAGCCTCCCCACCTGCCAAACAAAAAATAATAAAACAGAAGCAATATTGTAACAAATTCAATTAAAAAAGACTTTAAAAATAATTCACAGACAAAAAGGTCTTTTAAAAAAAGAGAGATAAGATAAGGAAATTAGGGAAAAATATTTGAGCCTCTCTTACAATAAAGTTGATATACACTATGTTACCTTTAATTCTTTTTTTAAAGACTACTCTGTTTTTTGTTTTTTAAAGATTCTTTTACGTGAACTATTTTTTTAAAATCTTTGTTGAATTTGTTACAATATTGCTTCCATTTCATGTTTTGCTTTTGGCCATGAGACATGCAGGATCGTAGCTCCCCGACCAGAGATTGAATCGGTATCCCTGCGTTGGAAGGCAGTCTTATCCACTGGACCACCAGGGAAGCCCTGCCTTTAATTCTTAAAACTCCTACCTACATGATAGGTATATCTAACCCACTCTGGGCTTCCCAGGTGGCAGTAGTGGTAAGAACCCGCCTGCCAAATCAGGAGACATAAGAGAAACGGGCTTGATCCCTGGAGAAGGGCATGGCAGCCCACTCCAGTATTCTCGCCTGGAGAATCCCCATGGACCCAGGAGCCTGGCAGGCTACAGTTCATGGGGCCACAAAAAGTGGGACACGACTAAAGCGTGGGACTTACGACACATGCAAGATGGAAACCTACTCTACAGAGGGAAGAAATGAGCTTCAAAGAGAAAACTAGCTCTCTAGAGTGTGAAACGGGACCAAGGGCCTGTTTCCTATGCTTCTTCCGCTCAGGAGCTCAGTGAGAAATGGAGGTGTGTGTGGAGAGATTCTGGCTCAAAGAAAGAGACCTAATCCAGTCAAACGTCAAACACGATCAGAGTCAGAGACAGGACCCGCAGTGAGGCTGTGGCCTCCGCCTTGTTCTCCAGGGGGCTCTGTTGTTTCTCGGCTCAACACCATCTGTGTCGCGATCACATCCTCATTGCTGGGCAGAGATCAGATCCCAGAGATGAGAAGACTTCATTCTCGTTTCTTTGCGTGTGCTTTACTTGGTGATGGAAAATGATCCATCATGTCCCTGTTAGGCAACACTGAAATACTTTGGCCACTGGAAACGTTTGCAGCCAACATGAGGATGTCCCTTGTTAAAACCAATGTGTCAAACTGTGTAGGATATAATTCATTTAACTCTTCTAAACCAAACCTCATGAGAAGAGTTGACTCATTGGAAAAGACTCTGATGCTGGAAGGGACTGGGGGCAGGAGAAGAAGGGGATGACCGAGGATGAGATGGCTGGATGGCATCACGGACTCAATGGACGTGAGTCTGAGTGAACTCCAGGAGTTGGTGATGGACAGGGAGGCCTGGCGTGCTGCGATTCATGGGGTCGCAAAGAGTCGGACATGACTGAGCGACTGAACTGAACTGAACTGAACTGAAACCAATACCCTTCTGACACTGACCCTTGAAAAACAATTTGCACTCATTTATTTTTAAATTAAATCATACTTACGTAGCTTTTTAAAAAAGTTTTTATTTTTGTCTCAGCTGGGTCTTCCGTGCTCTGTGGGCTTTTTCTCTAGTTGTAGCAAGCAAGAACTACTCTCCCATGGGGTGTGTGGGTTTCTCACTGCCATTGCTTCTCTTGTTGCAGGAGAACAGACTCCAAGCACATGGGCTTAGCAGATGATGCGGCTCCCGGAGTCTAGAGCACAGGCAAGACTACTGGAGTGGGTTGCCATTTCCTTCTCCATATTCTACCATATTTTAAATTCTTAACAAGCTGTCAAGCGTTTTCAATTTCCGACTTTCTGTAACTTCCATACATTTAGCCACTCAAACACTTCAACTTAAAGTTAGAAAAATTTGCATCTTCTGATGCCAGACTCATTTTCGGAAAAAGCTCCTTGTATTTTAAGTACTGCAGGGCTCTACTTGCTCTTTTGCAGGTGTTTAGGATAAAGAAGACAGCTCCAGGTTGAGGGTGTATTCTGAGGATCACATTTCTAAATGATGAAGCTCACTCAGGGCTGATACTTCCCCATCCTCTCCTCATCTACCCCTGCTAGAGACTCCACTGTTGGGCTCGCACGTTGAGGATTTTTACTGCCGACTCTAAGATTTTTCTCAGTATGCTGTTGCCCAACACACTGGTCAGAGGTGATGCATGAAATAAACTCTGAGTGTACTTTCATCTACTCTGTTCAAAGCACTGTGTGAAGTTCAGTCTAGGAAGACCTTGTATTTAATGAGCACTCATAAGATTCTTGCAGTATTCAAAAATGACAGAATGATCTATGCCCATTTCCAAGGTAAACCATTCAATACGACAGTAATCCAAGTCTATGCTCCAACCAGTAATGCTGAAGAAGCTGAAGTTGAACTTGTAAGTTCTATAAAGACTTACAAGAGTTTCTAGAACTAACACCAAAAAAGATGTCCTTTCCATTATAGGGGACTGGAATGCAAAAGCAGGAAGTCAAGAGATACCTGGAGTAACAGGAAAATTTGGCCTTGGAGTACAAAATGAAGCAGGGCAAAGGCTAGCAGAGTTGTGCCAAGAGAATGCACTGGTCATAGCAAACACGCTCTTCTAACAACACAAGAGAAGACTCTATACATGAACATTACCAGATGGTCAATGCCAAAATCAGATTGATTATATTCTCTGCAGCCAAAGATGAAGAAGCTCTATACAGTCAGCTAAAACAAGACCAGGAGCTGACTGTGGCTCAGATCATGAACTCCTTATTGCCAAATTCAGACTTAAATTGAAGAAAGTAGGGAAAACCACTAGAGCACTCAGGTATGACCTAAATCAAATCCCTTATGATTATACAGTGGAAGTGAAATTAAAAGATACTTGCTCCTTGGAAGAAAAACTATGACCAACCTAGACAGCATATTAAAAAGCAGAGATATAACTTTCCCAACAAAGTTTTGCCTAGTCAAAGCTATGGTTTTTCCAGTAGTCATGTATGGATGTGAGAGCTGGACTATAAAGAAAGCTGAACGCTAAAGAATTGATACTTTTGAACTATGGTTTTGGAGAAGATGCTTGAGAGTCCCTGGGACTGCAAGGAGATCAAACTTGTCTATCTTGAAGGAAATCAGTCCTGAATATTCATTGGAAGGACTGATGCTGAAGCTAAAGCTCCAATACTTTGGCCACCTGATGAGAACTGACTCACTGGAAAAGACCCTGATGCTGGGAAAGATTGAAAGCAGGAGAAGGGGATGGCAGAGGATAACATGGTTGGATGGCATCACTGACTTGATGGAAATGAGTTTGAGCAAGCTCCAGGAGTTGATGATGGACAGGGAGGCCTGGCCTGCTGCAAGTCCATGCGGTTGCAAAGAGTCAGACATGAGTGACCTGAACTGAAGATTCTAGAGTGTTATCTTACACAAAATATTATAACTAGCACTTTCAGCAATCTTATGAGACAAACAAAATATCCCCTTTTTATACACAAAGTAATCAAGTCCAGAGAAATTAAATAGCATGCCTAAGACTATATAGGTATTGTTGATAAAATCAATTTCTAAACCCAAGCCTCTGACTCCCAAATCAAATTCTGGGATATAAAAAGCCCTAAAAAAAGAACACATCAGCTTACCACATCCTAGGGTCTGATTCAGTAACATAACCAGACACATGAAAGTAGATTTATGCTTATTAGACTGTTCTTTATAACAGTGGTAAAAAGCCTGAATTCCCTCAATTTGAAACTTATTAAAGGAATGCTACTTCCCATGGAAAACAGAACATTAGCTAGTCATTAAAATTATGTTGTAAGTTTATATTTATTGGCATTAACATTCCATAATGAGCTGTATCAAAATTTCTGAAATAAAAAATAGTGATAATATCAATTGCTGGTGAGGATGCAAAGAAATTGGATCATACATATGTTGCCAATAGGCATGAGAAAGTAATTTCTTACAAAGCTAAGCATGCATTTACCCTAACAATCTAGCAATTGTACTTCTGGGCATTTGTCCCAGAAAAGTGAAAAGTTCCATTCACACAGAAACCTGTGTGTGGGGGGCTTCCCTGGTGGCTCAGTGGTAAAGAACCACCTGCCAATGCAGAAGATGTGGGTTTGACCCCTGAACTAGGAGGATCCCACATACCATGGAGTGGCTAGCCCGTGCACTGCAACTGTTGAACCTGTGTCCATGCGCCACAACAAGAGAATCCACCTCTTCACATCAGGTGGCCAAAGTACTGGAGCTTCAGCTTCAGCATCAGTCCTTCCAATGCTAATTCATTAATATGGTATTTATCTCTATAAGTGTGTCTCCCTGACAAAAATTTTACCTCCTATAGCACTGAAGATATTGTCTTGAACATATAGTGAGCAGTTCACAACTGCATTCTCAAAAGTTTCAGATGTATAAGTGAACATACTATGAGAAAACACAAGGGGCAGAAAAGCAGAGAAATATAGAAGGACAGAAATGGGAAAAAAAATTTTAACAAGATTCACATAGGTGTAGTTTTAAAAAATCCAGGTAATGAAATAGCAAAGCAAGTCCTTTGTTCATCAGTTTAAAATATAACTAATCATTGGCATTTCATTTTCTCACTTGTTTTTCATGGATATTTCTACTTGATTACAATGTCTCAATGGCTAAAATCAGACCTTGTGCCAAGATAGCACTCAAGACAGCTTTTTAGAAAATGTAGTCCATTTCATTTAGTCCCAGTCTCTTTGTGCATTCACCCGTTTATTCACTCCTATAGGAACATCTGTTATGGCAACTTCATGCAAAAAGCTGACTCTTTGGAAAAGACCCTGATGCTGCAAAGATTGAGGACAGGAGAAGCAGGTGACAGAGGATGAGATGGTTGGATGGCATCACCAACTCAATGGACACGAGTTTGAGCAAACTCTGGGAGACAGTAAAGGACAGGGAAGTCTGGTGCACTGCAATCCATAGGGTCACAAAGAGTTGGACACAAGTGAGTGACTGAACAGCAACAATCCAAAGGCACAAAGACAGGACAACACTGGAATGAGGAGCAGAGGAGCTAGCATAAAGCGCAGAGTCCGTAACTCTTAGCAGTGCTGTGCAGAAAGCCTCATGGTGCAAAATAAGGGAAAAAAATTCTTCTCAGCCTCCTACCTCCAGTTCTCAGAACAATTCTTCTTTTTAAAGTATTTGTTTCTTTATGTATTTCTTTATTTTTGGTTGTGCTGGATCTCCATTGATGAGCAGGTTTTCCTCTAGTGGCAGCAAGCAGGGGGCTTCTCAGTGCAGGGGTTTCTCTTGTTGCAGAGGTCTGGCTCTAGGGCCAACAGGCTTCAATAGTTGCAGCTGCCAGGCTCTAGAGCACAGGCACAGTAGTTGTGGTGCACAGATGGTAAAGAATCCACCTGCAATGCAGGAGTCCCGGGTTCGATTCCTGGGTTGGGAAGATCCCCTGGAGAAGGGAATGGCTACCCAATCCAGTATTCTTGCCTGGAGAATTTCATGGACAGAGGAGCCTGGTGGGTCTCATGAGCTCGTAAAGAGTTGGACAGGACTAAGTGACTAACACTTTCAATTTCACAGGCTTAGTGGCCCTGCAGCATGTGGGATCCTACCGAACTAGGGATCAGACCTGTGTCTTCTGCATTGGCAGGAGGATTCAGACCAATTCTTTTGTCAGATTCTCATCCACCAATCTTCCAACCGCCCCCTCCACTGCTTCATATCTTAAAATACTAAGTGAGATTAAATTCTATTTCTGAGCCTACAATGACATAAAGTGTTATTTACCTTTGTTGTTGTTGTTTAGTTGCTCAGTTGTGTCTGACTACTCTCTGCAATTCCATGGACTGCAGCATGCCAGGCTTCCCGGTCCTTCACAATCTCCCAGAGTTCACTCAAACTTAGCCAGGCAAAATTTTTTTTTAAAGATGACCAGCAGATTTCATGGCCTGTGAGAAAACAGGGGACTGGGGTTGGGGTGGGGAGTCTATTTCTGTTCTCACATCTGTCTCCATCCCTTGACTCCAGGCCAGTCTCAGGTACAGGCAATCAACAGGTGATCTGCCTTGGGAGGCTCAGATGCTCCTTGCCATCTGGCAGAGTCAGTAAACACAGCGCTATCCTTGCTAAGGTTTCCCTGAGGAGATGACATCAACTTACTCCATGGGACAAGCCTGACTGATATTCACGATGATTATACCACCTCATGTCAGATATGTCTGGTAAGTGGCTCAGATGATAAAGAACCTGCCTGCAATTTGGGAGACCTGGGTTCAATCCCTGGGTTCAGAAGATTCCCTGGAGAAGGGAATTGGCAACCCACTCAAGTATTCTTTGTCTGAAGACGCACATAGAGAGAGGAGCCTGGCAGACTGTGGTCCATGAAGTCACAAAGAGTCAGACACGACTGAGCAACTAGCACTTTCACTTTAAAGTCAGATATAAGTGGCTTCCCAGGTGGTGCTAGTGGTAAAGAACCCTCTTGCCAATGCAGGAGACAAAAAACATGGATTCGATCCCTAGGTCGGGAAGATCCCCTGGAGGAAGGAATGGCAACCCATTCCGGTATTCTTACCTATAGAATCCCATGGACACAGGAGCCTGGTGGGCTACAGTCCATAGGCTCACAAAAAGTCGGACATGACTGAAGTGATGAGCATGTATGCATGTCAGACATGATCCTGTGGAGATAGACTTTCCATGAGCAAATCAGTCCTCACCTCAAGGGGAACTGAGAGGAGGTCATCGTGCCCCCCTGATCTCAGGTACCCACTGCCCCATCCACTAGCCTGCCAGCCTACACAGTGTACCAGCTGCCTCCTCTGGGTGAGGATGGATGGATGGATAGACCCTCTGGGTCAAGTCCCACCAGGTCAAGTCCCACCCCAGCCAACTAGACTGGAGTCTTCATTTTAACTAGGTGGGAATGCACACCCAAGTACGAGAAGCAATGCCCTGACCCACTGACCCACTGTGGAGAATTGTTCTGCCACACTGTTTTCTCCAAAAGAATATACACACAAAGATGATATTCTGGCAACACATTCACTAGATGTGAAGGAGGAAAGCAAGTTACCTAGATGATAATTTTAATAAAACAGGGTGCACAAGCTAATTTCTCTAGAGGAGACCTGCAAAAACTAGAGGTGAATAATATATATTCTTACTCTCCTTTTAACTGATTAAAAACTTTTGCACTGAAGTCCTGACCAACTGATACAGAAAGAGGACACATCATTCTGTGCTGTCCTTTGAGTTTCTATGTCCTTCTAGAAATGAATTTTTTTCTTTAAAGCATCCAGCTGCATATGCATTTTTCAATGCACTTTAAATCATCGATATTTTGTTTGACTCTGGGCTTTTCCCCTTTGTGGTCAAGATAATATTATTTGTGCTTCCTTCACTTTCAACCCTATACACATAATAAAAAAATAATAATATAACTGTTTCTTACAAGAATTTCATATTGGCATGTTATCATCAACTCCATGGTGCAGGTAACATCACAGTACTCCTTTTCCAGGTAAGGGGCTATGGCTCTGAGAAGAGTGATGATCAGTCCAGGGTGATGAAGCCAGTAAATAAATGACAACTTCTATACTGCATAAAGCCAGTTTTGTTGACTCTAATTCAACACATGGGCTTGCCTGGTGGCTCTGCAGTAAAGAATGCAGCTGCTAATGCAGGAGATGCAAGTTTGATCCCAGGGTCAGGAAGATCCACTTCAATATTCTTGCCTGGGAAATCCCATGGACAGAAGAGCCTGGTGGGCTACAGTCCATGGGGTTGCGAAAGATCAGACATGACTTAGCAAGTAAATAACAACAATAAAAAACTCAATGAATGTAAGAATTTTTTCTATCAAGCCAGAATCTACTGAAACATAAACTCCTTTTATTTTTCTTGGTTCTATTGATTCTTTTGTGCTTTTTAAATATCTTTCCAGTTTTACTGAGAAGCAGTTGACATACATCACTGTATAAGTTTAAAGTGTACAACATGATGGTTTGATTTATATATATACTGGTGGCTCAGTGGTTAAAAAAAAAAAAAAAAACCTCTGCCAATGCAGGAGATGCCAGAGATGTGGGTTAAACTTTCTAACACCACACACAAAAATAAACTCAAAATGGATTAAAGATCTAAATGTAAGACCAGAAACTGTAAATCCCCTAGAGGAAAACATAGGCAAAACAGTCTCTGACATACATCATAGCAGGATCCTCTATGACCCACCTCACAGAGTAATGGAAAAAAAGCAGAAATAAACAAATGGGACCTAATTAAACTTAAAAGCTTTTGTACAATGAAGGAAACTATAATCAAGATGAAAAGACAGCCTTCAGAATGGGAGAAAATAATAGCAAATGAAACAACTGACAAATAATTAACCTCAAAAATATACAAGCAGCTCATGCAGCTCAATCCCAGAAAAATAAATATCCCAATCAAAAAGTGGGCCAAGAACTAAACTGATATTTCTCCAAAGAAGACATAGAGATGACTAACAAACACATGAAAAGATGCTCAACATCACTCATTATCAGAGAAATGCAAATCAAAACCACAATGAGGTACCATCTCACACCAGTTAGAATGGCTGCTATCCAAAAGTCTACAAACAATAAATGCTGGAGAAGGTGTGGAGAAAAGGGAACTCTCTTACACTGTTGGTGGGAATGCAAACTAGTACAGCCACCATGGAGAACGGTGTGGAGATTCCTTAAAAAACTGGAAATAGAACTGCCATACAACCTAGCAAACTCACTGCTAGGCATACATACTGAGGAAACCAGAATTGAAAGAGACACGTGTACCCCAGTGTTCATCGCAGCACTGTTTACAATAGCCAGGACATGGAAGCAACCTAGATGTCCATCAGCAGATGAATGGATAAGAAAGCTGTGGTACATATACACAATGGAGTATTACTCAGCTATTAAAAAGAACACATTTGAATCAGTTCTAATGAGGTGGATGAAACTGGAGCCTATTATAGAGAATGAAGTAAGTCAGAAAGAAAAGCACCAATACAGTATATTAATGCATATATATGGAATTTAGAAAGATGATAACAATGACCCTATATTTGAGACAGCAAAAGAGACACAGATAAAAAGAACAGACTTTTGGACTCTGTGGGAGAATGCGAGGGTGGGATGATTTGAGAGAATGGCACTGAAACATGTATATTACCATATATGAAATAGACCACCAGTCCAGGTCCGATGCATGAGATAGGGTGCTCAGGGCCAGTGCACTGGGACAACCACTACAATATTATAAAGTAATTGGCCTCCAATTAAAATAAATTTTTTAATTAAAAAAAAATAAGATGCAGGTTCAGTAAGTGAGTCAGGGAGATCCCCTGGAGGAGGGCATGGCAACCTGTTCCAGTATTCTTGCCTGGGAAATCCCTTGAATAGAGGAGCCTGACGGGCTACAGTCCCTGGGGTTGCAGAGTTAGACTGAGCATGCACACAAGCATGTGAAGGGATTAGAGCAATAGGTTCAGCTAACATACATCAGCTGATGTTGAAATAATAAAAAGAAAAAACTATCTCCTTGGGATGAACACTCTTAGGGTTTTATTCTGTTAACAACTTTCCTAGACGATACCATGTAGCAGTGTTGACTACAGTCATCCTGCTGTTCATTAATCTCTAGTACTTACTTATCTTATACCTTAATCTTAGATACCTTATATCTTAAACAGAGATCTGTATTTCATGGAGTTTTGCTTTTAGTCTAACTAAAACACAAACATGCAAACACACACAAACACGCAAACACACACAGCTCCTAAGACCTTGAACGTGAAACATGTACCTGCCATGTTTGGTAAGAGATGCTCTGTGAGTCAGCCTGAGTGGTGCCTTCCAGCAAATGGAGAGTTAACCTTGTTAATCATGCCTTGGAGTGACTAAACTTTACCTTTCATGATCCTGCCAACAGATGCATTTTAATGCTAAGATAATTTCTGACTGCATTTTGGAGAAAATAGTTTTAACACTTGGCCGATTGCAGAGATTGTCAGTTTCCATTTCTCCTCTGGGCTGGGGGAAAGCCCTGAGGAAGACATCAAAGTGCAAGTTAGCATCGGGATTATAAATATTCTGTTCCCTGCTGCCTTTTTAAAGGCAGAAAATGTGGGATTTACATCTATCAATAAGCTCTAAGTTTATGCTGAAGCTCCAATACCTTGGCCATTGGATGCAAAGAGCCAAGTCATTGGAAAAGACCTTGATGCTGGGAAAGATTGAGGGCAGGAGGAGAAGAGGATGAGATGGTTGGATGGCATTACTGACTCAGTGGACATGGGTTTGAGCAAACTCCAGGAGACAGTGAAGGACAGAGAAGCCTGGCATGCTGCAGTCCATGGGGTAGCCAGGAGTCAGACACGACTGAGCAACTGAACAACGTTTACTCAGAGAAAGTGGATATATGACCTGTCGCAACGCTAAGAGTCGGACATGACTGAGCAAGTTCACTTTCACTTTTCACTCTCCTGCATTGGAGAAGGAAATGGCAACCCACTCCAGTGTTCTTGCCTGGAGGATCCCAGGGACGGGGGAGCCTGGTGGGCTGCCGTCTATGGGGTCGCACAGAGTCGGACACAACTGAAGCGACTTAGCAGCAGCAACGATACTTAAAATTATTCTGGTATTTAGAACGGATGGTAAATGTGTTCCCAGAAACAGGATACATTGTAATAATGTTTCCTAGAGATAATTCTCTTTTCATTCACCAGACTTTGAGAATTACTTACAAAATTCCATGACCTGGTGAAAAATTAATATGACAGTTGTAGTCTATCAAAGGGGAAAGACCCCATAAATAATGCACAGGGCAAACTTGTCTTAGGACTAGCTAATAAATTTAGATTTGTACTAAATTATTAACAGAGAGGCAGCTTATGTGGTTCTGTGATTTTGCTCAAGTTTGGAATGTTTCTGTTTTAATGGATTGGGCAATAGATTCCTTTCTGCAGTCCAAAGTGAGAAACTATGGGAATAAGTTGAGGATACTGAGAATAAGTTGAATTTTGATCTTTACCATCATTGGGGGAAAATATCTCCTAGAAGTTCTGATTAGAATTCTGCAACAGTATGACTGATGCACTGTGCTCTTCACTGTGATGGGCACTCTGCACTGAATGTTTCTGGTGCAGGGTTAATCTCACAGTGACCTTGAAAGGCAGGTCTTATCCCACTCTAGCCGATGCTGCTAACTGGAAAGACTGTCCTCAGGATAGGGAACCCAGGCATGGGACCGTTATGACACTCACCCTTCAGCCTCAAATGCTCTCTTCTTAAGAGGAGGAAGAAATCACCACCATCTGGATGGATTGATCCTCCTCTCAAATAATTGAAAGCTCACCTTCTGGACAACCCAGAAATTCCCCTTTTCTAAATATCCTGCCCATAATCTCTAAGGACAGATGATGCCTAATTCCTCAGCTGATATCTCCTAAACAAAAATGCACCTCTGTGAGATATTGCTTCATACCTGTTAGCATGCCTTTTACCAAAAAGACAGGAGGTCACAAGTGTGGGTGAGGGTGTGGAGAAAAAGGAACCCTCCTACCCTGTTGGTGGGAATGCAAGCTGGGGCAGCCACTCTGGAGAACAGTATGAAGATTCCTCAGAGAACTAAAAATAGAGCTACTATATGATCCAGCCATTCCACCTTTGGCCTTTATCTGAAGAAAATGAAAACACCAACTCAAAGATATATGCATCCCCATGTTCATTCAAGCAATAGCTAAGATACAGAAACAACCCAAGTGCCCATCAATAGAGGAATGTATAGAAAAGGTCAATACACATAAACAACGCATACGAGTCAGTCATAAGAAAGGAGGAAATCCTGCCATTTGTGACAACACGGATGGGTCTTGAGGGTACTATGCTAGGGAAAATAAGCCAGAGAGAGAAAGACATATAGTATATGGCCTCACTTATATGTGAAATTTAAAATAACAACAACAATAATAATGAAGTCGAACTCAAAAGAAACAAAGTAGGTGGTTGCCAAGGGCTTGGATGTGGGGGAAATGGAGTACAAGCTTTCAGTTAGAGGAAGGAGAATACATTCTGATAAAAGTACAAACTGCAATTATGGCTAACAATACTATATTGTAGAGGTTGACCAAAAAGTTCACTTCAATTTTCCTGTAACACCCTATGGACAAACCTGAATGAACTTTCTGGCCAACCCAACATATTTGAAATTTGCTAAGGAAGCATATCTGAAGCATTCTTACATTACAGAAAAAAAAAAAATCCAGACAACTGTGTGAGGTGACCATATCCATATGAGATCGTCACATTGCACACTATGAATAGATACCATTTTGATTCTCAGTTATCTGCCAATCAAAGTAAGTATCAGGGGAGTATGGAATCCTAGTAACAGGATACCGGTCTCTCGCGTCTGTGCCCCAGTGGTCCCCGTGACGGCTGCACCACTGGATCGGGGTGCAACCCTCCTCCCATCAGGGATGCCCACCAGGTGAGCGGCTCCCTTCCCGAAAGACAGCTTCTCTCTCTCTGTGCACTCTTTGTATGTACTCATATATGTCCGTGTCCTGTAGGGCAGACACACACGCTCCTCTGCTGGTGTGAGCATCGTGTGTGCACAGTCACAACCCTCTACGCTGCGGTGTCACAACGGCAGCTTGAAGTCAGTCCTGCTGCAGGTATATACACCACGGGAACTGGCGCACTGGAGGTTATACACCCGCGGCCACCTCCCGGAACTCTCTGTTCCATATGCTCTGCTGAACTGGTATAGGATGTATGTTTATTACTCATAGTTATTATTACTATGAAAAAAGTAAATTGTATAATATCATGGAAAGAGAACTAGATCAGGATTCAAAGTAGTTTTCTATTCTTTGAATTGCAATTGCCAAGCAAACCTGAGCGAGCCATTTTACTTGCTCAACATCAATAAAATAGAAAACTCACCCTAGCTAATTCAGAGGATTGTCGTAGCATGGAAATGTGCTTGCTTCTGTGGAAAATTTTTAAATGTTAAAGGTCAAAGCACTTTCTTATTTTTAAGAAATTTTAAGAAAATATTATCTTCAGCATTTTGAAGTCACTCGCATCTCTTATTCTATATAGGGGTTACATATTATTATCATCGTTCACCTACTTCCAGCAAAGGACAATATCTTCTAACTCCAGGACGTTTTCCTCGCGGTGTGTGCCCATTGGTTACATACCAGTTCATTTGTCTGCTGATGGTTCTTGTCCATGTCACTTATTACCATGTTCATTACACTAAATATTTGTTGCTGGCCTGGAAAGGAGATCAAAGAGTATGAAACCATCCAAGAAATCTTTAGTATGTTGCTTCCACCTCAAAACATTTTCTATGTAATTTTTGTGTGTGTGTGGAGTATAATTGCTTTGTTACAGTGCTGTGTTAGTTTTTGCTGAAGTGAGTCAGCTGTATGTATGCATATAGCCCCTCCCTCTTAAGCCGCCCTCTCTTCTCCCCATCCCACCCTCTAGGTCCTCATAGAGCACTGAGCTGAGCTCCCTGCGCTGTCCAGCAGCTTTTCACTAGCTGTCTATTTTACACATGGTGGTGTATACATGTCAATCCCAAGTTCCCAATTCATCCCACCCTTTCCTTCCCATTCTGTGTACACAAGGCTGTTCTCTATGACCTCATCTCTATTCCTATCTTGGAAATAGGCTTATTTTTCTAGATTCCACATATAAACATTAATATATGGTATTTCTTTTTCTCTTTCTGACTTACTTCACTCTGTATGATAGGCTCTAGACAATGTTTTTAATATTAAAGAAAGCTCGATGATAGTTTATCTAGATAACACACCTTTCAGCTAAAGTTCAGGCTTTAAAAAAACAGTGCATCCAGTATGCAAAGTATACAAAGGTTTTAAGGTATACCTATCTGACAAAAAAAGAAAAAAATTATAAATTGTCTTCAAGATGTAAAGTCTATCTTTGAATAATTGTAAGAGAGCTCAGATGAAGAATTAATGGTGACAGAATATTAGAAATTAAAGCATTATAAGTTAAAATTTCCTCCATGATTTGTTATTAATCATGGAGGAAACTTTAGAAATACTATGGTAAAAATCTCAGTCAGGAGAAAAGTAACAAAAACGTTCAATTAAGTGGAATTAATTTAGCTCATTTTTCTAAGGAAAAATATCAAATAAAATTAAGCTCAGAATGAAATTTTGATGTAAGCGGATTGTTGATTTGTCTTGATGACACTACAGACTTAACCTCAAATGCTATACCCTCTAAAAAACTTTGATTTTGATATTGAGAATGATGACCCTTTGTATTCTTTGAGTTTCAACTTATTTAACTGACATTTTGATCTTTCCTACGTTCAAGATACTATGCCAGGCCCAGTGGGGAATGTAAAAGCTAAGAAAAAGGAAGCTCTTCCTGCACTACAACAATGTATAATGGTAGGTTTAAATGTGCTGAATCAATACACCCCCAAAAAATCAAGCAATATTCATATGATGGTCATTAACAAATTACTTTCCATAAGCTTATAGAATTGTATATTCAAATCAGAAATATGTCCATTTTGTAGCACTTTTCTTGGAATCAGACAATCTTATTTTTAAAATTATTTTTATAGTCATGTGTAAAAATCATATGACATTGTTTAAATTTGAATTCCCTTTAACAAAGAATGAATTGGACCTGGGCTCAGTGGTAAAGAATTCATCTGCCAGTGCAGGAGATGTGGGTTCAGTCCCTGGTTTGGGAAGATCCCCTGGAGAAGGGAATGGCAACCCACTCCAGTATTCTTGCCTGGGAAATCCTATGGACAGAGGAGCCTGGTGGGCTACAGTCCATGGGGTCACAGAGTCAGACACAACTGAGCGACTGAGCATGCAGGCAAGGTTGAACTACTTTGAAAACATTTCAGACAATAGACTTCTTCTTTTATGAATTAGCTTTAAAAAAAATTAATTTGCTTATTGTAATTGGAGAATAATTACTTGACAATATTGTGATGCTTTCTGCCATACATCAACATGAACCGGCCACAGGCACACACATGTTACCCCCTCACCCTGAACCCCGCTGCCACCTCCCTACCCACCCCATCCCTTTATGTTCCCTTGATTCACTTTTCATGGCAAGTAAAAGACCTAAGAAACTCCTTCCCTAACTTTCATGCTCTACAAAAAGATGCCAGAATATAAACATGTTAGATAATGAGAAAAATGCAGTATTCTAAATAAGTTGTTAAATGGAAGTTAGGAGTGTCCAGGACATGCCCCTATTTTATCATTCAGGTCTTCAAAGCAATATCTATAGTCTTCCACAGTGTAGCCTTTGGGGTCATCGGGAATCTGCAGAGGGCCATGGTGTTGACCCAGAATGACATCTCCAAAGTCAAGGATGCTAATTAGCCACTCCTGTACATAAACAGGAGAAAATGAAACAAATGAAAACTGCACTATGAGAGCTTAACATTAGGAATGATGCTGTGCATGGGGTATCAACACTAGGATTGGCTGGGGTATCCATAAAAATGCAGAGTATCTTCCTAGTTAATTAAAAATAGATCACATTCCCTCTTTCTCTAACTCACAGCGATAATTAAGGTCCAGCAGCATCTACCTAATTTTTAAAATAGGTAAAATTTCAGTTCTAAAATTGTTCATAGATTATAAATTATGTTAACTGTTCAAATTAGGGAGTGGAGTTTATTCCTCCCACTCCTTCATCCCACTTACTAATAAGTCATGAAATTATCTCTCTCTTTGAACTGTCTCAGGAATCGCTTTACTTGCCCCATCCCCCTACACCACTGGCATGGTCCTGATCAAGAATATGGTCATTCTCTGCATCTGGACAAACCCAGCCACCTCTTGGCAAGGGTCCCTGACTCTGCTATAGACAAAAACAGAAATCCAGTGTCTATCTACTCCCAGATCAAGGTTTGTTGTGTCTGACTCTTTGCAATCCCATGGACTGCAGCACACCAGGCTTCCCTGTCCTTCACCATCTCCCAGAGTTGCCCAAACTCATGTCCATTGAGTCAGTGACACCATATAACCATATCATCCTCTGTCACCCCCTTCTCTTCCTGGCCTCAATCTTTCCCAGCATCAGGGAATTTTCCAGTGAGTCAGCTCTTCTTACCAGGTGGCCAAAGTATTTGAGTTTCAGCTTCAGTCCCTCAAATGTATATTCAGGATTAATTTCCTTGGTGATTGACTGGTTTGATCTCCTTGTTGCCCAAGGGACTCTCACAAGTCTTCTCCAACATCACAGTTTGAAAGCATCAATTCTTCAGTGCTCAGCCTTCTTTATGGTTCTACTCTCACATCTGTACATGACTACTGGAGAGGAATAAACTCTTTACCCACTCCATCGAGCTGTTCCCCAACTGTTCAGCTCCCTGTCACCATTTTCCTTCTGCACTCCTGCCTTGGGGACACACTCTGTCCTCCTGCGCTCTCCCCAAGATGGCTCACTCTCTGTCTCCAAGGGCTCCACAGAGCCTCTGACAAAGCTGAACCCTTGCAGGTCAGAGATCTGGATTCATTTCATCTCCTGTTAAGCCTGGGAAACTTCCTATTTTAAATCTGACTCCACTGTGCCCCAGGCTACTGTTCTCTTCCACTCAAACGACAATCCCTCTGTGACTCTGAGTGGCATCATTTTCATTCTGATCAAACGCTCTGACCGGCCCCTGTCTGCAAATCATCCTGGCAGAGATGCCTCCTAGGAGCGACACTATTTAGAATACTAATGACACAGACACATTGTTTAATGATTCCTCTGGGAACCAAAGCCTTTTTTTTAACAAAATTGGTCTGTGCACAGAGGGCTCCAAAGAAGTGGAACCTGAGTAGTCAGACAAGACAGGTCTCAAGCTGCTGTGCTGTTTTCGTAAAAGACTTTTCAGAGCTAAGCGTGAAGTGGGGAGGGAAAGCCAGAAACCTGCTGAACCTGCCAGAGAACCTCAGGTCTCCAAACAGAGGCTGGAACACCACCAGGAAAATGAGAGCACTACCTGCAACACTCAGACCTCATACTTGGTGAAAGTTACTTCCCCGATGGAGAGACCCACCCAGTCTCAGGAAAGCCCCTCGTTGCCATCAGCTGGCAGGAGGCATGAGCATCATTACACCGTTAAGCATTTTGTAGTCCTTCTTTTTTTAAAATTGGAATATAATTGCCTCACAATGTATTAGTTTCTGCTGTACAGCAGAGTGAATCAGCTACATGTACACATATATCCTCTCCCTCCTAGACCTCTCACGCCCCCATCCCACCCCCTAGGTCATCACACAGCAATGAGCTGAGCTCCCTGTGCTACAGAGCAGCTTTCTACTAGCTGTCTGTCTTACACACAGCACTGCATATATGTCAATCTTAACCTCCCAGTTCATCAATCCATCCCACCCTCCCCTTCCTCCTGTGTCCACAAGTCCATTCTCTATGTCTGTGTCTCTATTCCAGCCTTGGAAGTAGGTTCATCTGTACCATTTTTTCTATATTCCATGTATATGCATTCAGTTCAGTTCAGTTGCTCAGTCGTGTCTGACTCTTTGCGACCCCATGAATCGCAGCATGCCAGGCCTCCCTGTCCATCACCAACTCCCGGAGTTCACTCAGACTCACGTCCATTGAGTCCGTGATTCCATCCAGCCATCTCATCCTCTGTCATCCCCTTCTCCTCCTGCCCCCAACCCCTCCCAGCATCAGAGTCTTTTCCAATGAGTCAGCTCTTCAATGAGGTGGCGAAAGTACTGGAGTTTCAGCTTTAACATCATTCCTTCCAAAGAAATCCCAGGGCTGATCTCCTTCAGAATGGACTGGTTGGCTCTCCTTGCAGTCCAAGGGACTCTCAAGAGTCTTCTCCAACACCACAGTTCAAAAGCATCAATTCTTTGGCATTCAGCCTTCTTCACAGTCCAACTCTCACATCCATACATGACCACAGGAAAAACCATAGCCTTGACTAGACGGACCTTTGTTGGCAAAGTAATGTCTCTGCTTTTCAATATGCTATCTAGGTTGGTCAAAACTTTCCTTCCAAGGAGTAAGCGTCTTTTAATTTCATGGCTGCAATCACCATCCGCAGTGATTTTGGAGCCCAGAAAAATAAAGTCTGACGCTGTTTCCACTGTTTCCTCATCTATTTCCCATGAAGAGATGGGACCAGGTGCCATGATCTTCGTTTTCTGAATGTTGAGCTTTAAGCCAACTTTTTCGCTCTCCTCTTTCACTTTCATCAAGAGGCTTTTAAGTTCCTCTCTACTTTCTGCCATAAGGGTGGTGTCATCTGCATATCTGAGGTTATTGATATTTCTCCCAGCAATCTTGATTCCAGCGTGTGCTTCTTCCAGTCCACCATATTTGTTTTCTGACTTCATTCCGTATGACAGACTCTAGGTCCATCCACATCTCTACAAATGACCCTACTTCATTCCTTTATATGGTTCAGTAATATTCCATTGTACACGTATAACACATCTTCTTTATCCATTCATCTGCTGGACATTTAGGTTGCTTCTGTGACCTGACTATTGTAAATAATGTTGCTGTGAACACTGGAGTACATGGTCCTTTTGAATTCTGTTTTTCTCTGGATATATATCCAGTAGTGGGACTGCTAGGTCATATGGTGGTTCTATGTTTAACTTTTTAAGAAACCTCATACTATTCTCCACAGTGTAGTATTTCTACCACCAGTGATGAAATCAAATCAAATAGGTTGAATATGAAGGAAAGAATTATTTCTACTCTTTTGAAACTATATTGATAGGATACACTGAATATTAATCATTCCTTGATGGTTCCAAAGTGTCCTATGTTCATAATAATGGTTACCAATTAGTTTAGAAATCACTAGAGTGTCATGGAAAACATACTACCTAACTGACCTTGGTTGTTTGTTAGTTTAATAATCTTTGGCCTCTCATGCTTGCAATTCATCATCTGGAAAATAAACATAATTTTATGTACCACATGAATTTTTGCAAAGATTAAATCAGATAATAAACAGCACCCAGGATATTTCCTTAGAGCACAGTTGAAATCTTATAAACGCCTGTCCCCTTTTGCTTCTTCCTTTTTAATGTAGATATAGAAAGTGTGAGGCCAAAGGCTCAAAACATCCTAGTACTAGACAAAAGATATAATAAGTAACTTTACTGAATCCAAAAGCAATGAGAAAAGACAGGAAAACCATGACGCAAATGGAAGTAGGGTATCTCATGTGTTACCAACTCATTCATTTATTGACATTAATCATTATCTCACAGATTTGAAGATCTGTCTTTTCAGGTTAATGACTTCCTGACCACACGTGCTATTCCTCTCCTGATGTTGTTCTGTTGATTGTAAAATTTTAAATTCTTACTATCTTCCTATTGTAGATTGTGAGATCAAATGGAAAGGAAAATAACTTTTAGCAACGGCATCATATTTTTGAAAGTACTTATAGATACTACCCCCTTGCAGGTCACGGTGAGGTCTGTTCTCATTGATTCCTCTTTGTCAGAGGTTTCATTCTGCCAAATTCATCTCCACGTTATTTAAATGTTCATATTTGATACAGTATGTTTTCTTTGCACTTTGTTTTTTTATCAATATGTTTCTCCTCAAGGAATTATAATCTTGCACAATCTCCCCAAGTCATTAAATTTCTTAAAGTCTTCCCTCCTGGACATTAAGACTCCTTTGTCATCTCTAATGCATTATTCATTTTTTGTTCTTGGGTCAGGGATAATGAGTGTCACTTGATCAATACCAAGAAAACTCTGTGCACCTTTCCTAACTATACCTCTGAATTTCCAATGGCCTAATGCCTCTCCAACCACTAATTAGGATGTCTTCCTATTTTCCATCATATAAAACCTGAGAAGACACTCAGGGTTTTAATTTTTCTCTTTACAAATCACTCTCACCCTTAATTCTTTTTATCCTTCAGGTCAAACCTTAAGAAAAGGTTTTATACAATTCGAAAAGTTTGAATAACAAAGTTTTATTTGCCTCTAAATAACAGAGGTTTCATCTACCTTTTAGGCATTTCCAGTTTGGGTGCTTTGTGTTTGTTTTCCCTTGACTGCTTTCTATACCACAGATGAAGTAGGAAAAGCTCCACCTCTGCAAATGCAGTTTTGTTTTCATGAAAAAGAAAAATGAGAGATTATACATATCAATAATGATTCCCATAGTATCTAGAAAAGATGTACTTATCTTATATGACTATTATATATTCAGTAATTATGTCTTTCATTTGTGTCCTCTGGACTACATAATTTAAATTAATTTATTTTAAAAATAAACTAATTAATTAATTAAATAATTTACTTTTAAAATAACCAAATTAAAAGAACCCTATATCCAACTGGCTTAATGTAAAGAATAGTGGTTCTTTAAAAATCTTTATGTCAGGACACTAAATCATCAAAAGTGTCACTCTCACTTTTTTGGTTAATGATTAACAAGGAAATTAAGATTTTCCAAATTCCTTTTTTTAGAGCAAACTATATTAAAAGGCAAGACATTACTTTGCCAACAAAGGTCCATCTAGTCAAGGCTGTGGTTTTTCCAGTAGTCATGTATGGATGTGAGAGTTGGACTATAAAGAAAGCTGAGCGCAGAAGAATTGATGCTTTTGAACTGTGGTGTTGGAGAAGACTCTTGAGAGTCCCTTGGACTGCAAGGAGATCCAACCAGTCCATCCTAAAGGAAATCAGTCCTAGGTGTTCACTGGAAGGACTGATGCTGAAGCTAAAACTCAAATACTTTGGCCACCTGATGCGAAGAGCTGACTCATTTGAAAAGACCCTGATGCTGGGAGGGATTGAGGGCAGGAGGAGAAGGGGACAACAGAGGATGAGATGGTTGGATGGCATCACTAAACTCAATGGACATGAGTTTGGGTAAACTCCAGGAGTTGATGATGGACAGGGAGGCCTGCAGTGCCGTGGTCCATGGGGTTGCAAAGAGTCAGACATGACTGAGCGACTGAACTGAACTGATATGAATAAGATAATAAAAAATAATACAGCCCCCTCCTCAGAATTTCTGAGGACTCTAACCATTGTATATATACATTTAGCCCAGTTTTGAATACAAATAAGTTCATTTGTATCATTTTTTTAAGATTCTGCACATAAGTGATATCATATGATACATGTCTTTCTCTGTCTGACACAAGAGACAGGGGTTCAATCCCTGGGTTGGGAAGATCCTCTGGAGAAGGAAATGGCAACCCACTCCAGTATTCTTGCCTGGGAGATCCCATGGACAGAGGAGCCTGGCAGGCTACAGTCCATGGGGCCACAAAGAGTTGGACATTGACTGAGCAACTGAGCACAGCACATGTATTAATAGATATATTAATACAAAGAGCTTCCCTGGTGCCTAGACAGTAAGATCATCTGCTTGCAATCCTGGAGACCTGGGTTCAGTCCCTGGGTTGGTAAGATCCCCCAGGAAAGGAAACAGCACCCCACTCCAGGACTCTTGCCTGGAAAATTCCATGGATGGAGGAACCTCGTAGGCTACAGTGCATGGGGCCGCAAAGAGTCAGACACGACTGAGTGACTTCGCTTTCACTTTTCTCTCATGTATACAGATTGTTTAAACACAGAATTAAATGAGTTCCTCATATCATACACATGTACACATCAGGTCCACTCCAGTACAGGAATTGTCACAGCTTCGTGATTCAGGAAAAGAAATGAGTTCATCTTATAAATTACCTTCTCTCAGTGTCTTCAAAGCTCACAGAAGACTCTTATGTGAAGGACTGAAATGCCAGATCTGAAATGCTATATCCAAGAAGGAATAAGACAGATGTTACAATCGTGAAGGAGGACATAACGACGAAGAGTTATGTAGCAATCAATTTACCGTGAACATGCAAACGGGCACATTAAGTTATGTTCCAATAGAAACAAGTTTAGTGCTTTGGGCCAGTGGTAAAATTCAAAGGAAATGTCTGAAACAAATTTTTGTTTACTTGCTTTTTCCCAGTAAAGATTATTCTCTTGTGAAAAGGGTGAACCAAACACTGATAAGAAGCAGTGGATGCGCATGACAGAATATAAGCATGTAGAGAATCTAAATGAAGCCAAGACTTTTGAAACAAACTGCGTAAAAGGTTACTGAGCAAATTGACAAAGGATACCATCGGACTCCAGGCACAGACCCATCCATAGGAAGTCATCAGGGATGGGAGAAATACTGGAGGGATAAAACCAATTGGTGCAGTTCTGAAATATTCACCAAACGTCGGTTTACACAAACTATTATATACAGAACGGATAACCAACAAAGTCCTACTTATTGCACAGAAAACTATATTCAATATCCTGTGATTAAACCATAATGGAAAATAATATGAACAAATGTGTGTGTGTGTATATGTCTGTGTGTGTGTGTGTGTGTGTGTATAATAATCACTTTGTTGTAGAGTAGATATTAACACAACACTGTAAATCAACTATATGTTGTGAAAGTTTTAGCCACTCAATCATGTCTGACCCTTTGCAACCCCATGGACTAAAGCCCACCAGGCTTCTCTGTCCATGGAATCCTCCAGGCAAGATTACTGGAGTAATCTTTTCCAGGGGATCTTTCTGACCCTTGAGCTGAACCTGGGTCTCCTCATAGCAGGTGGACAATAGGGCATGGCAACCCACTCCAGTATTCTTGCCTGGAGAATCCTTTGGACAGAGGAGGCTGGTGGGCTACAGTCCATAGGGTCATGCAGAGTTGGACACAACTGAAGCAACTTAGCATGAACATACTTCAATAAAATAAGTTATTTAAAAAAATTAAAAACAGTCCTGGTTGAAAGATAATGGATAAAACGAAGGGGCTTTGTAACTGGTTTATCAGCTAATGGCCAAAGACACTAATTTGAGTAGATATAACTGGAGAGAGTTTGCTATTGTTAATTTACTCCCTACTCACGCACAGATTCAGTGTTGATAGCTGTCCGCCAATGCAGGATTCCCCGATTGTCTAGTTGGTCCAGGGCTCCAGGGTGTGTGTGGTTTATCTGGTGATGAGAACAGAGACAAGGTCAGCCTTGCCTCCCACAGTCCAGCCTCTAGGGGACAACCAGCTGACCTTACCCAAGGGAACAGGGGGGTCTCCTAATCTATTATTTTGCTTCCTGCAAAAAATGGTTTTTAAACAAACCATTTGTTTGTTTAAAAATGGTTTCTAAACAAACAGGGTTTTTAAAATATCAATTTGAGACATTCTATGGTCTCTTACTTTACCTCAGACAGGCAGGCTACCTGTACAAGGAGCAAAACTGTGCTTGGTTTTAGCAGACAATGTAATAATAGTCTGTTGATTCCATGTTTCCCACGAGAAGGAAAGAAGTATCACACATGGGGCTCCTGCAGCCTGAGGCCTTACAGAACCCATCCCAAACCCTTATCTGAGAAACAGGAATCTATCAACCCGGCTTATGTGAACAGAGTTCACCTTCTTTTAGAGATGCCATGGGTATCTTTTTATCATCAGTTCAGTCGCTCAGTCATGTCCAACTCTTTGCGACCCCATGAATCGCAGCATGCTATGCCTCCCTGTCCATCACCATCTCCCGGAGTTCACTCAGACTCACGGCCATCCAGTCAGTGATGCCATCCAGCCATCTCATCCTCTGTCGTCCCCTTCTCCTCCTGCCTTCAACCCCTCCCAGCATCAGAGTCTTTTCCAATGAGTCAACTCTTCGCATGAGGTGGCCAAATTATTGGAGTTTCAGCTTTACCATCATTCCTTCCAAAGAAATCCCAGGGCTGATCTCCTTCAGAATGGACTGGTTGGATCTCCTTGCAGTCCAAGGGACTCTCAAGAGTCTTCTCCAACACCACAGTTCAAATGCATCAATTTTTCGGCGTTCAGCCTTCTTCACAGTCCAACTCCCACATCCATACATGACCACAGGAAAAACCATAGCCTTGACTAGACGGACCTTAGTCGGCAAAGTAATGTCTCTACTTTTGAATATGCTATCTAGGTTGATCATAACTTTCCTTCCAAGGAGTAAGCATCTTTTAATTTCATGGCTGCAATTACCATTTGCAGTGATTTTGGAACCCAAAAAAATAGTCTGATACTGTTTCCACTGTTTCCCCATCTATTTCCCATGAAGTGATGGGACCAGATGCCATGATCTTCATTTTCTGAATGTTGAGTTTTAAGCCAACTTTTTCATTCTCCTCTTTCACTTTCATCAAGAGTTGCTTTACTTCCTCTCTACTTTCTGCCATAAGGGTGGTGTCATCTGCATATCTGAGGTTATTAATATTTCTCCCAGCAATCTTGATTCCAGCTTGTGTTTCTTCCAGTCCAGCATTTCTCATGATGTACTCTGCATATAAGTTAAATAAGCAGGGTAACAATATACAGCCTTGATGTACACATTTTCCTATTTGGAACCAGTCTGTTGTTCCATGTCCAGTTCTAACTGTTGCTTCCTGACCTGCATACAGATTTCTCAAGAGGCAGGTCAGGTGGTCTGGTATTCCTGTCTCTCAGAATTTTCCACAGTTTATTGTGATCTACACATCAAAGGCTTTGGCATAGTCAATAAAGCAGAAATAGATGTTTTTCTGGAACTCTCTTGCTTTTTCCATGATCCAGCAGATGTTGACAATTTGATCTCTGGTTCCTCTGCCTTTTCTAAAACCAGCTTGAACATCAGGAAGTTCATGGTTCAAGTATTGCTGAAGGCTGGCTTGGAGAATTTTGAGCATTACTTTACTAGTATGTGAGATGAGTGCAAATGTGCAGTAGTTTGAGTATTCTTTGGCATTGCCTTTCTTTGGGATTGGAATGAAAAGTGACCTTTTCCAGTGCTGTGGCCACTGCTGGGTTTTCCAAATTTGCTGGCATATTGAGTGCAGCATTTTCACAGCATCATCTTTCAGGATTTGGAATAGCTCAACTGGAATTCCATCACCTCCAATAGCTTTGTTCGTAGTGATGTTTTCTAAGGCCCACTTGACTTCACATTCCAGGATGTCTGGCTCTAGGTGAGTGATCACACCATCATGATTATCCAGGTTGTGAAGATCTTTTTTGTACACTTCTTCTGTGTATTCTTGCTACCTCTTCTTAATATCTTCTGCTTCTGTTAGGTCCAGACAATTTCTGTCCTTTATCGAGCTCATCTTTGCATGAAATGTTCCCTTGGTATCTGTAATTTTCCTGAAGAGATCTCTAGTCTTTCCCAATCTGTTCTTTTCCTCTATTTCTTTGCATTGATCACTGAAGAAGGCTTTCTTATCTCTCCTTGCTATTCTTTGGAACTCTGCATTCAAATGGGTATATCTTTCCTTTTCTCCTTTGCTTTTCATTTCTCTTCTTTTCACAGCTATTTGTAAGGCCTTCCCAGACAGCCATTTTGTTTTTTTGCATTTCTTTTCCATGGGGATGGTCTTGATCCCTGTCTCCTGTACAATGTCATGAACCTCCGTCCATAGTTCATCAGGCACTCTATCTATCAGATCTAGGCCCTTAAATCTATTTCTCACTTCCACTGTGTAATCATAAGGGATTTGATTTAGGTCATACCTGAATGGTCTAGTGGTTTTCCCTACTTTCTTCAATTTAAGTCTGAATTTGGTAATAAGGAGTTCATGATCTGAGCCACAGTCAGCTCCTGGTCTTGTTTTTGTTGACTGTATAGAGCTTCTCCATCTTTGGCTGCAAAGAATATAATCCATCTGATTTCGGAGTTGACCATCTGGTGACGTCCATGTGTAGAGTCTTCTCTTGTGTTGTTGGATCATTCACCCTATTTATTGATACACTTTCAAAAAGATTGAAGATGTGTTCATTGATTCCAGTTAGATAAATTAGCTCTTCAGTACTGTTTTCCTTGGTAGGGAATTGTGTCTAAGAAGAGACGGTAAGCATGATGCACCTATACTTAGACCTCAGATATTCACACATTGGTGAAGCTGGGCCATTAGTCACATAGACAAATCAATTTAATGTAGAGAATAGTTAGGGCCTCCCAGGTGGTGCAGTGGTAAAGAATCTGCCTGCCAGTACAGGAGACACAGGAGACTCGGGTTGGATCCCTGGGTCAGGAATATCCCTTGGAGGAGGACATGGCAACTTGTTCCAGTATTCTTGCCTGGAGAATTCCACGGACAGAGCCTGGTGGGCTACAGTCCATGGGGTTGCAAAGAGTCAGACCCAAAGTGACTGAGCATGCAAGCACAGCACACAGAGAGTAGTTTCTATAAGTACTGGTGCTGGAGAAGGTGATGGCACCCCACTCCAGTACTCGTGCCTGGAAAATCCCATGGATGGAGGAGCCTCATAAGCTGCAGTCCGTGGGGTCGCTAAATGTCAGGCACGACTGAGCAACTTCACTTTCACTTTTCACTGTCATGCATTGGAGAAGGAATGGCAACCCACTCCAGTATTCTTGCCTGGAGAATCCCAGGGACGGGGGAGCCTGGTGGGCTGCCATCTATGGGGTCGCAGAGTCGGACACGACTGAAGCGACTTAGCAGCAGCAGCAGCAGCAAGCAATCAAACAACTGAAATTGATTCAGGCTAAGAACTTGATTTCCTAGAAGACCATTGCATTTCTCACAGAACCTAGAGAAGAAAACAGCATCCAGGCTTCCACGGCAGGAATCAAGGCAGATCTGCGTCTCTCATCAACAGGAAATAGTGGGCATCCTGACATCCAGAAGACCTCTGAATACACAGGACTCCTCCCAAGTTCAAATGCCCAGGAAAGAAAATCTTGACTGGGCTTGAGTCAAGCTTTGAACCTTAGCTCTGCTAAGGGCAAGAGGCAGTCTGAGTTGACAATCTCATTAGCTCATCAAAGAACTGAGTTTCCCTAAAAGAAAATCATCGCTAGATCTCCTTCCCAGAAGAAAAAACAAAGAACTCTAGCCAAGCAATAGTAACAGATATCCACTGCAAAGAGTGCCCTTTAAAACAGGTTCACTGTATTTCTAGTTTGAATTTTGTACACTAATAATACAGGTTCTAATTCTTGAACTGGGTGACAGGTTCATAGGGGTTCATTTTTCATGGTGTAAATAAAGAAGAATAAATTACAGCTAAGCATTGACCAATGATAGCTGTGTGTTATGAAATGACAATTATGATTTAATAGCATGCTATAAATCTAAGGCGCAAAAATAAACAGAATAACATAAACAAAATCGAAAATGTTATCCTTAACATCATGGAGAAAAATCCAAACTGAGCAGGTACACTTTGAATACTTAGGTCAATTTATTTATTGCTCTCTCTGGATAACAGCATGAAAAGTAATGAGATCATCAATTTGGCATAAAACTCTCCTAATTCAGACTGCCCCCACCACACTGTCAGGCTTTCTAGACTGCTCAGTGGTTGAGAATCTCCCTGCCAATGCAGGAGACACGAGTTTGCTCCCTGAGTTGGGAAGATCTCCTGGAGAAGGGAATGGCAACCCAGTCTAATATTGTTGCCTAGGAAATCCCATGGACAGAGGGTTGCAAAGAGTCAGACATGACTGAATGACTGCGTGACTGCATCGTTAACTCACAAATTACAAGTTTATCAGAGCCATTCTAGATTTTCAGCTCTTATGTATCAACAGTGGAATCAGTTCGTCAAATGTAACATACACACACATGTGCACACAAAACATATTGGAACTTTTATTGGCATTGTATTGAACTCATGGATCATTTTCAGAAGACTCAGCATTTATGGGACTACTTAATTTTCTATTCTGCGAACACGCTTTCACATATCTTTTCACTCAGTCTCATCCCATTTTGTCCTACCTCTCAATTCATTGTTATTTTCAATATAACTCTGTAACACCTGTACTTTTCTATATAGAAAGTGAAAGTGAAAGTCACTCAGTTGTGTCTGACTCTTTGCAACCCCATGGACTATACAGTCCATGGAATTCTCGATGTCAGAATACTGGAGTGGGTAGCCTTTCCTTTCTCCAGGGGATCCTCCCAACCCGGGGATCGAACCCAGGCCTCCCACATTGCAGGTGGATTCTTTACCAGCTGAGCCACAAGGGGAGCCCAAGAATATGGAGTGAGCAGCCTATCTCTTCTCCAGGGGATCTTCCAGACTCAGGAATAAACTGGGGTCTCCTGCATTGCAGGTGGATTCTTTACCAACTGAGCTATCAGGGAAGGCCTTTCTATATAGAAGCCACTGCAAAATAGCTGTTAGATTTATCCCTAAGGTGCTGAATAGCTTGTGCTGCCATGATAAATGGTGTCTTTGCCTTTAATTTGTTCTTTCTAAATATGTCACTTGAGCATGCAGTTGACTTTTGCACAGTTAACTCTCTGGATAAATCCTTCTCTCATTTCTAGTTATTTGCCTATTTAGTCTTGCTTGTTTTATGTATATAAGCAAATCATTTTCAAAGAATGATAGTTTTATTTCCTTTTTTCAAATCTTCTGCTTTAATTTTTTGAATTGTTATCACACTTACTAGATTATTGCACAGACCAGAATATAAGAAAATGTTAAAAGCAATAAAGCAGTGAAAGTAGGTATATTTGGTGCTGAATTTAAAAAGAATGCTACTTACAATTTTCTATTTAGAATAATGCTTGTAAACATAACCAGGTTAAGAAAATGAGTTTAGATTACAAGCTTCCTTTATATCACGAATGAGTGTTGAATTTATTGCAAGTTTTTCTACACCCATTGAGATGATCATATGACTCTCAGTCTTTCAGTCACTGTGGTGACTGAAAATAGGAGAATTTGCAGAACGAGCCATAATTACATCTTCAGGGAAACCTCAATCTGGACACAATATAGTTAACTTTTTATACACTTTTAGTTTGGGATTATAAATATTTTATATTATAAAATTATATCTATCTTCATAAGTAAAATAGGTTTGTAATATTTTTTATCTCATCTCTGTTTCTTCATATTTCTTATTTTCTGGCTGTGCTCCAAGGGGCATGTCAGATCTTAGTTCCCTGACTTGGGACTAAACCCTTGCCTCCTCTGCTGTAGCAGCACAGAGCTTTAACCCATGGACTATCCGGAAAGTCCTTCGTGTCTGGTTTTGATTAAGATTAAATCAAATCTTTGATTAAGATTTGATCAAGATTAAATCAGTCTTTTACAATGAAAGGAAGTGATTAATTGTGAGATAGTGGCTTAATCTTTACAAATGTGGTAGAACTGACTCATAAAATCACCTAGGATGGATGTTTTGTTTGCAGGAGATGTTTTGAAATAGTCATAGGACTATTAGGTGTCTTGCTGCTTTTGAAGCCAGTTTTGAAATTTATTCTTTCTCTAGGATTTTGTCCATTTCATGAAAGATGGATCTCTCTCCCTCTCTCTCCCCCTCTCTCTCTCCTCCTCCATCTGGACCCCTAATCTGTCTTGTCAATCTCAACTAAGGTTTTCCTTTTTCTTGGTCATTTACAAACCAACTTTGGACACAGTTGAGCTAGTCTATTTTCTTTCATTGTTATCCATCTGCCATTATCTACTTCCTTTCTTTAGGCTTATTTGTATATCTTTTAAGAGCTTGAAGCTGGACTTTTATCTCATTGATTTTCAGCTTTTGTCTTTTTCTAATATAATCATTTAAAATGACAAATTTCCACTGAAACTCCACTTTTGCTGATGCCACAAATTTTTGTAAACAGTTTCTCTTTCATTTTCATCAGTTCTAAGTGTCTTTAAAATTTCCATTAAGATTTCTTCTTTGACCCATGACTTATTTTAAATGCATTTTTTCATTCTGAAATATATGGAGATTTACTGATTGATTTATAATAACTTTTAACTTAATTGCTCTGAAGCTAGAGAATATGTTGTCTATGACCCTATTCTGTCAAATTTGTTAAATCTGATTTATGGACTCATATAGTACCAATTAGGTTTTAATTAAGAAGATGTGTAGTCTCTATTTATCCAATAAATATAAAAAAGCAAATATACAAAAGCCAAGTCCTGTATTTGTATGTCAGGTGAAATGGGACAACCGGGCTGCTCAGAACTCATATATGTCTGTGGGTTTCTTCTCTGCTTTATTGATCAGGAGCTGATACGATTCTCTTGAAATTTCCCTCTATGGTAGTGTTGTTGAAAATTTCTGCCTGTAACTTTCATCACATATTTCCCTTATATTTTCTGAGGCTATATCATTAGATACAGTTAAAATTTTTACATCTCCATGGTGCATTGGAACTTATGTCATTAAGTAGCAGTTGCCTTTGCCTTAGAACTGACAGTCACTGTGTGTGCTGCAAGCTAAGTTGCTTCAGTCATGTCCAACTCTTCGCAACCCTATGGACTGTACCCACCAGGCTTCTCTGTCCGTGGGATTCCCCAGGCAAAATACTGCAGTAGGTCCATTTCCTCCTCCAGGGGATCTTTCCCACCCGGGGATTGAACCTTCCTCTCTTACATCTCCTGCACTGGCAGCGGGGTTCTTCACCACTAGTACCACCTGGGAAGCCCAATAGTCATTACAAGTTCTGGTTTATGGGCCTGGGGTCTATCTGACTGACAGATCTTTTTCCTATCCTTTATTTTCCACTTTTCTGGGCTTACGCTTTAGGTATCTCCTATAGGCAGCATTTGGGCAACTGTTCGATCTGATCTGACTATTCCTTTACTTTAATTGGCAAAGTCACTTTACCTGTGACTGTAGACACATTCAAACTTCTTCCTTCCACTACTAACTTTTTTGGCCGTTTTCTTCTGTTTTGTCTATATTCCTTATTTCTCTTTTTAAAGATTAAATTATTGTATTGTATGCTTATTTCTTCCCATTCTTTCTCCTATTACTGTGAGTTTACACATTTTAATTCTTGCTCTTTTAGTGGTTACCTATGAAATATAATCTATGTAAGAGGAAACATTCTAACAAATAAGTTGGACAACTCTCTCAAGGAAAACAAACTCTCCAGACAGTGTTAATCATAAACTATCATTGTTCAATATTTTCATTCTATCTTTTTAAACTTCTAATATTCATTATTTCATAGAGGCTGTTTCTGTTTGCATTCAGAATTTGTTTGCCATATTGTACTTAATGCTTAGATTTCCCCATGCATTACAAGTTACCTTCTAATATCATTTTTCTTCTGTATAAAATGTGCTATTTAGAGAAGCTCTCAGGTGATGTATTCCAACAAGTCTTTTTTGTTGTTGTTGTTGTGTTGTTATTGTTTAAATTTCTCAGTCCTCATTCTTGAAAGGTTGTTTTGCTGGATACAAACTCTAGTCTGACATTTATTTTCAATCAATATTCAAGGATATTATTCCACCATCTTCTGGCTTCTTAAAGTTGCTGTTGAGATGATCCTTTTATTGTAATTGTCTTTTTGTGTTTATTTTTACTCATGATTTGTTCTTTCTCTCTGGTTAATTTAGAGGATGCTTGGCTTTGTCACTCTGAATTTCACTATTCTGTGTCTAGACATGAATTTCTTCCTATTTGTTCTCTTTGAAATGCACCATGCTGCCCAGAGCTGTGGGTACATGGATTTCTTGGACTATGGTAGCCAGTGCCTTTTAAAATCCATCTCCTCTTGCTGTTGTTCAGTCACTAAGTCATGTCCGACTCTTTGCAACCTCATGGACTGCAGCATTCCAGGCTTCCCTGTACTTTACCATTTCTCAGGTTTGCTCAAACTCATGTCCACTGAGTCAGTGATGCCATCCAACCGTCTCATTCTCTGTCACCCTCTTTTCCACCTGCCTTCAATCTTTCCAGCATCAGAGCCCTTTTCAATGAATCAGCTCTTCACGTCAGGTGACCAAACTCTCTGCTTTCTTTCAATTATTTGGACCTCAAATTAGATAGAGGTTATACTTTCTCATTTTATTTGCCATGTCTTTTAGTCTTTCTTGAATGATTTCTATCTCCTCCCTCATGGAGTATTACAGATAAATCCCTCAGGTAATTCTTCCTGTTCACTAATGTCCTTTCAGCAGTGTCTGTCCTGCCATTTTCCTGTATGAAGATTCTGCTGACAGTAACTGTATTTCTCACTCCTTAATACTCAGCTTTAAAACAACCACCACAACAACTGTCTTGCATTCCTGAAATTTTTGTGTTCAGTGGTCATTGTATTCTTTATTTCTTTGAGCATTCAGTACAGAGCATCTTAGCGTTCACTACAGAGCTTCTTAGCATTTATTACTTAAACATTTCAACATCTGTAGATCTTCAGGGTATAAAGTTGTTGTTTCATGTATGATTATCTCTGTTGTGAGTTTACTGTTCCCCACTGCTCTTGTTCTGTGTCAACACCTGCCATCTGTTACAAATTCTTCTGGTTTCTTCCGATGATGAAAATTCTTTGGAAAACTCCTCAACTTTAAAAACTCAGGGGATTCCCTGATGGATCAATGGTAAAGAATCTGCCTGCCAATTCAGGAGACATGGGTTCAATCCCTGGTTCAGGAAGATCCCATATGCTGCAGAGCAACTGACCCTGTGTGCCGTAACTACCGAGCCTGTGCTCTAGAGCCCAGGAGACACAGCTACTGAGTCCACGGGCTGCAACTACTGAAGCCTGTATGCCTTCGAGCCCAGGTTCCGCAACAAGGGAAGCCACCACAATGAGAAGCCTGAGCACTGCAACCAAGAATAGCCCCAGCTCATAGAAACTAGAGAAAGCCCACATGCGGCACCGAAGGCCCAGTAGAGCCAAACATGAAACAAATAAATACAATCACTGAAAAAGAAACTTACTCAGAAGCAGGTGAGGAGCATTTATAACACCAGGAGCATAGCTAGGGCAATTCAGAACCCACTGGATCTGCTCCATTTACACGTCTCTTGAAATCACTTGGTAGCCCCACTGCTGATGGGTTTCCTGTTTCCTCAGAATCTACTGACGAAAGACAGAAGATGAAGTCACATCCAGCACACCCATCAAGGCATAGCTGAAATAACTCACCTGTGTTAAAACCACAAGGAAGGAGTGGCTTTCAGAAATCTAGTCAAGGTTAACCAGTTATAATGGCCATTCACAAAACATTTTAGAGAACTAGTGTTAAATACAAAATTATTCTTCTGGCACCTCTGAGAATCATAAGGAAGACTTTCTCAAGATAACATTGAAACATGTATATTATCATATGTGAAACAGATCACCAGTCCAGGTTTGATGCATGAGACAGGGTGCTCAGGGCTGGTGCACTGGGACGACGCTGAGGGATGGGATGGGGAGGGAGGAGGGAGGGGGGTTCAGGACGGGGGACACATGTATACCCACGGCAGATTCATGTCAATGTATGGCAAAAACCATCACAATATTGTAAGTAATTAGCCTCCAACTAAAATAAATAAATTTTTTTTGAAAAGGAAAGAGAAAAAAATAAAACAATCGCTGTGCTGGGGGCCACGAACATTGCAGTACAAAGAAAGATTCGGTTCAATTTCAAATACAGCAAAGACAGCTAGGAATCCACAGCCAGTAAGCAGAGGGAAGGGTTTAATGGCTGGAAAATTACTAAGAAGGGGCTCTCCTGCTGGCTCAGTGCTAAAGAATCCGCCTACCAAAGCAGGAGACAGAGGTTCAATCCCTGGGTCAAGAAGATCCTGTGGAGAAGGAAATAACAACACACTCCAGAGTTCTTGCCTGGGAAATCCCATGGACAGAGGAGCCTGGCAGGCTACAGTCCACAAGGTAGCCAAGAGTCGGACATGATTAAGTGACTAAATAACAACAATAATAATTACCTAGAGGAGACTTCCAGGGTAGGGGGATTCTTGCCAAGGGTGATCAGACATCAAGGGTGGGGAGATTCTTAGTGAACTGACTGAGTAGAATTTTTGCTACAACCTGACCCAGCAAGACTGGGTCCAAGGTGAAGACCTCGTCACCAAAAGGACTCAGAGGAGACTCGTTGAGGTTTGGTCAAGTAAAGAATCTTCATCACTGGGCTTGCACTGAAGATCTATTGTAAGGCTCGGAGAACCGCACTCTGAAAAGGACACTCAGGGACAGCCTCTAGTGGACTGACAAAGTTTATTATCTAATTGTATAGTTTTATAATTCTCAGGGAATAGAGCATAAGACAGACTTGTACGTAGCCATTTCAGATAAACATCAAAGCATTTAAGCATAAAATACAGTTCCCACCGCCCAAGCCATAACATAGCTTTGGCGAAACTCTAAAGGGAGTCTTATCGTGAAACAACAGTCCTTGCTCTCAGAAACAGGTGGTCAGAAGGAAGCCTTCGGACACCTCAAGGCCGGGCGTATAACCCTTCGTTCATTATCCGTTCCCAGCCTCAGGCACTCGGTGAACACTCATAACCCTTTGTTATGCTTATTCTAGCTTCCAACCTTTGTCAAGACTGGAGCAAATACATTTTCAGTATTTGCTCAAAGCCTTCCAGCTCCTCCATAATCTATCATTCTTCCCACTATCAAAAAGAAAGTAACTCCCAATGGAAGAGTTTCTAAGCTCACACTCTGTGTTATGCCTAGGTATTTTCCTACCAAGATAAGAACCAAAATTCTCTTTGTCGTTGTTGTTCACTCACTCAGTCATGTCCAGTCTTTGCAATCCCATGTACCGCAGTGTGCCAGGCTTCCCTGTCTTCCACTGTCTCCCTCAGTTTGCCTAAACTCATATCCACTGAGTTGTGATGCTATCTAACCATCTCATCCTCTATCACCCCCTTCTCTTGGCCTCAATCTTCCCCAGCATCAGGGTCTTTTCCAGTGAGTCAGCTCTTCGAATCAGGTGGCCAAAGTATTGGAGCTTCAGCATCAGTCCTTCCAATGAATATTCAGTGTTGATTTCATTTAGGATTGATTGGTTTCATCTCCTAGTTTTTGGTTCAGGACTGCAGCTCTAACACCAAAGCCTGGGTTCCAATTCTGGTTCTGCCATTTTCCAGCTAAATAACCTTGGGAAAGGACTTAACCTGACTCTGCCTTAAGTTCCTTGTCTGCAAAATGAGAAGAGCAGTAATGTCCCCTCCCAGGGGAAGCTTGAGAGTAAATGAGTTAATATAAGTCAAAGGCCTGGAGAAAGATTGAGGCAAGAGGAGAAGGGGACAACAGAGAATGAGATTGTTGGATAACATCACTGGTTCAACAGATGTGAGTTTGAGCAAACTCTAGGAGAGAGTGGAGGACAGGGAAGACTGGTGTGTTGCAGTCCATAGGATCAAAAAGAGCTGGACACAACTGAGCGACTGAACAAAAAAGGGTTTGGAGCAGTGTCCACCACACTGTGAACCCTACTCTGGGGATTTTAGCCAAGTTTAGCTGTTTAAGCTTTTGATTGTATTCCTTTATCAACCTTCAGTTCAGTTCAGTTCAGTTCAGTCACTCAGTCGTGTCCAACTCTTTGCGACCCCATGAATTGCAGCACGCCAGGCCTCCCTGTCCATCACCAACTCCCAGAGTTCACTCAGACTCACGTCCATTGAGTCCGTGATGCCATCCAGCCATCTCATCCTCTGTCGTCCCCATCTCCTCCTGCCCTCAATCCCTCCCAGCATCAGAGTCTTTTCCAATGAGTCAACTCTTCGCATGAGGTGGCCAAAGTACTGGAGTTTCAGCTTTAGCATCATTCTCTCCAAAGAAATCCCAGGGCTGATATCCTTCAGAATAGGGTTCCTCTAAGCTTTGGTCTATATTGCATCACCAGTTTTAATGAAAACGTCTAAGTCTGAGCACATCTTAATTTTATAGCTTTGGCTGAGCCATACAAAACAGGCAACGTGTTTCTGGAAAATCTTCATCTAACTTTCCTTTCTTCACAGCCAGTACACTTCAAATTCTTTAATTCTTATTCTACAGAGACATTCAGGTACCGTATTTCATGACCGAGTATGACTTAGGGATCTCAGCTTCCACCCCAAGTGGGGTTTTAAAGCCTTTCTTCTGGCGGGAAAATTGCAGAGAACCAATACAGAATTGTAAAGTAAAATAAAAAATAAAAATAAAATAAAATAAAATAAAAGATTTCTTTAAAAATAAATAAATAAATAAATAAAATCATTATTCTGAATACAAAGTTTTCTATCTTCTTCTGTGGCTTCTAGGCTGTATTTGCATTACTCCTTCATTTTATGGTTTTGCAGATGTTTTCATGACCTGTATGTGGTCATCTGCCCTCATGAGAAGCCCTCCAGCCCTTCCTCCCCTCACTGTCAGGCCCATCAGGGCTCAGCAATGCTCTGATTCCCCTGACTGAGTAGGAGCAGACACAGTCCTTGCAACACATGAGTGTGTGCTAAGTCACTTCAGTTCCACTCTTTGTGGCCCCATGGACACAGCCCACCAGGCCCTTCTGTCCATGAGATTCTCCAGGCAATAATATTGGAGTGGGCTGCCATTTCCTTCTCGTGGTGATCTTCCTGACCCAGGGATCGCGCCCACATCTCTTAAGTCTCCTGCACAGGCAGGTGGGTTCTTTACCACTGGGAAGTGCCCTGGGAGACACAACTAGTGCTGAAAAGGGAAAGGCTGGCAGATAGCAATGAGAGTGAGTAAAGGGAGATCATGGGACACAGGGCTTTTTAGCCAGCCCAAAGAGTCCGCTGCATGTCCGCTAGCTCAGAAAACTGCCTTCAAAGACAGTTCATTCTCAACCAACCTGATTCTCCATGATCTCCCTTTAATAAACCCAGAAATAAGGGACCTGCAAGAGAAACAGCTGAGGCTGCACTCAGCCCAGGGATGAGACAGACAGTGCAGAGACTGCAGGCAGATGAGCTTTGTTTTTGATGTGTTTATTCTCTGAAAGGCCCGTTTTGTCAGCAAGCTGGGCCATCAGTCTGGACAGGCCTCCACCTCCCATTGCCCCATGCAGCCTGGGGTGAGGCTCTGCCTCCACAGACACAATATAGAGCCAGTCGTAACTGTATATCATGCCATTGTACAATGACAAAATAAAACCAGGACATATTAGGGGGTTAAGTGTTTGAGAAAAGAATAAGACAATAGGAGTTGCTGGGAAAAGACTTTTGAGAGTCCCTTGGACTGCAAGATCAAACCAGTCAATCCTAAAAGAAATCAACACTGAATATTCATTGGAAGCATTGGTGCTGAAGCTGAAGCTCCAATACTTTGGCCACCGGATTCAAAGAGCTGACTCAATGCAAAAGACCCTGATGCTGGGAAAGACTGAGAGCAAGAGGAGAAAGGGGAGACAGAGAATGAGATGGTTAGATAGCATTAATGAATCGATGGACATGAACTTGAGCAAACTAAGGAGATAGTGAAGGACAGGGAAGCCTGGCATGCTGCAGTCCATGGGGTGAAAAAGGGGACATAACTGAGTGCCTGAACAACGATAGAAGGATTAGGAAAAAAAATGAGAAAGCTAACCAAGAAACTGCAAAGACTGATAGGTGTGACATACACAATGTAAGGGGAGAAAGTATAAGTGCTCCTGACCAGAAAAGAAACGGTTGCACCACATTTGACCAGCAAAGTGCTCATATGTGCACTCCTTGCTCAGTCGTGTCTTTGCAACCCCATGGACTGTATGTAGTCTGCAAGACTCCTCTGTCCATGGCATTTCCCAGGCAAGAATACTGGAGTGGGTTGCCATTTCCTCCGCAGGGGATCTTCCCCACCCAGGGATCAGACCCACACCGCTAGCATCTCTTGCATTGGCAGGCAGATTCCTTACCATGAGTGCCAACTGGCAAGTCAAGAATCCATCTACAGTGCAGATGAAAGTTTGATCCCTGGGTGGGGAAGATCCCCTGGAGGAGGGGATGGCAACCCATTCTAGTATTCTTGCCTGGAAAATCCCATGGACAGAGGAGCCTGGTGGGCTACAGTTCATGGGGTCGCAAAGAGTCAGATACGACTGAGCAACTAACACATATACATAAATTGATCATGAGGAAATCAGAGATGTGTTTTTAAGCATAAGGATTTTCACCAGAGTTTTATTTGTACAAGTAAAAATTTGTGTGCTGTGTATGTGCTCAGTTATGCCCAACTTTTGGTGACCCAATGGGCCTACCAGGCTCCTCTATCCATGGGATTTCCCAGGCAAGAATACTGGAGTGGGCTGTCATGCCCTCTTCCAGGGGATCCTCCCTACTCAGGGATTGAACCCAGGTCTCTTACTTCTCCTGCACTGCAGGTGGATTCTTTATTGCTGAGCAATCTGTAAACATCCAATGGCATTCATTTTCCAATAGATACTAAAGAGAGGAAGGCTAGAAATGAGGAGAGTCTTTCATAGTGTGGGGGTCCACACTGCATTAACTGCATCTCTGCATCCCCTCCAGAGCTCCTGCAGAGAGCTGGACCTGTTCTGCATCTCAGGGCCGTAGTTCAGGCAGCTGTGAAGAGTCCCCATCGAGGGTGGGCATCACTGACATGATATCAGACACATACAACAACATGCAGTCTGCTCCCTGCCACAAGTCGGGTGGGGGCGCTGAACAAAACCAAACTCTGCTGTATTAAAGATGGCCCAACGAACGTCAAGCAGTATGCACCCTTGTCAGATACGAAGTGCCTGAAACACTGGCTGTCTCAGATTAATCACTATTCTACGCTGGCCTTTGAATTACTATATTCTGAATTCCCTTTCAACCACTGTTTCTGATAGAATCACCAACTTAATTTACCAAAGAGGGATTAAAGAAAAGTTGTTCTCCAGGAACATAGGATGAGTGAAGTGAGGCAGATGATACAGAAGTGGGAAATGGGCAGGACAGAATCGACTTTGTCTGCAGACCAGTGGCATCACGCAGGTTCCATTAGTTTGGTTACAGTTCAGTGGTTTACGAACAGAACCCCTCAAAATCCTGGAGAAGGAAATGGCAACCCACTCCATTATTCTTGCCTGGAAAATTCTGTGGACAGAACAGCCTGGGGGCCTACAGTCCATGGGGTCGCAAGGAGTTGGACCCAACAGAGCATAACTGCAAGATCCATTAACTCCTTCTGGTTTCAGATTTATAGAGAATATCTAATTATTTCAAGAAATAAAACATACTTATGGAACTACTATTTAAAGCCAGATTTATTGATTTTATTTTGTAGGCTCTACAGTGATTTAGACTGGCTCCTTTATCAGGCAGAATGCAGAAACGCTCATTTGGACATTATTCTCTAGGAAAGTAGTGAGGAAGCAACATCAGTGGGGTGTGTGTATGTGTCTACATAGGAGAGCCAAAGTTATTATGTTTCTGTGATCTCTATGTTTCTATTAGAATGAGAAGGACCAGTGAACAGGTTCTGTATACAGCAGAGATACTAAACTAAGGATGAAAGGAAACAAGGTGTGTGAGAGCATTTTGAGAAGTACAAGGTACTCTCCAAATGTAAGCAAGTAGCACTCTTGCTATATTATTGTTGTTATGTTATTACTGCCATTACTTACGAGTAACCAAAGGAAAGCAAACAGGTCTTTTTGTATTCACAGAGCAGTTGGTCAGCCATATATTTTTTTAACATTGTAGTACACAGTTAATTCCATTATAGAAAGGCATTTTAAGTGAACATTTCTTTTCAAATACAGAGCTTAATTCACTTTCTACTTTCCTAATGGCATGCCTTTGTGCTCAGTCATAGTCGTGTCCAACTCTTTGTTGGACATGGACTGCAGCCCACCAGCTCCTCTGTCCATGGGATTTTTCAAGCAAGAATACTGGAGTGGGTTCCCATTTCCTCCTCCAGGGGAATCTTCCTGACACAGGGATCAAACTCCTGTCTCCAACGTCTCCTATATTACAGGAGGACTATTTTACTACTGAGGCACCTGGAAAGCCCTTCCTAATGGCAAAGATGACTAGACAGTCTTGTCTGTGGCCATTTTCATTGATAAATCAGGCCCTGTTCCTGGTGTCAGCTTTGAGCATCTCTGTAGAAACAATATGATAAATGAATGCCACATGACTCTGTGAATTACTCTAAACAAACTCAGGAGTCTATGTGCTGTGCTTGGTCACTCAGTCATGTCTGACTATTTGCGACCACGTGGACTGCAGCCCACCAGGCTCCTCTGTCCATGGGAATTCTCCAGGCAAGAATATTGGAGTGGGTTGTCTTGCCCCGCTCCAGGGGATCTTTCCAACTCAAGGGTCAAACCCAGGTCTCCCCACTGCAGGCAGATTCTTTACCATCTGAGCCACCAGGGAAGTCTGAGAACACTGGAGTGGGTAGCCTATCCCCTCTCCAGGGGATCTTCCCAACCAGGAATCGAACTGGGGTCTCCTGCACTGCAGGCAGATTCTTTACCAGCTAGGCTACCAGGGAAGCCCCCCAGTGAATTTCCACACTATCTCTTTGTAGGAATGATGATTTTCTTCAACGATGAACTGAGACAGTGAGTCCACAAAGATTGCTGATACTTAGGACTTTATGCACAGATTAGCATTTAGGCGCTGTGAATGGCCCCTACAAAGAGATCGTATGGAAATTCAGAACTATTCCAGGCCAGTTATTCACAACCAGAACCATTGCTCCCTCCCCCATTTCCACCCCAGCTTTCAGGACACCGGCCATCCTTGGACATATTTTTGATTGTCACAGCTACCAAGCAGGTACCAGTGGCAGTGAGTGAGGAGTGTGTAGAAGCTGAAGAAGGGTGCTAGCACCCACCACACATCACACGCAGGACAGCCCACAACACAGAGCAGTGTGCAGAAGCTGGTCCCAGATGTCAGTGCAGTGTCTTCAAAGCCAAAGTTTGGCTGATGGAGCCTCTGCCTATCCTCCAAAACCAGGTCCATGACGAGATAAAGTAGCTTGCATCAGAATGCAAATCAATGATGTCCCAGAGCAGTCCAGCTGACACTGTTCACATGAAGACTTTCTCAATGAAGGAAATGATACACTGATGCACATTTTGATATAAGCGCCTTGTCTTCAGGATGACTGGCACTTTGCGTAGGCTTGCTGTTGCCCTCATGCTTAGTCAATCAGTCTTGTCTGACTCTTTTTGACTGTCCAGGATTTTTACCCACTGACACACCAAGGAAGTCCTAAACCTCTGGCCTCCAGTTCACAATGGCCACTCCTCTTCATCTTTCTTCATTCCTATAAGCTGACCTATGGATTTTCAAGGATAAATAGTTTCCTGGACCCATGGTTATGCTCCCGAGAAGTCTTCTCCACACTGACTATTTTTTTCTGTACCACATCTAGGAACAAAGATCTCAAATATGCTTATATTTACCAAACCAGAGGTAACATATTTCCATGGCTACTTCCCTTTCAAATAAATTTATATTTATATGACGTTTAACTTGTTTGCCATAGCTTTTGCATTTTTCGAGTGTATAATTTTAATCAGTTTCACTACAGAAAATGCAACTTAAAAAAATTAACTTTCAGTTCAGTTCAGTTGCTCAGTCGTGTCCAACTCTTTGTGACCCCATGAATCACAGTACACCAGGCCTCCCTGTCCATCACCAACTCCCAGAGTTCACTCAAACTCACGTCCATCAAGTCAATGATGTCATCCAGCCATCTCATCCTCTGTCGTCCCCTTCTCCTCCTGCCCCCAATCCCTCCCAGCATCAAAGTCTTTTCCAATGAGTCAACTCTTCGCATGAGGTGGCCAAAGTACTGAAGTTTCAGCTTTAACAACATTCCTTCCAAAGAACACCCAGGACTGATCTCCTTTAGAATGGAGTTCACCACAGTTCAAAAGCATCAATTCTTTGGCACTCAGCCTTCTTCACAGTCCAACTCTCACATCCATACATGACTACTGGAAAAACCATAGCCTTGACTAGACGGACCTTTGTTGGCAAAGTAATGTCTCTGCTTTTGAATATGCTATCTGGGTTGGTCAAAACTTTCCTTCCAAGGAGTAAGCATCTTTCAATTTCATGGCTGTAATCACCATCTGCAGTGAATTTGGAGCGCCCCAAAATAAAGTCTGACACTGTTTCCACTGTTTCCCCATCTATTTCCCATGAAGTGATGGGACCAGATACCATGATCTTCATTTTCTGAATGTTGAGCTTTAAGCCAACTTTTTCACTCTCCTCTTTCACTTTCATCAAGAGGCTTTTGAGTTACTCTTCACTTTCTGCCAGAAGGGTGGTGTCATCTGCATATCTGAGGTTATTGATATTTCTCCCAGCAATCTTGATTCCAGCTTGTGCTTCCTCCAGCCCAGGGTTTCTCATGATGTACTCTGCATAGAAGTTAAATAAGCAGGGTGACAATATATAACTTTGACGTACTCCTTTTCCTATTTGGAACCAGTCTGTTGTTCCATGTCCATTTCTAACTGTTGCTTCCTGACCTGCATACAGGTTTCTCAAGAGGCAGGTGAGGTGGTCTGGTATTCCCATCTCTTTCAGAATTTTCCACAGTTTATTGTGATCCACACAGTCAAAGGCTTTGGCATAGTCAATAAAGCAGAAATAGATGTTTTTCTGGAACTCTCTTGCTTTTTCGATAACCCAGTGAATGTTGTCAATTTGATCTCTGGTTCCTCTGCCTTTTCTAAAACCAGCTTGAACATCTGGAAGTCCACGGTTCATGTATTGCTGAAGCCTGGCTTGGAGAATTTTGAGCATTACTTTACTAGCATGTGAGATGAGTGCAATTATGCGGTAGTTTGAGCATTCTTTGGCATTGCCTTTCTTTGGGACTGGAATGAAAACTGACCATTTACTATCCTTTAAATCTTCCATGAATGTTGTTGTTTAGGTGCTAAGTTTAGGTGTTAAAGTGTTGTTTAGGTGCTAAGTTATACCTCCATGGACTGTAGCCCATCAGGCTCCTCTGTCCATGGGATTTCCCAGGCAAGAATACTGGATTTTATGAATTTTCTGAATAGACTTAATGCTGAGTTCACCAAAGTTCTCATATGCTATGTGTTTTTACATATTAAAAGGCATCTGATCTATATCTGCTGATATAAGTGATTACAAAATCATGGTTCTAAGTAGACTTCAATTGCAAAGTTTTGTGAGTGTCTCCATATATTAGTTTTTTAATAATTAAATCCCTGGGTCTTAACACAAATGATTTCCTACCAGCCTTATACATTAATGACTCATTATGTGAAAATATATCACTAAATTACAAGAAATCCAATGCCATTTAATTTTCAGTAGCCAAAATAAACCTTATCCAGAAGACTTTATAAATTTAAACCATCATGTGAAATAGTCTAATAACACTAACAGGAGATTTATGCCAATAAGAGGCAACATGCTAGAACGAGTTTGCCACTTAAATATTCATAGCACCACAAGGAAAGCTCTATTTACTATACCCGACTCAAATTTGATCCTCATTATGTTGGATCAAAGGTCATTTCCTAGAGAATGAACATCAGGTGTTCAGTGTGCAAAGCCAGCCCATATGAGCTACAGAATATATTGGTCAAAATGAAGAAGAGAAAATTGTAGAGAATCAATAAAGATGCCAGATGAATACCATCTGATGGGTTGTTAGGAGAAGAAAAAGAGGAATCCTTATTGTAGATTTGCGTGTGGGACCTACACACATTTGAAGGTCCCGGCGGAATGAAAGGCAATGTATAGCCCACTGCACAGCGCGCGCTGTGTGCTGTGCTAAGTGGCTTCAGTCGTGTCTGACTCTTTTTGACCTCATGGACTATAGCCCACCAGACTCCCCTGTCCATGGGGAATCTCCAGGAAGAAATACTGGACTGCACTGTTGTGCACTCCTCCAGGGGATCTTCCCAAACCAGGGACTGAACCCACGTTTGAGTCTGCTGCATTGGCAGGTGGGTTCTTTACCACCGAGCCACCTGGGAAGGCCCACTGCGTGGTACACGTGGGTGGGACACACCGCAGAGACACTGCAGTCTAGTACATGAAGGCTTGGACAGTAAAGTGTTCACAAACCCTAATGCCACAGAGCCATTCATTTACTAAATGATATCCTGCTGACTTGGATAAACAATACATTTTCCAAAGAAGTCTTAAAAGGCCCCCAAGAATACACCTGAAGCAGAGAAGCCCTCAGAGACACTAAAGGACAGATAAATCACAGCAAAAGTTCCTCTAGAGATTCAGTGCCTCTGTCTCTCTGTGTGTGGTGTGTTCTCGATTTTCTGTTCCATAGATTGATTTGCCAAATTCATAACAAGCGAATGTCAGCAGTTGCTCAGTTGTGACAGCCTTTAAATTTATAGAACCACAGTTTCAAGATTACAAATGTAAGCAACATGGCTGTAGTGTTATAGTAAGAATGTTTACACCTACAAAAATCTAATGTCTTATATGCATACATTCAAGTGGTTGGAAAGAAAGATTATGGCCTATTAGCAACTGAGAAATAGCAGCTTTATTTTTTAGGCACTTAAAGAGAATCTGCGTCTTCATCCTGATGCTTCATGACTTAAAGAAAAATGAAGTTATTTTATTTTCCTTATATCAACATTTTCTAGTTTATATATCATTATGCCATATTTGCAACAATGAAAAGAAAACATGCAAAAGGCAAGCTTTAAATTTTAAAACACTGATCTGTAAACCTGGAAGAAAGTCATTTCTTGAAGGACTCCCGTATATGTCTTTGCAGTCAGCATGTCAGGTGTGGTCTTCCTTGGTGGTTCAGTGGTGAAAAATTTGCCAGTGATACCAGATACCTGGGTTCAATCCCTGGGTTGGGATGATCCCCTGGAGAAAGAAATGGCAACCCACTCCAGAGTCTTGCCTGGAAAATTCCATGGACAGAAGACCCCAGCTGGCTACAGCCCATGGGCTCGCACACAGTCAGCCACAACTGAGCAACTAACACACAATGGACAAATGGCCAGAATTCTCTCCTTTGAAAGCCAACAAAAGAAGTTACCCCTGTGGGCTAATTTTTGTGTCACTCCTGAATAATATATACATTTAAACCACGGTTGAGCACAGTCTAGAAGAGAAATGCTAATGCTAAGTTGTCTCTTTTGTGACCCCATGGACTGTAGCCCACCAAGCTCCTCTCTCCATGGAATTCTCGAGGCAAGAATAGTGGAGCAGGTTGCTATTTCCTTCTCCAGGGCATCTTCCCAGGCCAGGGATCAAACCCTCATCTCCTGCACTACAGGCAGATTCTTTACCACTGAGTCACCTGGGAAGCCTTAGAAAAGAAACTAGCCCTCAATTTAGCCCCCTCTGCTTTCATGAAAAGGAGACATATTCAAAATGCACCAGGTCTGTCTGCATGCCCAAAACTCAGACCCAAGCAAGAATTTTTCAAAAACACGCATAGTAGAAAAAATATTTTAAAGTCAGAAAAAGGCCCATATTTCCGTCTATGGCTTGCCTTTCATTTCATTAGGTGACCTAGAACAATTACAGTATAATTCGACCTTCAGTGTTCTCATTTGTAAAATGGAGAATATTTTCAAAAATAGAAGGTAGCTGAAACAATGTTCATGATGAACCTAGCCCAATATCAGGCACACATTATTTAAAAAAAAAAAAAAAAACTGTCGTCTTTTCCTCTGTCTGTAGAGCTATAAGGACAAAGTGCTATGAAGATTTCACAACATCTAAAGACAACTGGAATAGTATACCTAATTCAGGAAGTGTGTGTGTGGGGGGGGTGCAGATTGCCAAATCCACAGATTCATGATATATGTGATGTTATTTACAGTTAGCTCAGTTGGTAAAGAATCTACCTGCAATGCAGGAGACCCTGGTTCAATTCCTGGGTCAGGAAGATCTGCTGGAGAAGGGGTAGGCTACCTACTCCAGTATTCTTGGGCTTCGCTTATGGCTCAGCTGGTAAAGAATCTGCCTGCAGTGCAGGACACCTGGGCTGGTAAGATCCCCTGGAGAAGGGAACTGGAGAATTCCACGGACTGTCCATGGGATCACAAAGAGTAGGACACGACTGAGCTACTTTCACTTCACATTTATTACAGGGCTTCCTTGGTTTAGTGGTAAAGAATCCACCTGCAATTCAAGAGACTTGCAGGAGACACGGGTTTGATCCCTGGATCTAGAAGATCCCTGGAGGAGGAGATGGCAACCCACTCAGTATTCTTGCCTGGAGAATCCCATGGACAAAGGAGCCTGGTGGGCTACAGTCCATGGGGTCACAAAGAGCTGGACACAACCAAGGGACTCAACAACAGCTATTATACATAAACAGTGTTTATAATAAACAAGTTACTATAAATAAACAGAATTTGTCAGGAGGTTTTTCCATCTGGAATATCAGAAATGAAAACTTCTGTCAAATCAATATAAATGAAAATAAAAATCACTGACCATTTTACCTTTTTAATCAAACTGAGGATGTAGACAGTACTATCGGATCTGAACAACCCAACTCACTGTGTCCTTCCTTACTGGTGAAGAATTGAAAACAGATTTCACCTGTCACTGCTGCTGCTGCTGCTGCTGCTGCTGCTGCAAAGTTGCACAAAGTCGGACACGACTGTGCAACCCCATAGACTTCCACCAGGCTCCCTCATCCCTGGGATTCTCCAGGCAAGAACACTGGAGTGGGTTGCCATTTCCTTCTCCAGTGCAGGAAAGTGAAAAGTGAAAGTAAAGTTGCTCAGTCATGTCCAACTTTTAGCGATCCCATGGACTGAAGCCTACCAGGCTCCTCCATACATGGGATTTTTCAGGCAAGAGTACTGGAGTGGGTTGCCATTGCTAGCCAGTCTCAATTAAAATATTACCTCTAATGGTTCTGCCTTTCATTTCTAAAGAAGTTTACCTTTTCTTATTTTTATCCTTCTCATTTTTAATTTGAATACAATTAGAATTGTTGAGTATCATAGGCTCTAATTGTTGCCTGTTAGAGATGGCAGAAGGAAATAGACATTTCTCCTTTTTTATGTCTCTATGTTCAGGCATTATGAAAATGCATCCAGTAATAGAGCGATGAGTGAAAAGGATGGTATAACAATTTGACAGATGGAAGGACACTTCTAAGATGCTTTGTGAATTTAAAATGCTGTGGCACAGGGTCTTCCCTGGTAGTCCAGTGGCTCACCTTCACCTTCCAGTGCAGGGGTGTGTGGGTGTGATCCCAGCTCTGGGAGCTAAGATCCCTCATGCCTTGGTCCAAAAATCCGAAACATAAAACAGAAAAAATACTGTAACAAAATCAATAAACACCTTAAAAATGGTCCACATTAAAAAAAATTCTATGGCATAAATGTCACTTATATTAGTCCATAATCACATCTGAAAAAAGGGCTTCCCAGGTGGTGCTAAGTGGTAAAGAACCTCCCTGCCAATGCAAGAAACATGCCTATGAAACATGGCATATGAAACATGGATTCTATCCCTGGCTCGGGAAGATTCCCTGGAGGAGGGCATGGCAATCTACTCCAGGATTCTAGCCTGGAGAATCCCATGGACAGAGGAGCCTGGTGGGCTACAGTCCAAGGAGTTGCAAAGAGTCAGACATGACTGAAGCGACTTTGCACACACACACAGCTGCAAAGATTCTGACCCCAAAGAGTCACGGATTTTATTTTCACTATATCTCTCTTGTGGACCATCTGCTCCACATTGATAACTCTAAGAAACTACATACTTGGGAGATGAGGCTAGAGAATAGAGAAGGGGGGAGAAAATGAAAGAGAAAAGGAATTTCTGTAAAGATACTAGTAGCCTCTGAAGCAATTTCTCAGCACAAAAACCAGGAAGAAACAAACTTTCTCAAGTATTAAAATTAGACTTTCTGCAAAAATAAGATAAACTTTGAAACAGAAAACAAGTTTCAAAACATGAATGGAAACCATCAGGTAATTTCAACCTTCAGCTTTCCCCAGAATCTTAGAGAAAGACTATATAACCGGGTGTCCCTGGAGTTGGTGACAGGCAATGCAATGTTGCAATTTGCACAACTCTGTGACCTGGCGGGACAGAATCATTAAGGCTTTACAATCCTGGGACACATTTAACAATGGGTTGTACTACACTCCTTGTCAGGCCAAATGAATGCTCTGAGTAGAAAAACACAGTAAATGACCATCATTAGATTCACCCAAATCAATACTTTATTTGGTCTTTCAGACGCAGGTGCACTAACAACACTCAGTCCACTTCTCATTACCCCTAATCAGGTCCTACGTGTGCAGCACAGCTCCAGAGGCGGGATAATGAAGTTGTATTAAGCCTTATTCGGAGACTGTACTGCCTGCATCATTAGGGCTTTGCTAAACAGGAGAGTTTTGTTGCTTAGTAACACAAATATTGCAGTGGAAGTGTCAGAAGGCTATTTTTCGTTCTCTGAAATCCTGACTCCCTAATTCATTTTCAATCCTGCACGTATCAGAGTTCTGATTAATGAGGTGGCTCCTCTCTGACAGTGCGATCAGCCTAGCTTTTGTTCACCTAGCAAGGTGTAAACCAAATCTCATTTGTGTGCAAAACCTTTGTCTTCAGTGAATTCAACTTCCTTGTGTTTTCACCAGCTCCCCCACCAAAACTGAAAGCAGCAGATCCCAACCCCAAGTGCATGCGTGCTGTGTGCTCAGCGGCTCCGTCGTGTCCAACTCTTTGCAACCCCTTGGATTGTAGCCCACCAGGCTCCTCTGTCCGTGGGATTTCCCAAGCAAGAATAGTGGAGTGGGTTGCCATGCCCTCCTCCAGAGGATCTTCCTGACCCAAGGATTGAACCTGAGTCTCCTGTGTCTCCAGCATTGCAGGCAGAGTCTTTACTGATGAGCCACAGGGGAGCCCCACAACCCCACAGTCCAGGTTTTATTGACTAGAAACCCTGTGAAAAAGGGAAATGCATTTCTGAAATGAAACTCAAACGTGACCAGAAATAAATAGGTCTGATCATATGAGCAACAAATAACAATGGCAAGGTAGGTCTGATACTTAAGCCTATACTTCTTGCTGCACGACAGGCCAATCAAGGGATGAGCTGTTGGGGCAAGCAACAGTGATTTGATTAGGAAAGGCAGCAGACCAAGAAGAGGGTGGACTAGTGTCTCAGAGAGCCATCTTGCCCCAGCTAGTTCCTTTCATAGAACAAAGGAGAGGTGAGGGGGTAAAGTAAGAAAAGGTGATGGTGGTAGTTTAGTCATCAAGTAGTGTCTGACTCTCGCAACCCCATGGACTGTAGCCTGCCAGGCTCCTCTGCCCATGGAATTCTCCAGGCAAGAATACTGGAGTTGGTTGCCATTTCCTTCTCCAGGGGACCTTCCTGACTCAAGGATCAAACCAGGGTCTCCTGCATTGCACACAGATTCTTTACTGACTGAGCTATGAAGTAAGAAAAGGTGATACATTGTGGCAAATATTTCCTGGTTCCAGCCAGACTCAGGAAGGGATGTGTCAATTTCTTCTTTCCCACAGCCACTCAGAGCAGGGCCCAGTCAGGATGATGCCTGAAGCTAAATAAAGGTATTTTAGCTTAACATTCAGGCCTGGGAGGCAGGGTTCCCTGAGATGGGCCATTATGTATTCTTTAAGCTTACAAGCAATATCCCTTTAGTGATGAACTTGTAGCAAACACAATAGAATACAAATGTTAAAGTAAAAGAAACAGATCCAATATGGATTTGTTCTTCTTAACTACAATACCTCTTCTTAGATAAGTATTCTCAAAGCATTTACAAAGTCGGACAAAACTTTACAATATTTTTTAATTTTTTTAAAAAATCCCTAAAATGTATCTCTTGATATCACTGAAACACTTCAGTATAAAAATCAACTCTCCACCTTCATGAAAAAAAACCTAACTGGATCTTCTGTTTCTCTCTCTCTCTCCTACCTCCACTTCACCTGTCTCATCCTCATTCACTCTCTCTCTTTGATGTAAAAATACACGTGTCAATATACACAGGAAAATGCAAGAAGAAAGAAATAAGAGATCAGAAAACATAAAAATTCTTTCTTATTGAAGTATAGTTGATTTGCAATATTGGTATATAGCAAAGTGATCCAGTTATATACTTTCCAGATTATTTTCCATTATGTTATTAAAAGATATTGAATATATTGGGTGGGCTAAAAAGTTCATTCAGGGTTTTCCATAAAATGGTACAGAAACCATGAGTGAACTTTTTAGCCAACCCAATAATTCCCAGTGTTGGACAGTAAAGCCTTCTTCCTTATCTACTTTCTATAAAGTAGTTTGTAAATCCCAAACTCCTAATTTATCCCTCCCCTTCTGTTTGGCAATCATAAGTTTGTTTTCTATGTCTGTGAGGCTGTTCCTTTTTTTGTACATTGGTTCATTTATGTTATTTTTTAGATTCTACATATAAATGAGGTCATATAATATTTATCTTTCTCTGCCTTACTTTATTTAATATGATAATCTTTAGGTCCATCCACATTGCTGCAAATGGTGATAGTTCATTCTTTATATGGTCACACACACACCCACACACACACACACACACCCACATCTTCAACCAATCATCCTGTTGATGCTCACTTGGATTGTTTCAATGTCTTGATTTATTGTGAATAATGTTGCTATGATGCACATATCTTTTCAAATTGGAGTTTTCATCTTTTCTGGATATATGTTCAGAAGTGAGATTGGCGAACCAAACGGTAGCTAGATTTTTATTTTTTTAAGGAAGCGCCACACCACTCTCCATAGTGGCTGCACCAATTTATATTCCCACCAACAGTGTAGGAAGGTTCCATTTTCTCCACACCCTCTCCAGAACTTATTATTTGTAGACTTTTTGATGACAGCCATTCTGACCAGTATGAAGTAATTTTTTTCACCATAACTAAAATTGAACTCTAAATTTGGCTCTAGCTTTCTGATCAGCCAAGACAAAAAGGAAACAGCATTGTTCTCTGAATAAATGCCATGCCAGATTTAATGAATAATGGCTTTTCCCAGAACTAAAAGTAAGGAGAAATTTAGCAGATACATTGGAAAGTCAACACATGCATTAGGTTCCTGTTGCTGCCATAACAAATTTAACTCAAAAAACAGTTCAAACGTGGCTTAAAACCAGCTCAAACTTATGGTCTGGCATTATCCTAGGTTAGCAGTCTGACCTGGGTCTCACTGGGCTACAATCAAGGTGCCGACAGAGACCGTCTGAGCCTAGCACAGACCACAGAGGAGTCCCTTTCTTTCCTGGACAACTTCCAGAGGCTGCTGACATTCCTTGAGTCATAAATCTCTTCCCCTGTCTTCAGAACCAAGGGAGTTTTATCTCCAACCAGCCTTCTACAGTTAAATTTCCCTCTCTCCACAGCCAGGAAGGACTTATTGTCCTTTAAAGATCCATGTGGTTACTCAGGAAACTCAAACAGGGGCTCTGTATCAAACTAGAGGGGTGGAATGGGGAAGAAGATGGGAGGGAGGTTTAAAAGGAAGAGGATACATGTATATCTTTGGCTGATTCATGTTGAGGTTTGACAGAAAACAGCAAAATTCTGTAAAGAAATTATCCTTGTCGTAAAAATATTAATTAAAAAAAAGATTCATGTGATTGGATTAGGGCTTCCCAGGTGGCTCAGTTGGTAAAGAATTTGTCTGCCAGTGTAGGAGACACAAGAGACAGGAGTTCCATCCTTGGGTCAGGAAGATCCCCTGGAGAAGGAAATGGCAACCCACTCCAGTATTCTTGCCTGAAAAACCCCATGGACAGAGCAGCCTGATCGGCTATAGTCCATGGGGTTGCGAAGAGTTGGACACAACAGAGCACACGTGCACACAGGTGGTTAAATTCGGCTGGCAGGTAATCCAGCATAAATTCCCCTTCTCACCATCCTTAACTGAATCATGTCACCTCACCCATACACAGCTGCTGGGATGAGCATACAGACATTATTCTGTCAGTTAGGAGGACCTCAAGTCATAGACCTAGGTTGGAATATTGCTCCCCACAATTACTAGCAATGTGGCCTCGAGGAAACCATTTAACCTCATGAGCCTCAGTTTCCTCATCTAAGGAAACTGAAAGTCTATTTGCTTTGGCTATCAGAGAGTGAAGTGGCAGGCTTAATATTCTTTTTGTGGAAAATCAGCAGCCTGACATAAAATGGTCTTCCAGAAAAAGAATCATATTTCTTGAACGACAAAAAGACCCTTGAACAAGGTCAGACATCTTCTCAGCAGAGCTCTGGGTCTGGCCAAATGCCAGGACAAGCAACCATCTGAAACACTGAAGATGTAGATTGGACTGTTGAGGTCATATGTATCTCATCACGGGAAAGCTTCTATAGAGCAGATGTTGTTGTTTAGTCATTAAGTCATGTCTGCTTCTTTGAGACCCCATGGAATAGAGCCCACTATGTTCCTCTGTCCTTGGGATTTTCCAGGCAGGAATATTGGAGTGGGTTGCTTTTCCTCCTCCAGGAGATCCTCCTGACCTAGGGATCAAACTCATATCTTCTGTGTCTCCTGCACTGAAGGCAGATATTTTACCCATTGAGCCCTAATGGGAGAGCTTCATGGAGGAAGCTGTAAGCATGCAGATACAGTAATGAACAGAAGACCAAATACTCTAATAGAGCTTAAATGTTCGTAAGGATTATGATTGTAATTGTACCTATATCATAGGGTTACTGGGAAGATTAAATTATGAAAGTATGAAATACCCTTAGAAGATTGCCTAGCACATTATAGAACTCCAATAATAATTATAGTTTTTATAATTTTATATTTAAACTGTATATTTTATTTCAATTTTAATTTTTACCTAATTATTTTAATTTTACATTTAATTATATTTTTATACTTTTATAATATTTATATTACTATTATTACTATTATATGAGAGGGCTTCCCTGGTGGCTCAGATGGCAGGAGACTAGAGTTCAGTCCCTGATTCAAAAAGATCCCCTGGAGAAGGGCGTGGCAACCCACTCCAGTATTCTTGCCTGTAGAGTCCCATGAACAAAGGAGTCTTCTGGGCTATGGTCCATGAGGTCACAAAAAGTCTGACACCACTAAGTGACTAAGCACATAATCCTCACATTATATCAGAATATTATATCCTGATAAAAGTGCATGATCACACAATCAAATTAGGATAATGAAGTGAAGAATAGGAAAGTTCTTGACACCCAGGTATAAAAATAATGAAAGTTTACCTTGATTCATCCAATGTAATACACACTTACTGAGAAACTATTATATGCTAAGTACTGTTCTAGAAGTTTGATATACAGAAGTGATCAAAAAGGGGAAAAAAAGTAAACGTGTCACAGAATGTTGCTTATCAGGTGTAGAAAGTCTGTTTCATTTGTAAGAGTCCCTTCTGTGAGCTTAACTGACAAGTCAAGCCATGATCAGATGTCTGTCATTTTCATCAAAGACTTCTTTTTTAATATATCTGTGAACATCCACTTGATGCAATCATTTTCCAAGGGAGACAGAAACTTGATAAGCAAGGATTAGTTGTTCTGTCAAAGGAGAAAGAAATTACACACAAAAACTTGATAAACCATGGAAAATTAAAAACATGCAAAAATGACGTTAAAAGTACTTCAATCAAAGAATACGTACGTTGCCCCATCAGTTCAGTTCAGTTCAGTTCAGTCACTCAGTCGTGTCTGACTCTTTGTGACCCCATGAACCCCAGTACACCAGGCCTCCCTGTCCATCAGCAACTCCCGAGTCCACCAAACCCATGTCCATTGAGTCGGTGATGCCATCCAATCATCTCATCCCCTGTCGTCCCCTTCTCTTCCTGCCCTCAATCTTTCCCAGCATCAGGGTCCTTTCAAATGAGTCAGCTCTTCGCATCAGGTGGCCAAAGGATTGGAGTTTCAGCTTCAGCATCAGTCCTTCCAATGAACACCCAGGACTGATCTCCTTTAGGATAAACTGGTTGGATCTCCTTGCAGTCCAAGGGACTCTCAAGAGTCTTCTCCAACACCACAGTTCAAAAGCAGCAATTCATCAGTGCTCACCTTTCTTTATAGTCCAACTCTCACATCCATACATGACCACTGGAAAATCCATAGCCTTGACTAGATGGACCTTTGTTGGCAAAATAATGTCGCTGCTTTTTAATATGCTGTCTAGGTTGGTCATAATTTTCCTTCCAAGGAGCAAGCGTCTTTTAATTTCATGGCTGCAATCACCATCTGCAGTGATTTTGGAGCCCCCCAAAATAAAGTCTGACACTGTTTCCCCATCTATTTCCCATATAGTGATGGGACCAGATGCCATGATCTTAGTTTTCTTAATGTTGAGCTTTAAGCCAACTTTTTCATTCTCCTCTTTCACTTTCATCAAGAGGCTCTTTAGTTCTTCTTCACTTTCTGCCATAAGGGTGGTGTTATCTGCATATCTGAGGTTACTGATGTTTCTCCCAGCAGTCTTGATTCCAGCTTGTGCTTCTTCCAGCCCAGCGTTTCTCATGATGTACTCTGCATAGAAGTTAAATAAGCAGGGTGACAATATACAGCCTTGATGTACTCCTTTTCCTATTTGGAACCAGTCTGTTCCATGTCCAGTTCTAACTGTTGCTTCCTGACCTGCATACAGGTTTCTCAAGAGGCAGGTCAGGTGGTCTGGTATTCCCATCTCTTTCAGAATTTTCCACAGTTTATTGCGATCCACATCTCATAGTAAAGTCTTTATTCCTTGGATACCGTTCTCTGTTGGGACTTCCCAGGGAGAGCAATGGTAAAGAGTCTGCCTGCCAGTGCAGGTGATGCAGGAGATGCAGGTTCCATCCCTGGGTCGGGAGGATCCCCTGGAGGAGGAAATGACACCCACTCCAGTGTTCTTGCCTGGGGAACCCCATGGACAGAGGAGCCTGGCAGGCTGCAGTCCATGGGGTCGCAAACAGTCAGACACGACTGAGCACTCACACACACACCATTCTCTGTCACTGTAATTTATGATTTTTGACCCAAATTCCCCCTATTCCATAGAAAAACTTTGCCATGCTATTGTTTTAAGCAACTACTTGTAATAATCCACAGATCTCTTCCATCTCAATTTGTCTGCAAAAATCCCTACTGTTGAAACCATGCATCTACAGTCCACCATTCTAGTCCGATCTTTTCGAGAGCTTCCCAATCTAAGGAAGCTATCTAAGGAAATTATTCACAAGCTAAAAAACACAACTAGGAAATAATCATAGAAAAGGTTCTCGTTCACTAATAAATTCAAATTAAAACTATGAGGCATGATTTTTACCTCATAAATTAGCACAAACAAATTGTGTTTTTGTAAAGATAATTCCCAATACTATCAAGGAAGCAGTTAAATGGATAATCTCATCTTGCTGGTGTCAGTGTTAATTGGCCTTTAGGGTAGAAATCTGACAAAGTGTATCACATGCTATTAATTTTTCCATATTTTTTGATCCAGTAACATAATTTGTTGGAATCTACTCTTGTTTTGAATAAAAGCACATGCATGAAAACGTTAGTCTCACCATTATGTGTGCTAATAAGGTTAGAAATAACCTAAATGTAAAACAGTGAGAGAATTGCTAATAAATTATGGCATATTATTCAACCAATAAAGCATAAAAGATTTTTGACATAGTTTTTCTAATATACTTCACTTATACTCCATTTCATTCCAAAAAGCATCTGTGGGAAACAGACTCCCAGACTTAGAGAATCACGGACGTTCTCTAGGACTTATGGTCATCAGGAGGGGAAGGATGTGGGCAAGGGATAATTAGGGAGTCTGGGATGGACATGTACACACTGCTATATTTAGACTGGATAACCAACAAGGACCTACTGTACAGCACAGAGAACTCTGCTCAATGCCCTGTGGCAGTCTGGATGGGAGAGGAGTTTGAGGGAGCATGGATACAATATATATGACTGACTCTCTTTGCTGTTCATCTGAAACTATCACAACATTGTCCATGGGCTATACTCCACTATAAAGGAAAAAAGTTAAAAAAAAAAAAAGTGGAAAGACAGTGCTGAAGCAGCTATGAGAACTGAGATGTCGTCTATTAAGCCAGACATTTAAAAGATTTGCAAATATATTTAAAAATACCACTCTTGCTGGGGGGAAGATTGAGAGGAAGGAATAGTTAGAGACTTTGGGATGGACATGTTCACGTTGCTTTATTTAAAATAGATAACAAACAAGATCCTACTGTACAGCACACGGAACTCTGCGCAGTGTTATGTGGCAGCCTGGATGGAAGGGGAGATGAGGGAGAATGGGTACAGGCCTTCAAAGCCCTACTTGATCTAGAACTCTTTTAGACCCACTGTAATAGAAGGAATACGGTACCATTGGCCTGCTATGGGGAGAGCCAGGGTCTTCCCCTCAGCCCTTCCTGTCTGAGGGCCAGTGTGGAGATCTGACCAGCTGCCTATTCTGATCATGCAAGCCTGCGTCTGACGACCAACCTTCTGAACTGACTGTTAAGGAGACACAGATTAAATTCCTTTTATCCTCTGAATTCCGTAAGGACCCATTTGGATGGATATCCATAGTGCCATTATGGGTCCCCAGAAATTAAGGTTACTTCCAAGTCAGTGACTGAATATCAAACAAAGGTCTGGTAAACTCCCTTTCCTACAGGTGGTGGGGATGGTGGTTTAGTCATTCAGTTACGTGCGACTCGTTGTGACCCCATGGACTGTAGCCCACCAGGCTCCTCTGTCCGTGGGATTTTCCAGGCAAGATTTTCCAGGATTGGGTTGCCATTTCATCCTCCAGGGAATCTTCCTGACCAGGAGATCAAACCCACAACTCTTGTGTCTCCTGCATTGGCAGGCAGATTCTTCACCACTGTGCCACCTGGGAATCTTCCTACGTGTGTTGTTATCATAATGAATAGCCACAAATCCACTTTAAGAGAGACTTGGAGAAAGTCTTAAACTATGTACATAAGATAATGCTGCATAGCTCTGTCACAAGGGGAACTAGGTTCCCATTTAATCAAAAAGACTAAGGTCAGTGAGCTAAGTATAGAAAACAAGTAAGAGAGTAAACTCTATTGTGTTCATTTATATCAGGATTTTGGCCAAAGATCCAGAGGAGTTTCTGTAATATGAATAAAGTAATAATATTCATATTATTTGTAATGGGCTTGTGCAGTCTTTTAGTCCCTTAGGACAAATCAGTCACTTCTCAAAATGTCTGAGTGTCAAATTACTCTGATTTCCACTTCAGCCCTCGTGCCCATGATGGTCATTGTATCACCTCATCTATGAGGTCAAGGACTGACACTTGACCTCAGCCATTTCAGAATCCCACCATCCATATTGATGTCATGGAGCTAATCTCAAAGGTACCATTTCAAAGTACAAAAGAATAGTTTTGGGTTTTTTTTTTTTTAATGTGTTTGTATGTGTGTATTCAAGCAACCTATTTTAGAAAACAAACACACACTTTTTTATCTTTCTGTTTCAGGCAACATATATTAGGGGAACTGTCCACACTGTTCAATATTGTGATAGCATGTTGTTTAATTTTAATATAATGATCCATCATCTTTCCATGTGTGCATGCTAAGTCACTTCAATCCTGTCTGACTCTTTGAGAACATATGGACTATAGCCTTCCAGGCTCCTCTGTCAATGGGATTTCCCAGGCAAGAATACTGTAGTGGGTTGCCATTTACTCCTCCAGGGGTTTTCCTGACCCAGGGATTGAACCCAAGTCTCTTTCATCTAATACTGGTGGTTATAACTGGATAGGGCTGGAGAGATTGAAGGTAATTGTTATTTTCCCAAAATTTATAAACACATATTACTGGTTTATTTTTACCTGATTTTTTTATTTTTTTATTTTTTTTTTTTATTATTATTTTTTTTTAATTTATTTATTTATTTTTAATTTTTACTTTACAATTCTGTATTGGTTTTGGCATAGATTGACATGAATCCACCACAGGTGTACATGCGTTCCAAACATGAACCCCCCTCCCACCCCCCTCCCCACAACATCTCTCTGGGTCATCCCCGCGCGTCAGCCCCAAGCGTGTCATATCCTGCATCAGACATAGACTGGTATTTCGATTCTTACATGTTATTATACATGTTTCAATGCCATTCTCCCAAATCATCACACCCTCTCCCTCTCCCTCTGAGTCCAAAAGTCCTCTATACACATCTGTGTCTCTTTTGCTGTCCTGCATACAGGGTCATCATTGCCATCTTCCTAAATTCCATATATATGTGTTAGTATACTGTATTGGTGTTTTTCTTTCTGGCTCACTTCACTCTGTATAATCGGCTCCAGTTTCATCCATCTCATCAGAACTGATTCAAATGTATTCTTTTTAATGGCTGAGTAATACTCCATTGTGTATATGTACCACAGCTTTCTTATCCATTCATCTACTGATGGACATCTAGGTTGTTTCCATGTCCTAGCTATTATAAACAGTGCTGCGATGAACATTGGGGTACATGTGTTTCTTTCAATTCTGGTTTCCTCTGTGTGTATGCCCAACAGTGGGATTGCTGGGTCATAAGGCATTTCTATTTGCAATTTTTTAAGGAATCTCCACACTGTTCTCCATAGTGGCTGTACTAGTTTGCACTCCCACCAACAGTGTAGGAGGGTTCCCTTCTCTCCACACCCTCTCCAGCATTTATTGCTTGCAGATTTTTGGATCGCAGACATTCTGACTGGTGTGAAGTGGTACCTCATTGTGGTTTTGATTTGCATTTCTCTTATAATGAGTGATGTTGAGCATCTTTTCATGTGTTTGTTAGCCATCCGTATGTCTTCTTTAGAGAAATGTCTATTTAGTTCTTTGGCCCATTTTTTTATTGGGTCGTTTATTTTTCTGGAATTGAGCTGCAGGAGTTGCTTGTATATTTTTGAGATTAGTTGTTTGTCAGTTGCTTCATTTGCTATTATTTTCTCCCATTCGGAAGGCTGTCTTTTCACTTTGCTTATGTTTTCCTTTGTTGTGCAGAAGCTTTTAATTTTAATTAGATCCCATTTGTTTATTTTTGCTTTTATTTCCAGAATTCTGGGAGGTGGATCATAGAGGATCCTGCTGTGGTTTATGTCAGAGAGTGTTTTGCCTATGTTCTCCTCTAAGAGTTTTATAGTTTCTGGTCTTACATTTAGATCTTTAATCCATTTTGAGTTTATCTTTGTGTGTGGTGTTAGAAAGTGATCTAGCTTCATTCTTTTACAAGTGGTTGACCAGTTTTCCCAGCACCACTTGTTAAAGAGATTGTCTTTACTCCATTGTATATTCTTGCCTCCTTTGTCAAAGATAAGGTGTCCATATGTATGTGGATTTATCTCTGGGCTTTCTATTTTGTTCCATTGATCTATATGTCTGTCTTTGTGCCAATACCATACTGTCTTGATGACTGTGGCTTTGTAGTAGAGCCTGAAGTCAGGCAAATTGATTCCTCCAGTTCCATTCTTCTTTCTCAAGATTGCTTTGGCTATTCGTGGTTTTTTGTATTTCCATACAAATCTTGAAATTATTTGTTCTAGTTCTGTGAAAAATATCGCCGGTATCTTGATAGGGATTGCATTGAATTTGTAGATTGCTTTGGGTAATATACTCATTTTCACTATATTGATTCTTCCGATCCATGAGCATGGTATATTTCTCCATCTATTAGTGTCCTCTTTGATTTCTTTCATCAGTGTTTTAAATACCTGATTTTTTTAAATTGGAGGATAATTACTTTACAAGTTTGTGTTGCTCTCTGCCATATATCTACATAAGTCAGCCATAGGTATATCTCTAATCTCTTCCCTTCTTAATTCCCCTCTCACCTCTCACTCTATCCCATCCCCTTTAGATTGTTACAAAGCACTAGGCTGAGCTCCCTGTGTCACACAGCAAATTCCCACTTGCCATCTATTTTATTTTTTTGGTAAATTAATTTATTTATTTTAATTGGAGGCTAATTACTTTACAATATTGTAGTGGTTTTTGCCATACACTGACATGAATCAGCCATGGGTGTACATGTGTTCCCCACCCTGAACCCCCCTCCCAACTCCCTCCCCATCCCATCCCTCAGGGTCATCCCAGCGCACCAGCCCCGAGCACCCTGTATCATGCATCAAACCTAGACTGGCAATCTATTTCACATATGGTAATATACATGTTTCAATGCTATTCTCTAAAGTCATCCCACCCTCACCTTCTCCCACAGAGTCCAAAAGTCTGTTCTTTATATCTGTGTTTCTTTTGCTGTCTCGCATATAGGGTCATTGTTATCATCTTTCTAAATTCCATATATATGTTAATATAGTGTATTGGTTTCCTTTCTGACTTACTTCACTCTGTATAATAGGCTCCAGTTTCAGCTACCTCATTAGAACTGATTCAAATGTATTCTTTTTAATAGCTGAGAAATATTCCATTGTGTATCTGTACCACAGCTTTTTTATCCATTCATCTGCCAATGGATATCTAGGTTGCTTCTGTGTCCTAGCTATTGTAAACAGTACTGCAATGAACCTTGGGGTACACGTGTCTCTTTCAATTCTGGTTTCCTCCGTGTGTATGCCCAGTGGGACCATGTATGACTATGAAACAGTGGGGTTGCTGGGTCATATGGTAGTTCTAAATTTCCAGTTTTTTGGTGGCTCAGACAGTAAAGCGTCTGTCTACAATGCGGGAGACCCAGGTTCAATCCCTGGGTTGGGAAGATCCCCTGGAGAAGGAAATGGCAATCCACTCCAGTACTATTGCCTGGAAAATCCCATGGACAGAGGAGCCTGGTAGGCTATAGTCCATGGGGTCACAAAGAGTCGGACATGACTGAGCGACTTCACTTTCACTTTCACTTTCACACTGTTCTCCATAGTGGCTGTACTAGTTTGCATTCCCACCAACAGTGTAAGAGGGTTCCCTTTTCTCCATACCTTCTCCAGCATTTATTGTTTGTTGACTTTTTGACAGCAGCCATTCTGACCAGAATGAGATAGTACCTCATTGTGGTTTTGATTTGCATTTCTCTGACAATGAGTGATGTTGAGCATCTTTTCATGTGTTTGTTAGCCATTTGTATGTCTTCTTTGGAGAAATGTCTGTTTAGTTCTTTGGCCCATTTTTTGATTGGATCATTTATTTTTCTGGAATCAAGCTGCATGAGCTGATACATGGAGAAATAGACCATGTTCATGGATCAGAAGAATCAATATAGTGAAAACGAGTACACTATCCAAAGCAATCTATAGATTCAGTTCAATCTCTATCAAGCTACCAATGGTATTTTTCAGAGAACTAGGACAAATAATTTCACAATTTGTATGGAAATACAAAAAATCTTGAATAGCCAAAGCAATCTTGAGAAAGAAGAATGGAACTGGAGGAATCAACCTACCTGACTTCAGGCTCTATTACAAAGCCACAGTCATCAAGACAGTATGGTACTGGCACAAAGACAGAAATATAGATCAAAGGAACAAAATAGATAGCCCAGAGATAAATCCACGCACCTATGGATACCTTATCTTTGACAAAGTAGGCAAGAATATACAATGAAGAAAAGACAATCTCTTTAACAAGTGGTGCTGAGGGTTGGGAATGCGGAGCCGATGGAGTCTATTCAACGGGGTTCCGGGCCGGGCTATGGAGCAGGTAAATGAGCTCAAAGAGAAGGGCAACAAGGCCCTGAATGCTGGCAACATTGATGATGCACTCCAGTGCTACTCTGAAGCCATTAAGTTAGACCCCCAGAACCATGTGCTCTACAGCAATCGCTCCGCGGCCTATGCCAAGAAAGGAGACTACCAGAAGGCTTATGAGGACGGCTGCAAAACCGTTGACCTGAAGCCTGACTGGAGCAAGGGTTATTTACAAAAAGCAGTGGCTCTTGAATTCTTAAACCGATTTGAAGAAGCCAAGCAAACCTATGAGGAGGGTTTAAAACACGAAGCAAACAATCCTCAGCTCAAAGAAGGTTTCCAGAATATGGGGGCACGGTTGGCAGAAAGGAAGTTCATGAACCCTTTCAACATGCCTAATCTGTACCAGAAGTTGGAGAGTGATCCCAGGACCAAGACTCTGCTCGCAGATCCTACCTACCGGGAACTGATCGAGCAGCTGCGGAACAAGCCGTCCGACCTGGGCACGAAACTGCAAGATCCCCGGATCATGACTACTCTTAGCGTCCTGCTCGGAGTTGATCTGGGCAGTATGGATGAAGAGGAGGAGGTTGCAACACCTCCGCCACCACCTCCTCCCAAAAAGGAGACAAAACCAGAGCCAATGGAAGAAGATCTTCTGGAGAATAAGAAGCAGGCACTGAAAGAAAAAGAGCTGGGGAATGAAGCCTATAAGAAGAAGGACTTTGACACAGCCTTGAAGCACTACGACAGAGCCAAGGACCTGGATCCCACCAACATGAAGTACATAACCAACCAAGCAGCCGTGTACTTCGAAAAGGGTGACTATGGTCAGTGCCGGGAGCTCTGTGAGAAGGCCATTGAAGTGGGGTGAGAAAAACGGGAAGACTACCGGCAGACTGCCAAAGCTTATGCACGAATTGGCAACTCTTATTTCAAAGAAGAAAAGTACAAGGATGCCATCCATTTCTACAACAAGTCTCTGGCGGAGCACCGAACCCCAGATGTGCTCAAGAGATGCCAACAGGCAGAGAAAATCTTGAAGGAGCAAGAGTGGCTGGCCTACATAAACCCTGACCTGGCCTTGGAGGAGAAGAACAAAGGCAATGAGTGTTTCCAGAAAAGGGACTACCCCCAGGCCATGAAGCACCACACAGAAGCCATTAAACGGAACCCCAGAGATGCCAAGCTGCACAGCAACCGAGCTGCCTGCTACACCAAGCTCCTGGAGTTCCAGCTGGCGCTCAAGGACTGTGAGGAGTGCATCCAGCTGGAGCCGACCTTCATCAAGGGTTATACCTGGAAAGCAGCCGCCCTGGAGGCAATGAAGGACTACACAAAAGCCATGGATGTCTACCAGAAAGCACTCGACCTGGACTCCAGCTGCAAGGAGGCCGAAGATGGTTACCACTGCTGCATGATGGCCCAGTACAACCGACACAACAGCCCCGAGGATGTGAAGCGGCGGGCCATGGCCGACCCGGAGATGCAGCAAATAATGAGTGACCCGGCCATGCGGCTCATCCTGGAGCAGATGCAGAAGGACCCACAGGCGCTCAACGAACACTTAAAGAATCCTGTGATAGCACAGAAGATCCAGAAGCTGATGGGTGTGGGTCTGATAGCCATCCGGTGATGACTTGCTCATCATCCCCTTCCCTTCGCCCTCATGTGGAAAGAGGAGCTGGGACCGCAGCACACAGCATTGAGCAGAGGGAAGAGAAGGGGAGACAAGCGAACAGCATATCTATATATTTATACAGACCTACATGGAAGATTCAGAGACATACTCATGTATTCGTGCAGCTGCTGCCTCTGGGCCCTCCCAGCACACGCATGGTCCTTCCCCTGCCCCCCAGTCACTGTCTCAGCTGCTCTCCCATAGTTGGTTATTTTTTATTTGGGGCAGTGGGCTTGTATGGGGAGGAGAGGGTGTTCTTCCCAACCTCAGGTCCCAACTGTCTTCATTCACATTGTTAACTCCACGTCCTCTTCTCCAATAAAACAAGCCAGTCAGGCGTGGTTATACATTAAAAAAAAAAAAAAAACAAGTGGTGCTGAGAAAACTGGTCAACCACTTGTAAAACAATGAAACTAGAACACTTTCTAACACCATACACAAAAATAAACTCAAAATGGATTAAATATCTAAAGGTAAGACCAGAAACTATAAAACCCCTAGAGGAGAATACAAGCAAAACACTCTCTGACATAAATCACAGCAGGATTCTCTATGACCCACCTCCCAGAGTAATGGAAATAAAGCAAAAATAAACAAATGGGACCTAATTAAACTTAAAAGCTTTTGCACAATGAAGGAAACTATAAGCAAGGTGAAAAGACAGCCTTCAGAATGGGAGAAAATAATAGCAAATAGAGCAACTGATATCTATTTTAAATATGGAAGTGTATATATACAATGGAACATTACAAAGTGTTAGTCTCTCAGTCTTGTCTGACTCTTTGCAACCCATGGATTACCCACCAGGCTCCTCCATCCATGGAATTCTCCAGGCAAGAATACTGGAGTGGGTTACCATTCCCTTCTCCAGGGGATCTCCCAAACTCAAGGATTGAACCCCAGGTCTTTTGCCTTGCAGGTGGTTTCTTTACCAACTGAGATAGCAAGGAAGCCCCACAATGGAACATTACTAAACTATATAAAGAACACATTTGTATCAGTCCTAAAGGGGTGAATGAACCTAGAACCTAATATACAGTGTGAAGTAAGTCAGATAGAGAAAGACAAATATCGTATATTAACACATGCATATGGAATCTAAAAGGATGGTACTGATGAACTTGTTTGCAGGGCAGCAGTGGAGATGCAGACATAGAGAACAGACTTTTACTATTTTTATAGTCAGAAAAATATACCACAGAAATGTGAGGACAAAAAGTATCATCACATTGGGGTAGAGCCTCCCAACCCCATAAGTGAAGAGTTAGCAAAGCTGGTTAGGGTCAGCTGTCCTAGCCTGTGACCTAAGGCAAGGCCACAGCAGTCACCGTAGGAAGAGAGGATGGATACTGAGGAGGTGAAAAAAAGTAAAATGACTAGTTGATGCAGGGGACGAAGACTGGAGCAGAAATGAGAGAAAGGGAATTTTCTAACCTGACCACCTGCATGGGTAGCCACACCTGCCACCAAGATGAAGAGAGAAGATAAAAAAAGAAAGAAAAATGTGGTTTCCCGTTTGGGTCTCTGGGAGATTTCAATGTGGAACTCATCAATACTCAATTTGAGAAACAGAGAGAGTTTCTCTGGAGTGTTGAAAGTTCATGGTCTTTGGACTGAGACATTATGGTTTTAAATTCTATAGCTGCTGCTTGCTAACCATATTATAAAACAACACAGGCCAAGTATTTCTCTCAGCTTCTGTTTCTCATCAATAAAATGTGGATAATTAAATAATAAGAGAATCTTCCTGATGTGTTGTTTGTGTGATAAGAGAAATAGCACATGTAAGCAGTTAGCAAGTGCTTAGGAAACCTGTTATAAATATATTGATGTTATGCATCATCATTATTATCGCTTGCTGTGTGATGTTAGGCAGATGGATCAATTTCTAAAAGCCTCAGGTTTTTAATAAACTGGAGATAATAAAATGAACCACACAACTGAATTGATCCCTAAATGAGTCAATGCCTAACTCAATGCCTGCTCCAAAGGGGTCATCATGCCAAGCATGTCAATTTGTTTGCAGCCCTTATCATCATTATTATTGTTGTGATCTATTCAAACCCACTAGTCACCAAAGTATGAAAATGAAACATTGACATATTCTTGTTTGCCAAGTTCAATGAACTTTTTAATATTTTAATTGGATACATTCCCTTTTTTACAGTGTGTGGGTAGTAAATGGCCTTTTTCTCAGCTTTCAGAAGGGTGTTGTCTTTTTGTTAATTTATTTAAAAGTTCTCTCATTAGATTATTAATAGGATTAGTTAATTTTTATAGTTCTTATCCACTTAATTAATCTTTTGATTTTTTTATGATGCTTTCTTAAGGACTGCTGCGACTGGTGCTAAGTCACTTCAGTTGTGTCCGACTCTGTGCAACCCCATAGACGGCAGCCCACCAGGCTACCCCATCCCTGGGATTCTCCAGGCAAGAACACTGGAGTGGGTTGCCATTTCCTTCTCCAATTCATGAAAGTGAAAAGTGAAAGGGAAGTCGCTCAGTCGTGTCTGACTCTTCACGACCCCATAGACTGCAGCCTACCAGGCTCCTCTGTCCATGGGATTTTCCAGGCAAGAATACTGGAGTGGGGTGCCATTGCCTTCTCTGTTCCTAAGGACATGGACTTTTAAAAAATATTTAATTTATCTACTATAGTTTTTCTTTGTGACTTTCCTTATTTTTATGTTTAGAGCATCCTGGTTCACATCAACATACAATATTGCCTAATTAACCTTTTTTATAGTCATTTTAATTTTTGTAGTAATTATATTGTTAGCTAGAATATTTAAACCATGGAAAATATAGTTTGTTGTATGAAGCAAGGTCAGATCTTATTTGCTTCAGATTTTTCCAACTAGCCCAATTTCTCAACATTTAATCTTTGCAATATCTGTCCCTTTCCCCATGTATCTATGATGCTTCTTTTATTAAAAGCTAGTAATAGTATTTTATTATAGTATAATATCTAATAGTATCTTTACACTATAATGTGTTTCTAAGCATTCAATTTGGTTTTGACAATTATAAAATGTCACATTGGTTTTAAATTATTACATTTTATGTGGGTGGTAAGTTAAATCCCGCATCTCTAATCTCCTCCCAAAGCCTTCCTTTCAAAGGTTTACTGGCTCAGAGGGTTTCCCTGGTGGCTCAGATGGTAAAGAATCCACCTGCAGTGAAGGAACCCCAGGTTTGATCCCAGAGTCGGGAAGATCCCCTGGAGAAGGAAATGGCAACCCACTCCAGTATTCTTGCCTGAAAATCCCATGGACAGAGGAGACTGGTGGGCTACAGTCCATGGGGTTTCAAAGAGTTAGACACAAATGAGCAACTAACACTTTCACTTAGATAGTCTTTGGCATATTTATTTTGAAAGTAAATTTTCAAGGCTTCTACTGAGTTCTGACACCCAATTCCCAATTAAATATAGCTTGACTTTGTGACTTTCAATGTGGGAAGAACTGGCATCCTAATATTTTTTCAATCTTTCCTTACATGAACATGATATATTTTTTCATGTCTTCTATAATTCTTACAACATTTCATAAGTTTAATTTATGTAGGCCCCAAACTTCCTGTTGTTCAGTTGCTCAGTCATGTCCGACATTTTGTGATTCCATGAACTGGAGCCCACCAGGCTCCCCATGCTTTACTAACTCTTGGAGTTTGCCTAAACTCATGTCCATTAAGTCGGCAATGGAATCCAACCATCTCATTCTCTGCCAGCCCCTCCTCCCTTCAGGGTCTTTTCCAATGAGTCAGCTCACTGGAAAAAACAACAACAACAAACTTTTTACTTAGTTTTACTTAGAGTTATTCCTTTGTGTATGTTTGTCATTTTGTGAATAAGATCTTTTCTTTACCAACAAATACGTGTAAATGATTATCACTAGCCTTAGAACAGTCTACGGAAGTTATATCTGCATTATAAAATGGTCTAGCCAGTGCTCCCTGGTTTTGTGCATCTTGACACCTTTAAAAAGTCATAACAAAAGTTGGAATTTTAAATCTGCAGAGTTTTGCTTATGCAGAAGGCTATGAAATAATAGTTCCATGTATTCATCTCAGTTTGTTCCTCAAGAACACGTCCTCAACCACATTTTGCTGTAAAAGGTACATTCTTTTCAAGGAAAACATGTGGATCACCACTCAAGATGCTATGTGTTAAGGTGTGTGGTTCCCAAATGAAGTCTTCCATCTAATCAGAAATCCCTTCTTTCTTTTCTAATTCATCCAACCTCCCTTCTGCTCAATACATCACAAGGCAGGTGTCCTGCCTGCCACCTCAGATAACATCACATGACCATCCAGAAGTGGCTGGTAGGCCCTGTCAGCTATCATAACTCTCCAGGAACTGACTCCTGCATGGACACACCAGCCCCTGGACTCTGCAAGAAATGCTCTCAGATCACAGTGCTTCTACCTCACCATCTACTTCACTCCTGCAACCTGTTAACTCTTCATTTTACATTCTTTTACATCCTCCAAAGTATAATCTCATTGTCTTAAATATTTTCTCTACATACACCGAGAATCACAGTAATTGGTGTCATGATTTTTTCTTTTACTTTCAAACATACTTCTGAAAACTCAAGAAAAGGGAAATCCATTTTACTTACCCATGTTTTTGCTCTTTCCTTCCTCTGTTTTCTTTCGTTAACTCCAGAATCCCATCTATTAGCATATCTTTTCTGTTCAGAGAAAAGAGCTCCCTTTAGACATTCTGTTAGGATAGGTTGTGTGTGTATTCGCTCAGTTGTGTCTGACTCTTTGCAACCCCATGTATTGTAGCCCGCCAGGCTCCTCTGTCCATGGGATTTTCCAGGCAAGAATACTGGAGTAGGTTGCCATTTCCTTCTCCAGGGGATCTTCCCCACCCAGGAATCGAACCCAAGTCTCCTGCATTGCAGCAGATTCTTTACTCTCTGAGCCACTGGGGAATAGGTTGGCTGGTGACAAATTCCCTTAGTTGAATTGAGAACTTTTAGGTGTTATCTGAATAATCTAGTATCTAGGAATATACCTCCATAAGGAAAGAGTCCCTCCAGCAACAAACCGTTGGTGCAGTCTGTGGTAAAGGAAACATAAAGTGGTACAATCTGAAAGGGCCGCTTATATTTGTAAATATTTACTTATGGGTCTTATCTGTGGCACACAGCATCTTCGTTGCACCATGTGAGATCTTTTCGTTGTGGTGCACAGGCTCCAAAGCGTGTGGGCTTAGTTGCTCCGAGGCATGTGGGATCTCAGTTCTCCCACCAGGGATTGAACCCACATCCCTTGCACTGCAAGGCATTCTTAACCACTGCACCACCAGGGAAGTCCCTGGAATGGTGGCTTATGACGACAGAACTTAAATTTCCTAGTTCTTTAGAAGTATCCTAAATAAGGAAGAGTCTCAATGAAGAATACTTGGTCTGCCCACCATAGGCTGTAATATACTGTCACATGCTGGGTTTTGATAGCCTGATTTTATATCAGGGCTTTACTTTTTAACCACGTACAAGCAATATAAATATAATTAGCACAGTACTTCATAGAGAATAAAACAGAAGGGTGAGAAAACATTACTAATCCACTTTTCGAAAGCTGTTGAGATTTTTTCAAGTAGTACTGAAATCATAAATGAAACCCATTGTGATTTTAAGTGTAGGTGATTAGGTCAAAGGCCAATTGGAATTGAGGCTTATCTTGTATTATTTGAGGATCCTGTATATAAAATTAAATGCTTATATTAAGGGAGTGGGTAATTGTGGACTTAAATAGTGCTAGGGAGAAAAAAATCTCAGCACATCCTAGTTGAAGAAAATACTGATCTTAAAGATATTAGCAATCTATATGGAACATAGAAAAATGGTACGATGAACATATTTGCAGCAAAGGAGTGGAGACGCACATGGAGAGAAAGGACATAGGGACACAGAGGGAAAGAGAAGATAGCATTGACATATATAGACTACCCTGTGTAAATATAGATGGTGAGAGGCTGCTGTGTAACACAGGGGACCCAGCCTGGGGCTGACTTTATATATATATGTCTATAATTATGACTGATTCACGTTGTTGTAGGGCAGAAACCAACTCAACATTGTAAAGCAATTTCCTCTAATTAAAAACTAATTGGGGCTTCCCTGGTGGCTCAGATGCTTAGAATCCACTGCAGTGCAGTAGATGGGGGAGATGCCCTGGAGAAGAGCATGGCAACCCACTCCAGTATTCTTGCCTGGAGGATCCCATGCACAGAGGAGCCTGGTAGGCTACAGTTCACACAGGTCGCAGAGTCAGACACGACTGAGCGACTAACATTTTCACTACTTTCAAAAAATAAAGTTAAATTTAAAAAAGACAGCAGCAATAATTTCACTAAATTTTCTGTCACATGTCAGACCCTGAAAAGAACCACATGAACCCAGAGGTAGGAATTCCTTAGAATCCTTGTATCCTGCCAGAACCACAAGGGAGGCAGTGACAGTTTTAGGAAGAGATGTCACAGGCAGGGTGATGTGCCTGAGCCTTCTGAAGTCATAAACACTGTGCAGGCTGGACCCACATCTTCAGAATTCACAGAGTATCCCTGGCCAACGGGCCATCACTGGCCACATCCACGGGACACAAAGGCCAGTGCTCCATTTAATGCACCGTCTGTGATTTCCAATCTTTCTTAACAACTATAAAAATCAGCTGGAACAAGGAATACCAGGACCTCTAGTTTACAAAGCTCTGTCTACTGATTTTGCTAACAAGTGTCTCTTCAGCTGGTTAAATTATTCTGTCAGAATATCACTCAGAAGTTACAAAGTCATACATGCTTATACTTCTCATAACCTCGTAAGAGCTCTTTCATTAAATAAAAAAATTCAATGTGGAAAACCAACATTATTAGATTAATGGGCTGTTTGGTAGCCCTCAGTGGAATAAGTAATTATTTTAAGTAAGCCACAGCAATTCGACCTTTAAAAAGAAAGAAAAAGAAAAACAAAGCCCACAAGTAGGAACTTGCCAAAACCCCACGAGTGAAAACTTGCCAAAAACCTTATTGTGAGTGATGTAAATAATATATTAGTTTTGATAAGCTTGTTTAATAATGTTTGCTAAAAAAACATATATATTACTCATGTTCTGTCTCATTGCATAAACCACTAATTATCTGGATATACAAAAAGCCTTAATGCTTATGGTGTTTTTTGATAGAACTGAATGTGATTATAAAAGTAATATAATGGAAAAAGAGAAGTGATTAAATATATCCATCATATTTTAAAAACATAGTTAACATTTGAGCATAGTCCCTTTGTTTTCTCTGGAAAGCACTGTACATTCAATTTTGCACTGCAAATTTACTCCACATTGAAAAGTATTATTCCACATATATACATCATTCCAGAGCCATTACTTTTTGTGGTGATGGTGTCCATACAATGAAAGTAACATAATTTGTTTAACCATTCTTTACTTTCTTATTTAAACTATTTACAATTTTTACAATTATGTTTTAAAAATATTTAATGCAGTACTTCATGAATATAATTTCTTCTATATGTTGAATGATTTAACTCAAGTATTTCTAAAAGTGAATTAACTGTGTTCAGTATTATGAAAAACATAAGAATTTGGATACATTGCATAATATATTCTTATTATTTTCATGCTTATAAACTATGTATTGCTGCTCTTTTTCTTTATTAAAAGTTCATTTTCTATGAGCAATGTAAGGAAATACATACTTGTAATCTAACGCACAAAATAAACATTTTTAACATTTTGGCATGTATCCTCCAGTTTTTTTTTCTGTGAATATATCCTTTTTCCTAAAATTAGGAAATTACACTAAATTTATTCATCTCCATTCCATAATTTTCATTACCATGAATACTTTAATGCAATCACAAGGATCACAAAATTTAAAATTAAATTTAATCACTGATTGTACACATGAATACAGAAAGTCTATTCACTTCCTTCTCATTGGATATTTTTACTTTCATTCACTCCCTTATTATTGGATATTTAGGTTATATTGAAGTATTTTCAATTATATAAAATTGTGTGATAAACATTTTCTCACATAAATCTCTGATGATATCACTTGAGGAAAAGGTGTTAGGATTCTTAAACTGTATTATCAGTATTTTGAGACTTGATATATTTCTCAATATGTTGTTCAACACTGTTCCATCTGATATGCAACACAATTTGAAACACAAAAAAGTGCTATCCCTATCTGGATATTCTAAATAGTCTTCAGTGATTACTCTTTGGGTATCATTGGGTACCCCTGGGTATATTATAGAAGAAATCACAGCCATATAATTCTCCATCAAAATAAAGTCTCTGTACCAGTTTCCTAAGGCAGTTTAGTGTCTAGAGCAGGTAAACCAAAAATACTGCAAGATTTAGTATGTTCCATAATTAAACAAACAAACAAAAAACAACCTGTGTTTAAATCAGAAAAGAAGATTCGTGGAGGATCTAGTGATGTCCTCATCTATGAAATGACAACGCACGGTTCTCCAAGGCCAATGAGAAGAGAGAGATGAGACAGAACTGGGGAAAGAGCAGAGATTTGAACTGAATATTAAAATACTTTTACAACATGAGCACACTGGAATTTTATACCAAAAAAAGAGGGGGGGAATAAAATAACATTTAAAGTAAAAATCTCTAAAATTTGAGAAATCAATCAAGAGCTGGGTGAGATATTTTAGAGATGTAGGCATTTATATCAAACTTCTTCCATATTCTGGATATTTTAACTCTGACAGTTGTTAACAATAACTATACATCTTCATTTTCTAATACATACATACATAAACATGAGAGAATATAAAATAGATCTTTGTTCTTGGTGTTCAAATGGCTATTTATATTCTACCAGAATCAACAGCATCTCCTATCTTAACTTTAAAGTACAAAACTGACCTGTTTTTCTAGATGAATGGTTTTAACGATTGCTGTATTTATACTTCTTCAGCTGACAGAACCCAGCTGTGGCACAATTAGGCACAGAATTGTGTATTCTACTGTGGCACTCACAACAGAAACTGAGGACGCCCCCTCCCCAACACAAAAATAATGAAACAGCTAAAAGTGCTGTTAATGGGAAGGGGAGAGATTGGCAAGAAAGGCATACATTTTCGCGGCCCCTACACTCCTCAGTGTAACCCTTCTGGGGTCACAGAACAGACTCAAAACTATCATGAAAGTGAAAGTGTTAGCTACTCAGTCGTGTCTGACTCTCTGCGACCCCATGGACTATAGACCCCCAGGCTCCTCTGTCCATGGGGTTTCACAGTAAGAATACTGGAGTGGGTAGCCATGCCCTTCTCCAGGGGATCTTCCTGACACAGGGATAGAACTCAGGTCTCCAGTATTGCAGGCAGATTCTTTACAATCTGAGCCACCAGGGAAGCCCAGAGTCATCAACATTTTTAGTCTGGCCTTTGCAGGTCTCCCACGATTGCACTAGGACTTTTATTTCAATTGAGCTGAGTTGACTTTGGTAAACTATTCTCACTAGGTACCCTTCATCTTCTGCTACTTATCTGTGATATATTCTTCCTGTGCCTTGCATTAATCACTTCCATTGCATTTTCCTCAAAATTCTTATTTTTGAGTCTAAACCACTAAGTGACATTTAATTTGTTCTAAATATTAACTAGGGTGAGACACAGCATATATTTTGTTGGGAACCAACGAGAAAGCAAAAGAGTTCATCAGTTAGATCCTAAGTGTAAGCATTTATTTTTCTTATCTATCAATAATTAGTAAGCCACAAATTCCCTTATAAACAACAGAGAGATAATAATAACACAGTCACACACCTTAAGAACTCTGCTGCTGCTGCTGCTAAGTCACTTCAGTTGTGTCCGACTCTGTGCGACCCCAGAGACGGCAGCCCACCAGGCTCCCCCGACCCTGGGATTCTCCAGGCAAGAACACTGGAGTGGGTTGCCATTTCCTTCTCCAGTGCATGAAAGTGAAAAGTGAAAGTGAAGTCGCTTAGTCGTGTCTGACTCTTCGCAACCCTCTGGACTGCAGCCTACCAGGCTCCTCCATCCATGGGATTTTCCAGGCAAGAGTACTGGAGTGGGGTGCCATTGCCTTCTCTGAACTCTAATAGGTCAGCAAAGCAAGTACTACTGATTTAAGTCTTTGTGTGCCCAGTTGCATCCGACTTTCTGTGGCCCATGGATTGTAGCCTGCCAGGCTTCTCTGTCCATGGGATTGTCCAGGCAAGAATACTGGAATGGGTTGTCATTTCCTACTCCAGCAGACCTTCCCAACCCAGGGATCAAACCTACTTCTCCTGAATTAGAGGCGGATTCTTTACCACTAGCACCACCTGATTTAAGTCTTTATGTTCAGCTAATTCCAGAGTTTACAAAGCTATGGAAAGGCACACTGACAAAGTGGACTGGAATAGAAACAAAATCAAAAGTTCACAATCAACTAAAAGTTCTAATACGCTGCAGTTGTTAAAGCGTCTGTAAACATGCAAATTAAAAATAATAATCATTGAAACACTGCTGATTTTTCTATGCAGGTATAAGAAATAAGACGTACCTACAGTTACAAGTTTCTTTTATGAAGATTATAAAAAGTCAGTGACAAGGCTGTTGAATTCTTAAAGAATAAATGACTTCTTTAGAAGAAAGACATATTTGCACACTTTCTGTAGGAACTAAAATGAAGTTGCCTTTTTAATTTCCAAGTCATTTGCATTAAAAGTGAATTGGCAAAATATTGAGAGATGCATTCTCCTCTGGATATAACAGGTTATTGCACATTATTAAAACTGACCAACTTTCACTTTAGAAGTGTGTTTCAGAAGTATTTTTTTTTAATTAAATTGACCTTTGTTGAGCTGTTACTAGAGTACAGGGATATGTGTATATTATCTGCATCTTGTTTCTTAGCAAAAACCTTGAAGGGGTTCCAGTTTCATCCTTTTTTCCATTAATTTTTACTAGACCCTGAAAAGAAGGTGTTGGTCACTGCTCAGTCATGTTCGACTCTTTGTGACTCCGTGGACTATAACCTCTGTCCATGGGATTCTCCAGACTACAATACCGGAGTGGATTGCCCTTCCCTTCTCCAGGCGATCTTCCTGACCCAGGGATGGAACCTGGTCTCCCGCATCCTAGGTAGATTCCTTACCATCTGAGCCATCAGGGAAGCCCCTTGACCCTGACCACATAAAAAACTTACAAGCATTCATTTTAGTGCATTTGTGGATCCAGCCTTTGTGGTTTATTGGGTGTTGGCACTCTCTCTCTCTTGTGTAGGAGCTAATGCACAGTTTTGTAGGCTGGTCTTCATACTAAGAAGAAAAGTTATCATTTTCCTTGACCTCGAGGTTGTGCAAGCACTTTGTACTCTAGAATAGAATATTCACATCCCTGCTCCTTCCCTGAACATTCTAGACTTTAATAAAATTTATATGCAGAAGATAATGTATTAAGAAGCTACCCAGACTTTAAACTGTTCCCAAATGGGTGCTATGGTTGGGCAACAGCCTTGAGAGGTAAGACTGATGGGACTGTCCCCATTTTACTGGTGAGGAACGGGGGCTCAAAGAAATTCTGAGAATTACCTAAAGTCACACAATTGGGAAGCACTAAACTCAGATCCTAAACTACCCAACACCGACCTCTCAGCTCCATTCACCTACCAAGTAGGAACAACATCTGAATTCAACATCATCACTTAGAATGATGCAAACAACATGCAAATCAGGACATCCATGAACTCCTTAGAAAATATCAGGTGACATGTCACAAAGCATATAGTAAACATTCCATAAATGTTAATCCTGGGGATATTTCCCACACAAATTGAACACACACAGGTGGATCTGCCTCCTCACTCTGAAACTAAGTGTTGAGGCAGTATGTTCATATTTTTTGTTATCTTTTCATTGTTTTTATATAATTTTTGATAAGTTGTAAAAATAGAAAATGGTACAGAGCATAATTAGGACAAATGCACATGTTCCTAACATTGTGGTTGCTGACAATAACAAAGATCATGTCATGCTTATATAGACTTGTTTCTATGGGAGTGTGATTGCTTTAAAATGTTGTGATTCACAGTGACGTTAATCAGTCATAAATATACGTGTATTCCCTGCCTCCTGAGTCTCCCTCCCACCTCTCTAGGTGAGCTGAGCTCCCTGCGCTATACAGCAGCTTCCCAGTAGCTATTTTATACGTGGTGGTGTATATGTTAATCCTACTCTCTCTGTTTGTCCCACCCTCCTTTCCCCTCTCACGTCCACAAATCCATTCTCTATGTCTGTGTCTTTATTCCTGCCCTGCAAATAGGCTCATCCATACCATTTTTCTAGATTCCACATATATGTGTTACTATGAAGTGAAGTGAATTCGCTCAGTCGTGTCCGACTCTTTGTGACCCCATGGACTGTAGTCCACCAGGGATTCTCCAGGCAAGAGTACTGGAGTGGGTTGCCATTTCCTTCTCCAGGGGATCTTCCCAACCCAGGGATCGAACCCGGGTCTCCTGCATTCCAGGCAGACGCTTTAACCTCTGAGCCGCAGACTCTAGGTTCATCCACATGATTAGAAATGACCCAGTTTCATTCCTTTTTATGGTTGCATATACACAGACATTTTAGATGAGCCCCTCTCATCCACAACTTCTGTTTATTTCCTTCTCTCTCAAGAGTTAACCAGTATCACAGAAGTACAGTGTATGTACTTCTGGTCTATCCTTATGTTTATACATACATACACCTATAGAGCCATGAAAAATACAGGAGAGTTATAGAATGTGTTTAAATTTTACATAAACGTTGTCACACTGCACTTACTATAAAACTTGGTTTTTTTTTTCATTCAACATCACAGTTGAGAACTATCCACTTTCCTATCCATCAAAATGTATTGCTTTATACAGTCTAAAAAACCATTCCTTCACTGATGGATATGGCTACCAACTCCACTATTCTCACCCGGAGAATCCCATGGACACAAAGAATCGGTCACACTGACTAACACTTTCATTTTCACATTTACTTATAGCCAGTTAATCAGGGAGGCTCGACTCTTTCCCCTAAAATCAAGTGTCAGTAATGGAGCCATTGACCTTCATCTGTTCCCCATTGACCTTTTTGTCCCATAGCCACAGAAAGAGGAATGGTGCAGAGGGTAAAAGCGAAATATCCCCGGGCCACACCACCAGCCTAGATTAAGAGAGCCACTTCTCCTGTGCAGGTAAATAAGAGAGCTGTGGCAGAAATGACCCGTGACACTAGCAGTTGTGTCCTGTGGGGTGCGTGGAGCATGAGACCCCCGGACCTCTTCAGGGGAGGCCTGGCTAAGTGATTGTTCTGGACAATGAAATGGAAGCCGAGAAATTCTTCATACAGGAAGGAAGACACCACGTTGGCTTTCACCTGTTGGATCCATATAAATGGTTGGGCTCCTCAGGGCACAATGATTCCATGAAAGATCCACCACATATTCTCACTGATGTAAAGCTGGTTGGTGGATGGCTTTGTACAGCAGGTGTGTCTCTTGTCACTCAAGAAAGACTGTGGTCAACAATCCCATTCCCCATCAGGGTCTCCTCCCCCAGGCATGTGGAGGGAGGATGTCTGGGCTTCTTCTCAGAGTCACAGGCCCCACTGGGCTGTCTCTTCTGGAAGAACTGGCCAGACACGTCCAGCTCTGATGGGCAATGCCAGCTCCTCTCTTGGGCACCATACACCGTGGGAGTGAGTTTCTCTCGGGCTCTCACAGAGAAAATGGATAGCTTCTCTTTACACATCTTGTGCTCTCTGAATAGTGTGAGGCCTGTCTCACCTCTCAAGCCTCTTCTTGTATCAACTTGGAGGGTGTTGAGGAGAAAGGACCAGTTATGGAAGCTGGAATCCCTCAATCCACCTGTAGGAAGGTAGGTCCTGGATCCAAATTCAGTGGCTGCTAGACTTTAACAAGGGCTGTTTGTTCAGATACAAAGGGCTGCTACAGGAACCCTTGAATGTGTGTTCTCGTGTGGACATGGGAGAGTTTTCCCCAGAATATACCTCGAGGTAAAATTCTTGGGTCATAAGCTATTCCCACACACACATGCCTGCTTCTCAGAAAGGAGAACCCGAGTGAACCTATAGCTAGATGTCTCATCAAATCTCAGAAATTACCTTGTCAGCCTTGAAAAGTGAAAGTGTTAGTTGCTCAAATCATGTCCGACTCTTTGAGGCCCCATGGACTGTAGCCCACCAGGCTCCTCTGTCCATAGAATTCTCCAGGCAAGAATACAGGAGTGGGTTCATTCCTTTCTCCAGGATACCTTCCCAACACAGGGATCGAACACAAAGTGAAAGTGTTAGTTGCACAGTCAACTCTGAATCAAAGGAGGCTTCATGGTGGGATTGTACTTCAATTCTATATATTCTCTTTCACAGGTAGGAGGATAATTTTATTGTAAAATACCATTTCAGAACCATTCTTAAATTGAGCATGGTCAGTATCTATATAATTGATGCTTTTGAACTGTGGTGTTGGAGAAGACTCTTGAGAGTCCCTTGGACCACAAGGAGATCCAAACAGTACATCCCAAAGGAGATCAGTCCTGGGTGTTCATTGGAAGGACTGATGTTGAAGCTGAAACTCCAGTACTTTGGCCACCTGATGTGGAGAGCTGACTCATTTGAAAAGACTCTGATGCTGGGAAAGATTGAGGGTAGGAGGAGAAGGGGATGACAGAGGATGAGATGGTTGGATGGCATCACCGACACAATGGACAGGGGTTTGGGCAGACTCCACGAGTTGGTGATGGACAGGGAGGCCTGTCCATCTGTTCAGTGACTGAACTGAACTGAGTGTTCTATTCAAAATCAGAATCCAGAAAATTGAAGACTGTGTGTTATTTGGGATAAACGAATGGAGAGAAAACCATACTGTTTTCAAGGATGGTTGGATATCTATATATCCCACTTCTCAGAAAACACCTGAGGTCTTCAGTCTGATCAAGCTAACAGTTTCAGGTGTAAAATGAGATATTGTTAAAGCAAGTTCATGAACATAAGCTGTCAACTCTGCCAGACCAAGACGCGGCAAATAGTCACTGATCTTCTCTACATTTCTAATTAAAAGAAATCCTCCCAGCCCTTGAGTAATTTATATGTGTGCACCTGCTAAGTCACTTCAGTAGTGTCCGACTCTTTGAAACTCTATGGACTATAGCCTGCCAGGCTCCTCTGTCCAAGGAATTCTCCAGGCAAGAATACTGGAATAGGTTGCCATTTCTTTCTCCAGGGGATCTTCGTGACCCACATATCAAACACACATCTCCTGCAGGATTCTTTACCACCACCTGGGAAACCTGAATAATTTATATAATTTCTTTAAAACCTATATCCCAGCCTGGAGGAGGAAATGTCAACCCACTGCAGTATTCTTGCCTGGGAAATCCCATGGACAGAGGGCCCTGGTGGGCTACAGTCCATGGAGCTGCCAAGAGTCAGACACAACTGAGCAACTGATAACACAATGTCATCTTATGCAGCAATGAAATTGAATGAAGTATTAATACTTTCTTCAATGCTGCAACATGAAGGGATCTAGAAAACTTACACTAGGTGAAAGAAGCCAGACACGAAAGGCCATATTGTGTACAATTTCACTTACATGAAATGAACAGGAAACGCAAATTCAGAGACAGGAAGTAGTTTAGTTGTTACCTGGGGTGGGGTGGGATGGGGGTGGGGAGTGATGGGTTGTTGTTCAGTCTCTCAGTCTTGTCCGACTCTTTGCGACCCCATGGACTTCAGCACTCCAGGCTTCCCAGTCTTCTACCATTTCCCACAGCTTGCTCAAACTCATGTCCATTGAGTCAGTGGTGCCATCCAACCACCTTATCCTCTGTTGGCCCCTTCTCCTTTTGTCTTCAATCTTTCCCAGCATCAGGATCTTTTCCAATCAGCTCTTTGCATCCAGTGACCAAAGTATTAGAGCTTCAGCTTCAGCACCAGTCCTTCCAATGTATATTCAAGACTGATTTCCTTTAGGATTGCCTGGCTTGATCTCCTTGCAGTCCAAGGGACTCTCAAGAGTCTTCTCCAACACCACAGTTCAAAAGTATCAATTATTCAGTGCTCAACCTTCTTTATGGTCCAATTCTCATATCCATACACGACTACTGGAAAAACCATAGCTTTGACTAGACAGACATTTGTTGGCAAAGTAATGTCTCTGCCTTTAAATATGCTGTCTAACACAGTTGGAGAAGATTCTTGAGAGTCCTTTGGACTGCAAGGAGATCCAACCAGTCCATTCTGAAGGAGATCAGTCCTGGGTGTTCTTTGGAAAGAATGATGCTAAAGCTGAAACTCCAGTACTCTGGCCACCTCATGCGAAGAGTTGACTCACTGGAAAAGACTTTGATGCTGGGAGGGATTTGGGGGCAGGAGGAGAAGGGGACGACAGAGGATGAGATGGCTGGATGGCATTACCAACTCGATGGATGCGAGTCTGAGTGAACTCTGGGAGTTGGTGATGGACAGGGAGGCCTGGTGTGCTGCGATTCGTGGGGTCACAAAGAGTCAGACACGACTGAGTGACTGAACTGAACTGAACACAGTTCAGTTGCTCAGTTGTGTCTGACTCTTTACGACCCCATGAGCCGCAGCATGTCTGATATCTCTGTCCATCACCAACTCCTGGAGTTTACCCAAACTCATGTCCATTGAGTCAGTGATGTCATCTAACCATCTCATCCTCTGTCGTCTCCTTCTCCTCCCGCCCTCAATCTTTCCCAACATCAGGGTCTTTTCAAATGAGTCAGTTCTTCACATCAAGTGGCCAAAGTATGGAGTTTCAGCTTCAACATCAGTCCTTCCAAGGAATACCCAGGACTGAACTCCTTTAGGATGGACTGGTTGGATCTCCTTGCAGTCCAAGGGATCGCAAGAGTCTTCTCCAACACCACAGTTCAAAAACATCAATTCTTCTGCACTCAGCTTTCTTTATAGTCCAACTCTCACATCCATACATGACCACTGGAAAAACCATAGCCTTGACTAGACAGACCTTTGTTGACAAAGTAATGTCTCTGCTTTTTAATATGCTATCAAGGTTGGTCATAACTTTCCTTCCAGTAAGTAAGCGTCTTTTAAATTCATGGCTGCAGTCACCATCTGCAGTGATTTTGGAACCAAAAAAAATAAAGTCTGTCACTGTTTCCACTGTTTACCCATCTGTTTCCCATGAAGTAATGGGACCAGATGCCATGATCTTAGTTTTCTGAATGTTGATCTTTAAGCCAACTTTTTCCCCCTCCTCTTTCACTTTCATCAAGAGGCTCTTTAGTTCTTCTTCACTTTGCCATAAGAGTGGTGCCATTTGCATATCTGAGGTTATTGATATTTCTCCCAAAAATCTTGATTCAGCTTGTGCTTCATTCAGCCCAGAGTTTCTCATGAAGTACTCTGCATATAAGTTAAATAAGCCAGGTGACAATTTACAGCATTGACATACTCCTTTTCTTATTTGGAACCAGTCTGCTGTTCCACATCCAGTTCTAACTGTTGCTTCCTGACCTGCATATAGGTTTCTCAAGAGGCAGGTCAGGTGGTCTGGTATTCCCATCTTGTTCAGAATTTTCCATAGTTTATTGTGATCCATGCTATCTAGGTTGGTCACAGCTATTCTTCCAAGAAGCAAGCATCTTTTAATTTCATGATTGCAGTCACCATCTGCAGTGATTTTGGAGCCCAAGAAAATAAAGTCTGTCACTGTTCCCATTGTTTCCCCATATATTTGCCATGAACTGATGAGACCAGATGCCTTGATCTTTGTTTTTTGAATGTTGAGCTTTAAGCCAACTTTTTTTTTTAATGTAGTTGAGGATTTTAAAAAATTTTCCCAGTAATTGATAGACCAACATAATTGATAGTTTAAATCAAATGGGCATGTATGTAACACTGTGCCTAACAACCACAAAATTCAACAGTTTCAAGGGAGTAACATCATATAAACATGTTCTCCAATCACAATGGAATTAAAAATCTATACCTAAAAAGTATAAAAAGAAGCCATAATTTTGGAAATTGTAAAACATTTCTGAATAACATAGGTCAAAGGAGAAATTATACTAGTAATTTGAAAATATTTTGAACTGAATATAGCAATATAACAAACATATTGAATACTGCATATTAAGCCAACTTTTTCACTCTCCTCTTTCACCTTCATCAGGAGACTCTTTAGTTTCTGTTTGCTTTCTGCCATAAAGGTGGTATCATCTGGATATCTGAGGTTATTGATATTTCTCCCTGCAATCTTGATTCCAGCTTGTGCTTCATCCAGCCTGGTATTTCACATAACGTGCTCTGCATAGAAGTTAAATAAGCAGGCTGGCAATATACAGCCTTGACGTACTCCTTTCCCAATTTGGAACCAGTCTGTTGTTCCACGTCTGATTCTAGCTATTGCTTCTTGACCTGCATACAGGTTTCTCAGGAGGCACGTAAGGTGGTCTGGTATTCCCATCACTTGAAGAATTTTCTACAGTTCATTGTGATCCACACAGTCAAAGCAGTCAAAGGTTTTAACATAGTCAATGAAACAGAAGTAGATATTTTTCTGGAATTGTCTTGCTTTTTTGATGAGCCAACAGATGTTGGCAATTTGATCTCTGGTTCCTCTGCCTTTTCTAAATCCAGCTTTAACATCTGTAAATTCTCGGTTCATGTACTTTTGAAGACTAGCTTGGAGAATTTTGAGCATTAATTTGCTAGCATGTGAGATGAGTGCAATTGTTCAGTAGTTTGAACATTCTTTGGCATTGCCTTTCTTTGGGTTTGGAATGAAAACTGACCTTTTCCCGTAATGGGAAATGACTGTTAATGGGTGTGAGGCATTAGCAGTCACTTCCCATGTGGATGATGAAAATGTTTTGGAATTACATGTGATGACTGTACAACCTTGTGAATGTATTAACACCCATAACAGTATGCTTTTAAAGGGTGGATTTGATGGTGTATGAACTAAGTCACAATCAAAAACAAGAACTTGCTCTGGTTCACAATGTTCTTATAGAATAATAGGAATTAAAACAGTGTGGTGTTGGCTCAGGAATGGACTGAGGGAAGTTTGCCTCAGTGGACTAGCACATACACAAAAAATCTAATTCCCATACTGAAGAGCAAAACGAAGCATTCTTATTCTGTAGGCTTGCTTTTTAATGGCCCAGAAAAGCTGATTTGAGTCAATGGTGCCTCCACTCATTCGGGTGCAGAAACGCATGAGAGAAAAGGCCAGTCCAGGGCGCTCACAGATTCGAATCGCCAGCTCTCAGGGGCCTGCTCTGGATGCGTGTTCCTCTGCTAATGAAACTGGCTTCTTGCCATTTCATTTAGCTTTTACCCAAAAAGCTGTTCAGTAATTGCCAGTGAAGGGAGAACAAAGACATAATAATAATAACCATGCCAAAGAAAAATGACTTTTTTTCTAATGGTGATTTGAAACAAGATTTCCACTGGAACATTCTCAGCCCACTTCCTCACCTTTCTTATCTGCTTCATGCTTGTCTCTCTCCTACATGCCCCATTATTAGCTCTTTTGGGTTGATTCAGATTATGAAAATTCCCTCTATGTAGACATTTTTTAAATTAAAATAACTTTTTTCATTTTATTGGAGTATAACTGCTTTACAATGTTAGGTTATTTTCTGCTGCACAGCATAGTGAATCAGCCAACCTCTCTCTTAAGCATCCCTCCTTCCTCCTCCCATCCCACCCCTCTAGATCATTAGAGAGCGCCAAGCCGAGCTCCCTGTGCTGTGCAGCAGCTTCCCATTAGCTGTCTATTTTACACATGTCTGTGTGTGTGTGTGTGTGTGTGTGTGTGTGTGTACATATATGTCAATGCTACTCTCCCTATTCATCCCACCCTCTCCTTCCACAGACTCTATGTCCACACGTCCATTCTCCATGTCTTCATCTCTATTCCTCCATGGAACTAGGTTCATCTGTACCATTTCTCTAAATTCCATGTATATGCATTAATATATAGTATTTGTTTTTCTCTGACTTACTTCACTCTCTATGATACACTCTAGGTCCATACACATGTCTGCAAATGACCCAATTTCATCCTTTATATGGTTGAGTAATATTCCACTGTGTATATGTACTACAACTTGTATATTCATTCACCTGTCAGTGGACACCTAGGTTGCTTCCATGTCCTGGCTACTGTAAATAGCACTGCAATGAACATTGGGTACTTCTGTCTTTTTGAATTATGGTTTTCTCTCAGCCAGTTAGTGAGATTGCTGGGTCATATGGTAAATGTATTTTTAGTTTTTAAAGGAACCTCCACACTGTTCTCCAGAGTGGTTGTATAAATTTTTTAATATATCTGGTGATGTTAATCAGGGATATGGATGCAGTTTGTTGTTGCTGTTCAGTCACTAAGTCGCATCCAACTTTTTGTAACCCCATGGACTGAAGCACACCAGGCTCTTCTGTCCTCCACTATCTCCCAGAGTTTGCTCAAACTCCAGTCCATTCAGTTGGTGATGCCATTCAACCATCTCATCTTCTGTTGCCCCCTTCTCCTCCTGACCTCAGTCTTTCTCAGTAGCAGGGTCTTTTCCAATGAGTCAGCTCTTCACATCAGGTGACCAAAGTATTGAAGCTTCAGCTTCAGTATCAGTGCTTCCAATGAATATTCAGGGTTGATTTCTTTTAGGATTGACTGGTTTGATCTCCTTGCAGTCCAATGGATGCTTAAGAGTCTTCTCCAGCACCATAGTTGGAAAATATCAATTCTTTGGTGCTCAGCCTTCTTTATGGTCCAACTCTCATATCCATACATGACAACTGGAAAAACCGTAACTTTGACTATACAGACTTTTGTCAGCAAAGTGACACCAGCGAACTAGCACCAGAAAAACAAATGGATGATAAAACTTTACATATTTCTAACATAGCCTCTGGGTGAGTCAGGTGTTAACAGCTTTGCATTCACACTTACCTGCTGATCAATAGATGTTTCCATCTTGCCTGCTCTGTCTTCCCCCACACACCTCCACTGAAAGGGTGGGTGCCTCTGGACATCTCTACAGGCTTACCCAAGATATCTCAAGTAAAGACAATGAGGATGATCTTCAGACTAGACTCAGACTTTCCCAACAAATGCATGCTTGCTCCCCCAAACAAAAACAAAGTGTAAAAAAATAACTGTGGATATTTGTATACATATAGCCAATTCACTTTGTTGCACAGCGGAAACTAATACAATATTCTAAAGCAACTACCCTCCAATTAAAAAAAAATAACTTTGTATAAAAGAAAAAAGGCACTATATTTCAGAGGATAATTGTACAGTCTTGTTTCAATGGTAACCTCAGAGGAAAAACAAAGGAAAAGCACTCAGAAAAGTATTAGCGAGCAGTGATCAAATGTGACAAGACAGCAGATACAGACTGAGAGAATGAAGGACTGGAAGGGGTTGTTAAAATCTGGAGGCAGGCAGAACGACAGAGGACTTGAAAAAGCAGAAAAGGAAAACAGTCCCTCTTCTGGCCTCTGTGGCCTCTCCCCTGACAATCTCTGTGCCTTTCTCAGTTTATTCAACATTTTTTCAGCTGGAGCAGATTTTTTTTTTTTTTTTCACTGCCGTATGTACAGTGGCTGTAAGAAAATTTTCAGGTTTTAGGCAAAAGAAAGTACTCATTCCTGGTGAAATTTTGGATAATTTATAGAAAATCCCCCCAGCCCTGAAAACCATATTTGAGTCATTTAAGGTATTTTATGCATTCCATGTCTGTGTTGTTTAAAAAAGGAAAAAAGAAAAGCCCTTTTTGCCTTTTGTGGCTCCCTGAAAAAAGTCTGTACTTTACATTAAATTTTCTTAACAAGTTTTTCTGTCTCTGTGGATGCTTTCAATAGCTCCAACAAAATGAAAAAGAAAAGGCAATTTGAGGGAAGAACTGGAACAAAATAGGATTGAGAATATTTTTTAATTGTTCAGATAATGCACAATGCCTTCAAAATTCCAAGATGAGATTCTAATTAAAAAGGACCTTATAGAAGCATATTAAATACTTTTCTAGATGTATGCATGTGAGCATGCTAAGTCACTTCAGTTGTGGCTGACTCTGTTCAACCCCTTAGATGGCAGCCCACCAGGCTCCCCCATCCCTGGGATTCTCCAGGCAAGAACACTGGAGTGGGTTGCCATTTCCTCTCCTATGCATGAAAGTGAAAAGTGAAAGTGAAGTCTCAGTCATGTCCAACTCTTAGTGACCCCATGGACTGCAGCCCACCATGCTCCTCCGTCCATGGGATTTTCCAGGCAAGAGTACTGGAGTGGGTTACTATTTCCTTCTTCAGGGAATCTTCCAGACCCAAGGATCAAACCCACAACTCTTGTATTTCCTGCACTGGCGGGTGGATTCTTTACCACTGCTCCAGCCGGGAAGCTTTCTAGATATACAAAGACAGACAAAGCAGAAAAACCTCCATTTGCCCTTCCAACTTCTACAGTTGCTAAAGGTTAAAAAAAAAAAAAAAAAACTCTTTAAATGCAACTGTTGCTGGTCTAGAGTAACAATTTATCTGTCAAGGAAAGGATAAATACTTTCCATCCAAGGATCAGGTTACAGCTCACAGACCCCACTAGGAAGAGAATAATGTCAAGAATAACTGCAGGATAATCTGCATTTCCCAAGTCCATAAATAATGCAGTGAGAGCATATTTGAAGAAGGAATTTATCGGCCATGGCTTCATCCATATGCAGTGGTGGGAATGTCATTCTGACTATTTTGCCTGGGGGGCATTTATATTCTGCTTAATGATTTACATACTGATGAGACTGAGAGAACCTAGAACTGTGTTCTCAGGCTTCACTTTTGCCACACCGCACAGATGGCATTTATGTTCTTGAAACATAGTTAATAAATCAGAACTAAAGAATCTTGAAGCCACATAAAACATGCCCACTAAGAGCGAAACTAGGTTCTCTTTCAAATTATTTTATTTATATAAGATGATAAACAACCAAAATGATGCCATTTATCTCTTGGAACAGGAATGTAATGGGTCTCACACTTAACAGAATACTCAATATAAATTGGTGGAAAAAGAATAACAGTCTAACAATGAGCCAGATGCTTTCATAATACACCTCTGTTTGATAGACCAGGTGCAAAAGGAAGGGGTAAACAAAGGCAAGCTTTGCAAAAATGAAAACCTATTTCCACAACATTCAGATCTTAGTTCTTTTTTGCAAGTGGATTCTCAAACTTCCAGGCCATGCACCTCCATCCACTGCCCCTGCTCCCACTTAACCTTCAGTTTAGTTCAGTTCAGTCACTCAGTTGCGTATAATTCTTTGCAAGCCAATGAACTGCAGCAAGCCAGGCTTCCCTGACCATCACCAACTCTCGGAGCTTGCTCAAATTCATGTCCATTGAGTTGGTGATGCCATCCAACCATCTCATCTTCTGCAGTCCCCCTTCTTCTCCTGCCTTCAATCTTTCCCAGCATGAGGATCTTTTCCATGAGTCAGTTCTTTGCATTAGCTGGCCAAAGGAATGCAGCTTCAGCATCAGTCCTTCCAATGAATATTCAGGACTGATTTCCTTTAGGATCGACTTGTTTGATCTCCTGTGCTCCAAGGGTCTCACAAGAATCTTCTCTAGCACCGCATTTCAAAAGAATCAATTCTTTGGAACTCAACCTTCTTTATGGTACAAATCTCACAACTATACATGACTACTGGAAAAACCATTGCTTTGACTACATGGACCTTTGCCAGTAAGTAATGTCTCTGCTTTTTAATATGCTGTATAGGTTGAGCTTTTCTGTTAGCTGGGGCTTTCCTATAGCTCAGATGGTAAAGAATCTGCCTGCAGTACAGGAGATCCAGGTTCAATCCTTGTGTCAGGAAGATCCCCTGAAGAAGGAAATGGCAATCCACTCAGTATTCTTGCCTGGAGAATCCCTTGGACAGAGGAACCTGGCGGGCTACAGTCCATGGAGTCACAAAGAGTCAGACACAACTAACTAACTAACACATACACACACATAGGTTGGTCATAGCTTTTCTTCCAAGAAGCAAGCAACTTTTAACTTCATGGCTGCACTCACCAACTGCAGTGCTTTTGGAGCCCAAGAAAATAAAGTCTTTCACTGTTTCCATTGTTTTCCCACTATTTGCCATGAAGTGATGGGACCAGATGCCATGATCTTAGTTTTCTGAATATTGAGTTTCAAGCCAGCTTTTTCACTCCCCTCTTTCACTTTGATGAAGACGCTCTTTAGTTCCTCTTCACTTTCTGCCATAATGGTGGTGTCATCTGCATATCTGAGGTTATTGATATTTCTCCTGGCAATCTTGATTCCAGCTTTTGATTCAGACAACCCAGCATTTCACATGATGTACTCTGCATATAAGTTAAATAAAAGGGTGAAGATATACAACCTTGACATACTCCTTTCCCAATTTGGAACCAGTCCATTGTTCCATGTCCAGTTCTAACTGCTGCTTCTTGACCCACATACAGATTTCTCAGAAGGCAGGTAAGACAGTTTGGTAATCCCATCTCTTTAAGAATTTTCCACAGCTTGTTGTGATCCACACAGTGAAAGACTTTAGTGTAGTCGACGAAGCAGAAGTAGATGTTTTTCTGAAATTCTTTTTCTTTTTCGATGATCCAACAGATCTTGGCAGTTTGATCTCTGGTTCCTCTGCTGTTTTGAAATCCAGCTTGAACATCTGGAAGTTCTCGGTTCACGTACTGCTGAAGCCTAGTTTGGAGAATTTTGAGCATTACTTTGCTAACGTGTGAGATGAGTGCAATTGTGAAGTAGTTTGAACATTCTTTGGCATTGCCTTTCTTTGAGATTGGAATGAAAACTGACCTTTTCCAGTCCTGTGACCACTGCTGAGTTTTCCAAATTTGCTGGCATGTTGAGTGCAGCACTTCCACAGCATCACCTTTTAGGATTTGAAATAGCTCACCTGGAATTCCATCACCTCCACTAGCTTTGTTCATAGTGATGCTTTCTAAAGCCCACTTGACTTCACATTCCAGGATGTCTGGCTCTAGGTGAGTGATCACACCATTGTGGTTATCTGGGTCATGAAGATCTTTTTTGTACAGTTCTTCTGTGTATTCTTTCCACCTCATCTTAATATCTTGTTCCTCTGTTAGGTCCATACCATTTCTGTCCTTTATTGAGCTCATCTTTGTATGAAATATTCCTTTGGTATCTTTAATTTTCTTGAAGTGATCTCTAGTCTTTCCCACTATGTTGTTTTCCTCTATTTCTTTGCATTGATCACTTAGGAAGATTTTCTTGCCTCTCTCCTATTCTCTAGAACTCTGCATTCAGATAGATATATCTTTCCTTTTCTCCTTTGCCTTTCACTTCTTTTCTTCTCAGCTATTTGTAAGACCTTCTCAGACAACCATTTTGCCTTTTTTCCTTTCTTCTTCTTGGGGATGATCTTGATCACTGCCTCCTGGTGTTACAAACCTCCATTCATAGTTCTTCAGGCACTTTTCTTATTTATCAGATCTAATCCTTTGAATCTATTTGTAACTTCCATTGTATAATCCTAAGGGACTCCCCTGAATGGCCTAGTGGTTTCCCCTACTTTCTTCAACTTAAGTCTGAATTTGGCAATAAGGAGTTCATGATCTGAGCCACAGTCACCTCCCGGTCTTGTTTCTGCTGACTGTATAGAGCTTTTCCATCTTCAGCTACAAAGAATATAATCAATCTGATTTCATTATGATGTCCATGTGTAGGAGTCATCTTTTGTGTTGTTGGAAGAGTCTGTTTGTTACAACCAGTGCATTCTCTTTTCAAAACTCTGTTAGCCTTTGCCCTGCTTCATTTTGTACTCCAAGGCCAAACTTGCCTGTTACTCCAGGTATCTCTTGACTTTCTACTTTTGCATTCCAGTCCCCTATGATGAAAAGGACATCTGTTTTTATTGTTATTTCTAGGTGGTCTTGTAAGTCTTCATAGACCTGTTCAACTTCAGCTTCTTCAGCATTACTGGTTGGGGCATAGACTTGGATTACTGTGATATTGAATGGTTTACCTTGGAAACCAACAGAGATCATTCTGTTGTTTTTGAGGTTGTACCCAAGTACTGCATTTCGGACTCTCTTGTTGACTATGAGGGCTACTCCATTTCTTCTAAGGGATTCTTGCCCACAGTAGTAGATATAATGGTCATCTGAATTAAATTTGCCCATTCCAGTCCATTTTAGTTCACTGATTCCTAAAATGTTGACGTTTACTCTTGCCATCTCCTATTTGACCACTTCTAACTTACCTTGGGGGAGAAGGCAATGGCAACCCACTCCAGTACTCTTGCCTGGAAAATCCCATGGGTGGAGGAGCCCGGTGGGCTGCAGTCCTCCATGGGGTCACAACCAGTTGGACACAACTGAGTAACTTCACTTGGATTCACAGACTTAACATTCCAGGTCCCTATGCAATATTGTTCTTTACAACATCGGACTTTACTTCCATCACCAGTCACACCCACAACTGGGCATTGTTTTTGCTTTGGCTCAGCCTCTTCATTCTTTCTGGAGCTGTTTCTCCACTCTTCTCCAGTAGCATATTGGGCACCTAATGACCTGGGGAGTTGATAATTCAGTGCCATTACTTTTTGCCTTTTCATACTGTTCATGAGGTTCTCAAGGCAAGAATACTGGAATGATTTGCCATTTCTTTCTCCAGTGGACCCCGTTTTGTCAGAACACTCCACTCTGACCTGTCCGTCTGGGGTGGCCATACACGGCATGGCTCGTAGTTTCATTGAGTTAGACAAGGCTGTTATCCAAGTGATCAGTTTTTCATTGAGTTAGACAAGGCTATTATCCAAGTGATCAGTTTGTTTTGTTTTCTGCAATTGTGGTTTCCATCCTGTCTGACTTCCATGGATAAGGATAAGAGGCTTGTGGAAGCTTCCTGATGGGAGGAACTAGCTGTGGGGGAATCTGGGTCTTGCTCTGATGGGCGGAGCCTTGCTCAGTAAAACTGTAATCCAATTTTCTATTGATGGGTGAGGCTGTGTTCTCTCCTTATAATTTGGCCACTGAACCTTACATATCAACTACTCTGTGGCCATGTATCCTCTTTCTTTGTTAATTAATAAAAAATCTGGTGTCTCAAAATGATTGCTAACTTATCTCAAGTAGTTTAAAGTTCTAGCAAAATGAGACGCATAACATTCCCATAAAAAATAGAGGAAATAAATTCTATGTTTATTTCTTGAGAATACCCAAGAAATGAATTACTTTAATGGAAGGTAAAATATCAATAAAGCAGTAGAATTTACAGATTTAATACATGTCCCCATCCTTTTTCTCTTTTTGGAAGATAGGTGCTCACTGTATGAGAAAAGATAATTCCTTTTTAGAATTAAAAGAAGTTGATTAATAAACACACACCACTTGGGCTTCCCAGTTGGGACTAGTGGGAAAGAATCCACCTGACAATACAGGAGAGTTAAGAGATGCAGGGTCTTCGATCCATGGGTCACGAAGATCCCCTAGAGAAGGAAACGGCAATCCACTCCAATATCCCTGCCTGAAAAATCCCATGAGCTGAGGAGCCTGGTGGGGCTAAGATCCATAGGGTTCTGAAAGGTTGTTGCTGGACCAAGAAAGACACCAGGATTCTTGGCCTCCGGAGGAGAAGAATTCAATCCAGGGCCAGAGATGAGCCTTGATTGCTCAGAGCTTTTGTGTAATAAAGTTTTATTAAAGTATAAAAGGGATGCACATAGACATCAGAAGGGGGCAGAAAGAGTGCCCCCTCACTAGTGTTAGCAATGGAGTTATATACTTTTAATTAGTTATTACAATGAATCAAAAGAATGTCTGGAGGTTGTAAAGACACTCCCATAATTTACATTTTAAGATAACAGGATTAACCAGAAGGTTTTTTCCCAGAAACTGTCCTCAAGCAGGATACATTATTGTTATATTATCTTAAGAAATGCAGAGGGAAAAAAAAGGTTGTCCTTTCCTCCTCCTTGAGAATTCTAGACCCCTATCTCCTCCTCAAGAAGTGCAGACCCCTCTCTCCTTGGGGACCCCCAGACTTATCAACCTGCCTAGGGATTGACTCAGTTGCAAAGAATCAGACATGACTGAAACCACTTAGCATGCACGCACGCACACACACACACACACACACACCACATAAATAAGATAGATAACCAGAAAGGAACTACCATATAGCATAGGGAACTCTACTTGATAGTCTGTGATAACCTGTATGAGAAAAGATTTTGAAAAAAAAGAAAAAAAATGAACATATATAACTGAAGAGTCCTTGCAGAAGAAAATGGCGACCTGCTCCAGTATTCTTGCCTGGGAAAACCTGTGGACAGAGGAGCCTGGCAGATTATAGGCCACAGGATCACAAAGAGTTGGACATGACTTAGCAACTAAAGAGCAAATAACTGAATCACTTTGCTGTGTACCTGAAACACAACATTGCAACTCAACTATACTCCAATAAAATTTTAGAAACAAAAGTAAAAGGGAATTATTAAAACGCATAAATTCATTTTTGGAGTTAAAGGTCTTCCCTAACATTTACTCATTTAGTCAGTGGTGTTTAACATGTATCAGTTCAGTTCAGTTCAGTCGCTCAGTCGTGTCCGACTCTTTGCGACCCCATGAACCGCAGGCCTCCCTGTCCATCACCATCTCTCGGAGTTCACTCAGACTCACGTCCATCGAGTCCGTGATGCCATCCAGCCATCTCATCCTCTGTCGTCCTCTTCTCCTCCTGCCCCCAATCCCTCCCAGCATCAGAGTCTTTTCCAATGAGTCAACTCTTCGCATGAGGTGGCCAAAGTACTGGAGTTTCAGCTTCAGCATCAGTCCTTCCAAAGAAATCCCAGAGTTGATCTCCTTCAGAATGGACTGGTTGGATCTCCTTGCAGTCCAAGGGACTCAGACTCACAAGAGTCTTCTCCAACACCACAGTTCAAAAGCATCAATTCTTCGGCGCTCAGCTTTCTTCACAGTCCAACTCTCACATCCATGCATGACCACTGGAAAAACCATAGCCTTGACTAGACGGACCTTAGTCGGCAAAGTAATGTCTCTGCTTTTGAATGTGCCATCTAGGTTGGTCATAACTTTTCTTCCAAGGAGTAAGCATCTTTTAATTTCATGGCTGCACTCAACATCTGCAGTGATTTTTGGAGCCCAGAAAAATAAAGTCTGACACTGTTTCCACTGTTTCCCCATCTATTTCCCATGAAGTGATGGGACCAGATACCATGATCTTTGTTTTCTGAATGTTGAGCTTTAAGCCAACTTTTTCACTCTCCTCTTTCACTTTCATCAAGAGGCTTTTTAGCTCCCCTTCACTTTCTGCCATAAGAGTGGTGTCATCTGCATATCTGAGGTTATTGATATGTCTCCCAGCAATCTTGATTCCAGCTTGTGCTTCTTCCAGCCAGTGTTTCTCATGCTGTACTCTGCATATAAGTTAAATAAGCAGGGTGACAATATACAGTCTTGATGTACTCCTTTTCCTATTTGGAACCAGTCTGTTGTTCCATGTCCAGTTCTAACTGTTGCTTCCTGACCTGCATACAGATTTCTCAAGAGGCAGGTCAGGTGGTCTGGTATTCCCTTCTCTTTCAGAATTTTCCACAGTTTATTGTGATCCACACAGTCAAAGGCTTTGGCATAGTCAAAAAAGCAGAAATAGATGTTTTTCTGGAATTCTCTTGCTTTTTCCATGATCCAGCAGATGTTGGCAATTTGATCTCTGGTTCCTCTGCCTTTTCTAAAACCAGCTTGAACATCAGGGAGTTCACGGTTCACATATTGCTGAAGCCTGGCTTAGAGAATTTTGAGCATTACTTTACTAGCGTGTGAGATGAGTGTGGTAGTTTGAGCATTCTTTGGCATTGCCTTTCTTTGGAATTGGAATGAAAACTGACCTTTTCCAGTCCTGTGGCCACTGCCGAGTTTTCCAAATTTGGTGGCATATTGAGTGCAGCACTTTCACAGCATCATCTTTCAGGATTTGAAACAGCTCAAATGGAATTCTATCACCTCCACTAGCTTTGTTCGTAGTGATGCTTTCTAAGGCCCACTTGACTTCACATTCCACGATGTCTGACTCTAGATTAGTGATCACATCATCATGATTATCTGGGTCATGAAGATCTTTTTTGTACAGTTCTTCCATGTATTCTTGCCACCTCTTCTTAATATCTTCTGCTTCTGTTAGGTCCAGACCATTTCTGTCCTTTATTGAGCCCATCTTTGCATGAAATGTTCCCTTGGTATCTCTAATTTTCTTGAAGAGATCTCTAGTCTTTCCCATTCTGTTCTTTTCCTCTATTTCGTTGCATTGATCACTGAAGAAGGCTTTCTTATCTCTTCTTGCTATTCTTGGAACACTGCATTTAGATGCTTATATCTTTCCTTTTCTCCTTTGCTTTTCATTTCTCTTCTTTTCACAGCTATTTGTAAGGCCTCCTCAGACAGCCATTTTGCTTTTTTGCATTTCTTTTCCATGGGGATGGTCTTGATCCCTGTCTCCTGTACAGTGTCACAAACCTCATTCCATAGTTCTTCAGGCACTCTATCTAGCAGATCTAGGCCCTTAAATCTATTTCTCACTTCTGCTGTATAATCATAAGGGATTTGATTTACATCATACCTGAATGGTCTAGCGGTTTTCCCTACTTTCTTCAATTTGAGTCTGAATTTGGTAATATGGAGTTCATGATCTGAGCCACAGTCAGCTCCTGGTCTTGTTTTTGTTGACTGTATAGAGCTTCTCCATCTTTGGCCTCAAAGAATATAATCAATCTGATTTCGGTGATGGTCAACATCTGGTGATGTCCATGTGTAAAGCACAATATTAGAGTTGGAAGCATGTAAAAACGAGAGAGGTGTGGGCTGTTCTAAGGGAACTCACAACTAACTGGGAGGAAGAGATAAACAGTTATGCACATGCACTCTGGGATGGAATAAGCAGAGTAAGAAAAATACTCATTAAGAGCCATGGACTTCTTGGAGGAAGCACAGACTCCTTCAAGGGTCAGCATATTTTCTGGGCCACAAGTTCTACAAAAGCACAAGGTAGATGTCTTAGTCTGTTCAGGCTGCTATGACAAAAAGTACCCTAGACTGAGAGTCACATTGCTTTACAAAGTTGTGTTATTTGTTTCTACTGTAGAGCAGAGTGGATCTGCTATACGTGTACATATGTGCATGTGTGGGTGCTGAGTAGCTTCAGTCATGTCTGACTCTATGGACTGTAGCCCACCAGACTCCCCTCTCCATGGGATTCTCCAGGCAAAAATACTGGATCGAGTTGCCATGCATGCCTCCTGAGGATCTTCCTGATCCAGGGATTGAACCTGCATCACCTAGGTCTCCTTCATTGGCAGGCAGGTTCTTTACCATTAGTGCTGTCTGGGAAGCCCCATATGTATACACATATCCCCTCTTTCTTGAGATTCCCTCCCCACCTAGGTCACCACAGAGCACTGAGTAGAGTTCCCTGTGCTACACAGTAAGTCCTCATTAGTTACCTATGTTACATGTAGAATCAATAATGGATACATGTCAATCCCCACCTTGGGAAAGACTGGAAAGCTTAAACAGTAGGCATTTCCCTCTCACAGTTCTGGGGGTTGGCAGTCCAGATCAAGATGACAGCAGATTCCATGTCTGGTGAGAGCCTGCTTCCTAGTTCACAGACAGCTGTCTTGTCACTGTGTCCTCACGTGGAAGAAGAGGTGAGGGAGCTATCTTGAGTCTCTTTAATAAAGACACAAATCCTATTCACGAGGGCTCTACCCTCATGACCTCATCCTCTCCCAAAGGCCCCATTCCCAAATATCACAGGGTTGGGTATCAACTTACAAATTAGGGGAGGGACACACTCACCCTGGGCTTCCCAGGTGGAACTAGCAGTAAAGAATCCATGTGTCCAATGCAGGAGACACAGATTCAATCCCTGGCTTGGGAAGATCCCCTGGAGGAGGAAATGGCAACCCATTCCAGTATTCTTGCCTGGAGAATCCCACGGACAGAGGAGGCTTGTGGGCTGCAGTCCACGGGGTCACAAAGAGTCCATTACAACTGAAACAACTTAGCACACAGGCTTACTGCCTGCAGCAGTAGGGTGACTCATGCATGGGGCCAGTCAATGCTATCACCTGACTAGAGGACAGAATCCAAGAAGGACAGAAGTGATGGATAAAACTAGACAGCTGACTAAAGAGTTTATATTTAATGATATAATAGGGTTGCTGGAATTAGCTAATGAAAACACAGGATACCCAGTTAAATTTGAATTTCAGGGAAATCTATTTTTTAACTCTAAGTAGGTCCCATGCAACTAGGAAGTTCACCTATAACTTAGAATCCTGCAGTGTATCTGACAGCCCTGTAATATAGACAATGGGGAGCCACTGAAGGTTGTAGAGTGGGGGAGTAGCAAACAAACGAGGTGGTGATTCAGACTGTTGTGAAACCACCATTGTGCTGCTCTAGAGTAAGAAGATACTTCAGGCAAGAAGAAAAGCAGTTTGAACTCAAGTGGTTGTGGTGAAATCAAAGTTGAGGGAAATTCTGAAAGAAGAGTCAACAGGACCTAGAAACTGAGAAATGTAAGGTACAAAGGGAACAGTGAGCTCAGAAGGACCACTGGTATTCAAGCCCAGGTGGCTTGAAGATCTCAAAGTCATTGGCAGAAAGGCATCATGAAGGTGATAAAGAAAATGTGAGGGTAAAGATAATAAGGTCTATTGATGACATTTTAAGCTGCAGGATCTGGAAAACACTTGAAAGACAGATGTCCCGGGGATTGGGAGAAATGTCAGAGCAAAGACAGCAATGTGAGAGTTATTGGCTTAAAGATGAGACAGAGCCAAAGGTCCTTTTTGCTTTCTATCTTTATATCTAGCTTCTCCGTGACAAGATGCTGATTCATTTTAGGGAAAAAAAAAAAAAAAGAGGTTTTTAACACAATCTGTCTTTGTATTTCTTTAAAAAAAAAAAAAAATTATTAACTAAAGTTGGATTTACCATGCTGTGTTAATTTCTGCTATACAGAAAAGTGAGTCAGTTACACTTATATTCTTTTTCATTATGGTTTATCTCAAGATAGTGAATTTGGTTCCCTATGCCATACATTAGGGCAATTTTGTATACAGTAATTTGCATCTGCTAATACCCAAACTCCCAATCCTTCCCTCCCCCACTCCTCTCTTCTTATATTTATGGTAATAAAACAGCATTGCTGCTATTTTCCAAGTGACTTGGGAGCAATGTTATAAGAAGAAGGAACACTGAGCTTTGGGTCTGGACAACCTAGGATTCCAATCCTGACTTTTCTCCCACAGACTGTGTGACTTCTTCCTTCATTATTTAGCTTCTCTGACTCTTAGGTTTCTTACATGCTTAATATATACTCAAGATTATAATAAGGAATAAATGGGCTTTTATAGACAAAAGATTGATTAAACATAATCTCTGCCACATATTCATGGCTCAATGAATGATAGTTACTACTTTTATTGTTATTGAGGCTTTTGCTTCAATTATCAGGAGTAATAAATAAAAACCTAACCATACTTCAAAGTTTAGGTTTGAAGAACTACTTATATTTGACATACTGTACTTATAAAATTATTTATTCTGCTAAGAAAAGTCAGTCTATGCCATCAGGAAGCTTCCATAAGTCTCTTATCCTTATCAGAGGGCATACAGAATGAAAGCAACAATTATAGAAAACTAATCAAACTGATCACATGGATCACAGCCTTGTCTAACAGTGAAACTATGAGCCATGCTGTGTAGGGCCACCCAAAATGGACATGTCATGGTGGAAAGTTCTGACAAACCAAGGTCCACTGGAGATGGAAATGGCAGATCACTTCAGTATTCTTGCCTTGAGAACCCCACGAACAGTATGAAAAGGCAAAAAGATATAATACTGAAGTATGAACTCCCAGGTCATTAGGTGCCCAATATGCTACTGGAAGAAAAGTTATGAGCAACCTAGATAGCATATTCAAAAGCAGAGACATTACTTTGCCGACTAAGGTCCATCTAGTCAAGGCTATCGTTTTCCCTGTGGTCATGTATGTATGTGAGAATTGGTCTGTGAAGAAGGCTGAGCACCGAAGAATTGATGTTTTTGAACTGTGGTATTGGAGAAGACTCTTGAGAGTCCCTTGGACTGCAAGGAGATCCAACCAATCCATTCTGAAGATCAACCCTGGGATTTCTTTGGAAGGCATGACACTAAAGCTGAAACTCCAGTACTTTGGCCACCTCATGCAAAGAGTTGACTCATTGGAAAAGACTCTGATGCTGGGAGAGATTGGGAGCAGGAGGAGAAGGGGACGACCGAGGATGAGACTGCTGGATGGCATCACTGACTCGATGGACATGAGTCTGAATGAACTCCGGGAGTTGGTGATGGACAGGGAGGCCTGGCGTGCTGCGATTCATGGGGTCACAAAGAGTCGGACACGACTGAGCGACTGAACTGATGCTAATGGAGAAGAATGGAAAAATAATTCCAGAAAGAATGAAGAGATAGTAAAGCAGAAACAATGCCCAGGTGTGGATGTGACTGGTGATAGAAGTAAAGTTTGATGCTGTACAGAACAATATTGCATAGGAACCTGGAATGTTAAGTCCACAAATCAAGGTAAATTAGAGGTAGTCAAACAGGAGATGGCAAGAGTGAACTTCAACATTTTACGAATCAGCAAACTAAAATGGACAGGAATGGGCGAATTTAACTCAGATGACCATTACATCTACTACTGTGGGCAGGATTCTTTTAGAAGAAATGGAGTAGCTTTCACAGTAAAAAAGAGAGTCCGAAATGCAGTACATGGGTGCAATTTCAAAAACAACAGAATGATCTCTATTGGTTTCCAAGGCAAACAATTCAATATCACAGTAATCCAAGTCTATGCCCCAACCAGTAATGCTGAAGAAGTTGAAGTTGAACAGTTCTATGAAGACCTACAAGACGTTCTAGAACTAAAACCAAAAAAAGATGTCCTTTTCATCACAGGGGACTGGATTGCAAAAGTAGGAAGTCAAGAGATACATGGAGTAACAGGAAAATTTGGCTGTGGAGTACAAAATGAAGCAGGGAAAAGGCTAAAAGAATTTTGCCGAGAGAACACACTGGTCATAGCAAGCACCCTCTTCCAACAACACAAGAGAAGACTCTACACATCGACACAACCAGATGGTCAACACCAAAATCAAGATTGATTATATTCTTTGCAGTGAAAAGCTCTATATGGAGAAGCTCTATACAGTCAGCCAAAACAACAATGGGAGCTGACTGTAGTTCAGATCATGAACTCCTTATTGCCAAATTCAGACCTAAATTGAAGAAAGCAGGGAAAACCACTAGATCATTCAGGTATGACCTAAATCAAACCTCTTATGATTATACACTGGAAGTGACAAATAGATTCAAGGGATTAGATCTGACAGACAGAGTGCCTGAAGAACTATGGACAGAGATTCATGACTTTGTACAGGAGGCAGTGCTCAAGACCATCCCCCCAAAACTGAAATGCACAAAGGCAAAACTGTTGTATGAAGAGGCCTTACAAATAGTTGAGAAAAGAAGAGAAGGAAAAAGAAAAAGATAAAAGGAAAGATATACCCATTTGGATGCAGAGTTCCAAAGAATAGCAAGGAGAGATAAGAAAACCTTCCTAAGAGATCAATGCAAAAACATAGAAGAAAACAATAGAATGCAAAAGACTAGAGATCTATTCAACAAAATTAGAGATACCAGTGGAACATTTTATGCAAAGATGGGCTCAATAAAGGACAGAAATGGTATGGCCCTAACAGAAGCAGAAGATATTAAGAAGAGGTAGCAAGAATACACAGAACTATACAAAAAATATCTTCATGACCCAGATAACCAGGATGCTGTGATCACTCATCTAGAGTCAGATATCCTGGAATGTGAAATCAAGTTGGCCTTTGGAAGCAGCACTACAAACAAAACTAGTGGAGGTGAATGAATTCCAGCTGAGCTATTTCAAATTGAAAAAGATACTGCTGTGAAAGTGCTGCACTGAATATACCTGCTAATTTGGAAAACTCAGCAGTGGCCACAGGTCTAGAAAAGGTCAGTTTTCCCTCCAATCCCAAAGAGGGCAATGCCAAAGAATGTTCAGACTATCGCACAACTGCACTCATCTCACACACTAGCAAAGTAATGCTCAAAATTCTCCAAGCCAGGCTTCAACAGTATGTGACCATGAACTTCCAGATGTTCAAGCTGGGTTTAGAAAAGCCAGGAACTAGAGATCAAACTGCCAAGATCCACTGGATCATCAAAAAAGCAAGAGAATTTCAGGAAAATACCTACTTTGGCTTAATTGATTATGTGAAAGAAAGCCTCTGACTTTGTAGATCACAATAGACTGTGGAAAAATCTTCAAGAGATGGGAATACCAGACCACCTGACCTGCCTCCTGAGAGATCTGTATGCAGGTCAGGAAGCAACAGTTAGAACTGGACATGGAACAACAGACTGGTTCAAAACTGGGAAAGGAGTAATTTAAGGCTGTATATTGTCACTGTGCTTATTTAACTTATATGCAGAGCACATCATGAGAAATGCTGGGCTGCATGAAGCACAAGCTGGAATCAAGATTGTCAGGAGAAATATTAACAACCTCAGATATGCAGATGACACCACCCTTATGGCACAATGTGAAGAGGAACTGAAGAGTATCTTGATGAAAGTGAAAGAGGAGACTGAAAAAGCTGGCTTAAAACTCACCATTCAAAGAATGAAGGTCATGGCATTCGATTCCATCACTTCATGGCAAATAAATGGAGAAACAATGGAAACAGTGACAGACTTTATTTGCTTGGGCTCCAAAATCACTGCAGATGGTGACTGCAGCCATGAAATTAAAAGACATGTGCTCCGTGGAAGAAAAGCTATGACCAACCTAGACAGCATATTAAAAAGCAGAGATATTCATTACTTTGCTGACAAAGGTCTGTCTAGCCAAAGCTATGATTTTTCCAGTAGTCATGTATGGATGTGAGAGTAGGACTATAATGAAAGCTGAACACTAAAGAACTGATGCTTTTAAACTGTGGTGTTGGAGAAGACTCTTGAGTGTCCCTTGGACTGCAAGGAGAAATCAATCCTGAATATTCATTGGGAGGACTGATGCTGAAGCTGAAATTCCAATACTCTGGACACCTGCTGTGAAGAACTGATTCACTGGAAAAAAACCCTGATGCTGTGAAAGATTGAAGAAGAAGAGGAGAGAAGGGGACAACAGAGGATGAGAGAAAAAGGGGATAACAGAGGATAAGTTGGTTAGATGGCATCACAGATGGATAGACATGAGTTTGAGCAAGTTCTGGGAGTTGATGATGGACAAGGAGACCTGGTATGCTGCAGTCCATGGGGTCACAAAGAGTCGGACATGACTGAGGTACTGAAATGAACAGAAGAAAAGTTAACTCTACGTATAGAACAAAACAACTGATAGAATAGTAGATGTGGCCAAACCAGTAAAATTTTCACTTATCTAAGTGAAAATATAGCAATTTACTTTTATATTTGAATAGACAGTTGGTTATGGCACCGTGTGCTAATAAGTTGCTTAGCCCTGTCTGACTGCAATCCCACACACTGTAGCCTGCCAGACTCCTGTGTCCATGGGATTTCCCAGGCAAGAATACTGGGGTGGGTTGCCATTCCCTTCTCCAGGGGATCTTTCTCTCCAGGGATCAAACCTGTATCTCTTAGGTCTCCTGCATTAACAGGCAGATTTGTTACCACTCTGGCCACCTGGGAAGCTTATGGCATCATGAGGATGTACCAAATAGTTTCCACAAATAAAGTTCCTGTCATTTCCAAAGTAACCTAAGTAGAACTAATGATCAGGTTATAATTACTAGTGTACAGAACAGTTTGGGGGTACTATATTATATCATCACACTAACCAAATTAAGAATTTTAACCTTACCATGGACAATTGTCTAATTACACTAACTCTGATTAGAGTTTGAAAGATTTTAAGTGATTAATGGAAGGGATGAAGCAGTATTTTGCTGCTGCTGCTGCTAAGTCACTTCAGTAATGTCCAACTCTGTGCGAACGCATAGATGGCAGCCCACCAGGCTCCCCCATCCCTGGGATTCTCCAGGCAAGAACACTGGAGTGGGTTGCCATTTCCTTCTCCAATGCATGAAAGTGAAAAGTGAAAGTGAAGTCGCTCAATCGTGTCTGACTCTTCATGACCCCCTGGACTGCAGCCCACCAGGCTCCTCCGTTCATGGGATTTTCAAGGCAAGAGTACTGGAGTGGGGTGCCATTGCCTTCTCTGAGTATTTTGCTACTTTCTTCTATTTGCAATAAAATTCTTCAAAGCTTAGCTATACGATCAGAGCAAAGGGGAAAGCTCATATAGTCCTAGGAAGAAGCATTTTTGAAAACTCATATATATGCATTTCCAAAAGAAACTAAAATGGCCTGAAGTCTAACTACACTAACTCTGATTGGAGTTTGAAAAGATTTTAAGTGATTAATGGAAGGGATGAAGCAGTATTCTGCTGCTGCTGCCGCTAAGTCACTTCAGTAATGTCCGACTTTGTGCGAACCCATAGACCCATTGAATCAAGCAACTGTGCACAATTAATTTCCAAACACAGGAAATTTCTTCAAAACCATGACATAGTCAACCAGGCATGAACTCTGTTTACCGAAGTGAAAACCTTGCCCAAGATAATCTAGTGAAAACAACAAATAGCAGTGGTCTTCCTAATTGAGGAGGTCAGTGATGTGAAATGGGAGTGAGAAAGCTTTCATGAAGACCAAGGGGATTACATCTTCTGGAAGGTTCTGCAAATTTCAGGATACCCTACAAATATTTGTATTGTTCCTCTCCTAAAGGATGTAGTTGTCTCAAGTGGGTCACTTCACGTGGAATTTCTGATCCTTGCAATCCACCCTCTGCAAGAGAGCATCATCAAGCTAGTTGTCTAAACTTTCCATCATGCCTCATTTTCAAGGATTCCCAGACACTTTCCACCCCCACCCCATGGAGTGCAAACATCTCTGATTACAACACAGGCTCAAGTTACTCTCCTTACCACATCACCAATCTTCTTGCCTAAATTTTCCCCGAACACCTCTAAATCATCAGTTCAGATCACTTCAGTTGCTCAGTCATGTCTGACTCTTTGTGACCCCATGAATTGCAGCATGCCAGGCCTCCCTGTCCATCACCAACCCCCAGAGTCCACACAAACCCATGCCCATCGAGTCAGTGATGCCATCCAACCATCTCATCCTCTGTTGTCCCCTTCGTCTCCTTCCCTCAATCTTTCCCAGCATCAGGGTCTTCGCCAGTGAGTCAGCTCTTCACATCACGTGGCCAAAGTATTGGAGTTTCAGCTTCAGCATCAGTCCCTCCAATGAACACCCAGGACTGGTCTCCTTTAGGATGCACTGGTTTGATCTCCTTGCAGTCCAAGGGACTCTCAAGAGTCTGCTCCAACACCACAGTTCAAAAGGATCAATTCTTCGGCGCTCAGCCTTCTTCACAGTCCAACTCTCACATCCATACATGACCACTGGAAAAACTATAGCCTTGACTAGATGGACCTTTGTTGGCAAAGCAATGTCTCTGCTTTTTAATATGCTGTCTGCTGCTGCTGCTAAGTCGCTTCAGTCGCGTCCATCTCTGTGAGACCCCAGAGATGGCAGCCCACCAGCCTCCGCCATCCCTGGGGTTCTCCAGGCAGGAACACTAGGTTGGTCATAACTTTCCTTCCAAGGAGCAAGCGTCTTTTAATTTCATGGCTACAATCACCATCTGCAGTGATTTTGGAGCCCAGAAAAATAAAGTCTGACACTGTTTCCCAATCTATTTGACATGAAGTGATGGGACCAGATGCCATGATCTTAGTTTTCTGAATGTTGAGCTTTAAGCCAACTTTTTCACTCTCCTCTCACTTTCATCAAGTGGCTCTGTAGTTCTTCTTCACTTTCTGTCAATAAGGGTGGTGTCATCTGCATATCTGATATGCAGATGATATGTCTCCTGGCAATCTTGATTCCAGCTTGTGCTTCCTCCAGCCCAGCGTTTCTCATGATGTACTCTGCATAGAAGTTAAATAAGCAGGGTGACAGTATACAGCCTTGACATACTCCTTTTCCTATTTGGAAACAGTCTGTTATTCCATGTCCAGTTCTAACTGTTGCTTCCTGACCTGCATACAGGTTTCTCAAGAGGCAGGTCAGGTGGTGTGGTATTCCCATCTCTTTCAGAATTTTCCACAGTTTATTGTGACCCACACAATCAAAGGCTTTGGCATAGTCAGTAAAGCAGAAATAGATGTTTTTCTGGAACTCTCTTGCTCTTTCGATGATCCAGTGGATGTTGGCAATTTGAACTCTGGTTCCTCTGCCTTTTCTAAAACCAGCTTGAACATCTGGAAGTTCATGGTTCATGTACTGCTGAAGCCTGGCTTGGAGAATTTCAAGCATTACTTTACTAGTGTGTGAGATGAATGCAAATGTGCAGTAGTTTGAGCATTCTTTGGCATTGCCGTTCTTTGGGATTGGAATGAAAAGTGACCTTTTCCAGTGCTGTGGCCACTGCTGAGTTTTCCAAATTTGCTGGCATATTGAGTGCAGCACTTTCACAGCATCATCTTTCAGGATTTGAAATAGCTCAACTGGAATTCCATCACCTCCAATAGCTTTGTTCACAGTGATGCTTTGTAAGACCCACTTGACTTCACATTCCAGGATGTCTGGCTCTAGGTGAGTGATCACACCATCGTGATTATCTGGGTCATGAAGATATTTTTGTGTAGTTCTATGTATTCTTGCCAGCTCTTCTTAATATCTTCTGCTTCTGTTAGGTCCAGACCATTTCTGTCCTTTATCGAGCCCATCTTTGCATGAAATGTTCCCTTGGTATCTCTAATTTTCTTGAAGAGATCTCTACTCTTTCCCATTCTGTTCTTTTCTTCTATTTCTTTGCATTGATCACTGAAGAAGGCTTTCTTATCTCTCCTTGCTATTCTTTGGAACTCTGCATTCAAATGGGTATATCTTTCCTTTTCTCCTTTGCTTTTCACTTCTCTTCTTTCCACAGCTATTTGTAAGGCCTCCTCAGATAGCCATTTTGCTTTTTTGCATTTCTTTTCCATGGGAATGGTCTTGATCCCTGTCTCCTGTACAATGTCATGAACCTCCATCCACAGTTCATCAGGCACTCTATCTATCAGATCTAGGCCCTTAAATCTATTTCTCACTTTCACTGTATAGTCATAAGGGATTTGATTTAGGTCATACCTGAATGGTCTAGTGGTTTTCTCCACTTTCTTCAATTTCAGTCTGAATTTGGCAATAAGGAGTTCATGATCTGAGCCACAGTCAGCTCCCAGTCTTGTATTTGCTGACTGTATAGAGCTTCCCTATGTTTGGTTGCAAATATAATCAATCTGATTTCAGTGTTGACCATCTGGTAATGTCCATGTGTAGAGTCTTCTCTTGTGTTATTGGAAGAGGTTACTTGCTATGGCCAGTGCATTCTCTTGGCAAAACTCTATTAGCCTTTGCCCTGCTTTATTCCATATTCCAAGGCCAAATTTGCCTGTTACTCCAGGTGTTTCTTGACTTCCTACTTTTGCATTCCAGTCCCCTATAATGAAAAGGACATCTTTTGGGGGTGTTAGTTCTCAAAGGTCTTGTAGGTCTTTATAGAAACATTCAACTTCAGCTTCTTCAGTGTTACTAGTTGGGGCATAGGCTTGGATCACCATGATATTGAATGGTTTGCCTTGGAAATGAACAGAGGTCATTCTGTCGTTTTTGAGATTGCATCCAAGTACAGCATTTCAGACTCTTATGGCTACTCCATTTCTTCTAAGGGATTCCTGCCCACAGTAGTAGATATGATGGTCATCTGAGTTAAATTCACCCATTCCAGTCCATCTTAGTTTACTGATTCCTAGAATGTCAATGTTCACCCTTATGATCTCCTGTTTGACCATTTCCAGTTTGCCTTGATTCATGGATCTAACATTCCAGGTTCCTATGCAATATTTCTCTTTATATCATCAAACCCTGCTTCCATCACCAGTCCCATTCACAACTGGGTGTTGTTTTTGCTTTGGCGCCATCCCTTCATTCTTTCTGGAGTTATTTCTCCACTGATCTCCAGTAGCATATTGAGCACCTACTGACCTGGGGAGTTTATCTTTCAGTGTCCTATCTTTTTGCCTTCATACTGTTCATGGGGTTCTCAAGGCAAGAATACTGAAGTGGTTTGCCATTCCCTTCTCCAGTGGACCACATTCTGTCAGACCTCTCCACCATGACCTTGCTGTCTTGGGTGGCCCCACACTTCATGGCTTCGTTTCATTGAGTTAGACAAGGCCCTGGTCCATGTGATCAGATTGGCTAGTTATCTGTGATTGTAGTTTCAGTCTGTCTGCCCTCTGATCCCCTCTCTCAGTGCCTACCATATTACTTGGGTTTCTCTTACCTTGGACGCGGGGGTCGCTCTTCACAGCTGCTCCAGCAAAGCGCAGCCGCTGCTCCTTACTTTGGAAGCAGGGTAGCTCCCCTAGGCTGCCGCCCCACCCTCGGGCACGGGGCAGCTCCCCTTGGCCCCGCTCATGTGCCATCGCAGCTGCCGTGTTCCTGCGCCTCTAAACCATAACACTTGCCAAAAACACTTCATGCTTGCCTAAAGGTGCTGCCTGTTGGTTATATTCACCTTGAGTAGCAGAAGTTTAATTCTTCAGTTCAGTTCAGTTCAGTTGCTCAGTCGTGTCTGACTCTTTGCGACCCCATAAATCGCAGCACGCCAGGCCTCCCTGTCTATCACCAACTCCCAGAGTTCACTCAAACTCACGTCCATTGAGTCGGTGATGCCATCGAGCCATCTCATCCTCTGTCATCCCCTTTTCCTCCTGCTCCCAATCCCTCCCAGCATCAGAGTCTTTTCAATGAGTCAACTCTTCGCATGAGGTGGCCAAAGTACTGGAGCTTCAGCTTTAGCATCATTCCTTCCAAAGAACACCCAGGGCTGATCTCCTTTAGAATGGACTGGTTGGATCTCCTTGCAGTCCAAGGGACTCTCAGGAGTCTTCTCCAACACTACAGTTCAAAAGCATCAATTCTTCGGTGTTCAGGTTTCTTCACAGTCCAGCTCTCACATCCATACATGACCACTGGAAAAACCATAGCCTTGACTAGATAGTCCCTTAATATCAAGTCCATCCAGGTTCCGTTTATAAGTAAGCCAGACAGAGGAAGACAAATATCATATGCCATGCAAATATCGTATGCTATCGCTTATATGTGGAAGCTAAAAAAAATTTTTAATCACAGAAATGAACTACTATACAGAAATAGACCTACCAGACATAGAAAAAAACTTATGGCTACCAAAGGGGAAAGGAGACAAATCAGCAGTTTGGGATGGACATATACACATTTTACTGTGTATAAAATAGATCAAAACCAATACAGAATTGTAAAGTAAAATAAAAAATAAATTCAAAGAAAATAAAATAAAATAGATCAACAGCAAAGGTCTACTGAATAGCATGGAGAACTAGACTCAATATTTTATAATATGCTACGAAGAGAATGTAAAACAGAGTGGATATATGTGTATGTATAACTGATTAACTTTGCTGTACACCTGAAACTAACACAACACCATGAATCAACTATAAATCAATTAAAAACTACATTAACTTAAAAGAAGAAAGCACAAAAATAAAAAATAAACTATTCCTCTAAATAGTGCTACATGTAATAAGATGGGGTTTAACAGTGCAGGCAATAGAGTCAAACGGCCAAAATCGCTTTGGCATTCATTTAGTCTTCTTATCTGAAAAACGAAGGTAAACTATAACAATACTGTTTTTAGGGATTAAGTAAGAAAATATAGGTGCTTCCCTGGTGGCGCAGTCATGAAGAAACTGCCTGCCAACACAGGAGACACAGAAGACTCAGGTTCAATCCCCAGGTGGGTAGATCCCCTGGAAAAGGTAATGGCTACCCACTCCAGTATTCTTGCCTGGAGAAACTCATGGATAGAGGAGCTTGGAGAGCTACAGTCCATGGGGTCACAAAGAGTTGGAGATGACTTAGCCACTAAACTACCACCACCACCAAGAAAACAGATGACAAATGTGAGAAAGAGAAAGAAAGAAAACAGCAGAGCTTCTGTCACTAGTAGAAAATCATCTCGTGGTGCCTTAAAAATGGCAGCCACTCTTTAAAAAGGCAAAACTCAGCAAAAAGGATAAAACTAGGAAATGCTACTAGCGACATTGTCACTAAATCTTCTGCATGGGCATTTTAATCAGTAGGACTGATAATAAGAATACTTTAGTCCACTTTGAACCCTTCTCTGTGCCCTGTTTTATTTCTTTCACAGTGTTGACTTCCATGGAAGACTGTTATCCTCTGTGATGATTTGTACGTTGTTTGTCTCTTTCACCAAGTACTTTGATTCATCATTTTCATTGAGGAATCAACATTTTTTCTGGCTGTGATCAAAAAGTGGCCCTTAGACCGCCCGCATTAGAAACATTTGGCATGTTTGTTAAAAAGATTCCAAGGCCCTTGCTAGATCCACTGTGTACAAAAGTGCACACATTCTTTGTACTACTAGAATCTCTGAGTGAATCTTAAACACACTAAAGATTGATCATAAAATTTTATAGGCTAAGAAGATAGAAAAAATGGGTTCAACTGTTTTTGGCAAAAACAGTCACTTTTGATTTAAGTGCATTCAGAAAGTTCAGCACCACTTACACAGAAATTTAGATTATTTCAAATGTAAATACCTGGGAAAGAAAGCTATGATAAACTTAGAAGTGAAGTGAAGTCACTCATTCGTGTCCGACTCTTTGCAACCCCAGGGACTGTAGCCCACAATGCTCCTCTGTCCATGGGATTTTCCAGGCAAGAGTACTGGAGTGGGTTGCCATTTCCTTCTCCAGAGGATCTTCCCGACTCAGGGATAGAACCCAGGTCTCCCACATGATAAACTTAGAGAGCATATTAAAAAACAGAGACATCACTTTGCCAACAAAGGTCTGTATAGTCAAATCTATGGTTTTTCCAGTAGTCATATACAGATATGAGAGTTGGACCATAAAGAAGACTGAGCACCAAAGAATTGATGATTTTGAACTGTGGTGCTGGAGAAGACTTGAGAGTCCCTTGGACTGCAAGGAGATCAAACCAGTCAATTCTAAAGGAAATCAACCCTGAATATTCACTGGAAGGACTGATGCTGAAGCTGAAGCTCCAATCTGTGGCCACCTGATATGAACAGCCAACTCACTGGAAAGATCCTGATGCTGGGAAAGATTGAAAGCAGGAAGAGAAGGGGGAGACAGAGGATGAGATGGTTTCATAGCATCACTGACTCAATGGACATGAGGTTGAACAAAGTCTGGGAGATAGTAAAGGACAGGGAAGCCTGGCATGCTGCAGTCCATGGGGTTGCTAAGAGTCAACTAAACAACAAAAAATACCTAGGACTATAATTCTCTACCCTACCACCTTTGAGACTCATCCACGTGTCTGTTTAGGGATGTGACCATTTGGCTTTGGGGTGATAAGAGGAGTTTTTAAAAATTAGCTAGAGATCTACTTCCTATAGATATGAAACTTTAGAAGTAAGAGCAAACACTCTCCAACTTTATATGGCTCAAGAGGCTGGGGATTTTTACAAGAACACTGAGAAATTCAAGAAACTCTTATTTCCCTGTAGTTTCATAGACCTATTTCTCTGTTCATACATCAAAACCACTAAGCTGATTACTGTAGTTTCATAGCATGTCTTAAAACTAGGTAGCATAAGTCTTCCAACTTGGTTCTTCAATACTGTGTTTTCTGCTTTAGGTTCTTTCTGTTTCTATATTAATTTTAGAAAGAGTTTACATATTCCTTGGAAGGCCAGGGAATGACCCTTAACGACATCCAAGTCAATCCCTGGACCCTGGGAATGTTATCATATATGGCAAAAGAGATTGTATGGATGTGATCAAGTCAAGGATTAACTGGAGAAATCATGGTGGATTATCTAAGTGGGCCATAAATATAATAACAAGTATTTTTAAGAAGGAGATGGAGGGATATTTGACTACAGAAAAGGAAGAGGCAATTTAACTACAGGACAGACCCTGAGGTGATGTGGGCACAAGCCAAGGAATATGGAGGCCAACAGAAGCTAGGCACAGCACCAACAGACCAAACCCTGGTACCCCCAGGAGGAACCAGCATAGCCAAGAGCTTGATTTCAGTACGGTTAGATTCATCTCAGATTTCTGGCCTCTAGATCTATGAGATGATAAATTGTGTTATTTTAAGCCACTAAGTTTGTGGCAATATGTTAGATTCATCTCAGAATTCTGGCCTCTTGAACTGTGAGATGATAAACTGTGTTATCTTAAGCCCTTAAGCTTGGGGTAATTTGTTACAGCAGCAATAGGAATCTAATGCATCATCTATTTTTTTAAAAGCTTATTAGTGTTTTGATTGCAATTGTGTTAATTCTACATTTTAATCAGGGAATAATTTTTCTTTTTATTTTAAAGGTTATACTCCATTTATAAAACAATGGCTATGTTGCCTATGTTGTTGATGTATCCATGCAGCTTATTGTACACATAATAGTTTGTACCACTTACACCTCTACTCCTATAAAGCTTCCTTCTCCCCACTGGTTAAAGTATTTTGTTCTCACTGTGAGTCTGCTTCTTTTTGTTATATTCACTAGTTTTCTGTACTTTTATATTCCATATATAAATTAAATCATTCAGTATTTGTCCTTCTGTGTCTGGCTCATTTTACTCAGTATAATGCCTTCCAGGTCCATCCACGTTGCCCCAAATGACAAGATTTCATTCTTTTCTATGGCTGAGAAATAGTCCATTGTATATATGTACCACATATTCTTTACCCATTCATCTATCAGTGGACACTTAGTTACTTCCATATCTTGGCCACTGTAAATGATGCTGCTATGAATATTGGGGTACATATATCATTTTGAATTAGTATTTTTAAGCAATGGTAAGTTTCCCAGTTCTTCAATGAAGCACCTCCACTTACTTAAGGCCTCTTTGGTTCTGAGCAATGTCCCATAGTTTTCAGTATGTGTCATACACACCTGTCATGAAATGTGTTGCTAAGTCTGATTGTTTTGAGGCTATGGTAAACAGAATTTCATTATCTTATTTCCTAATATAAATACAAGAGATTTTTCTGTTGACCTTGGATACTGAAATCCCAGGTCTTCTCTTTTAATGAAGCTCAATAAGACATAAAGTGAAGATTAAAAGGCTGCAAAGAATTTCCTCACCTAGATAACTAGAAATTCACACAGAATTCTAGTTTCCTGGAAATTCTACATTTGTTTGACCACCTCTTTAAATCTGCCCATCTTAAATCTTTCATGCCAGTCTCTAATTCAGAGCTTATTGAGACAGAAACTGAACAGCATATCAGCAGTTCTGAGCACAGGTCTGTAAGAGAGGCTGGAAGGCTGATGCGGAAGGTCCAATTCAGAAGATGATTACGTTTCAAGAGAGGTACAAGGGACTTGAGACATTTAAGAAGAGATGGCTTCTTAGCAATAAGGCACTCTTTACTGATCACCACTCATTTGTAACTGTCAGTTACCCTGCATCTGGGGCTGTGTCCTGGAAAATGCTTGTGACATTTTTTTCCCGCTTCATTCATAACAAGCATTTCAAAAAGTCAGTGTGCCTCATCACTGTACTTTCTCCTCTAAAACCATAAAAATGGGTCGACACTCTCTTCTTTCTCATTAAGCACACACTTTCCTTCAATTTCCAAAGTTGGAGGATGGCTTTTCTTCCTCCTTCTGTATTGTTCTCTTTCCGGTGACAACTTAATGAATAAACCAATGTGAAGGCTGATCTCCACCCAGGAAAATTGGAGAAAGTGTACTTGCCTCAAATGTTGAGCCTTGTGAAAATAGTTTTTATGTTTCCCTTTTTCTTTTAGGATGCTAGGAAAATAAAGAATGGAGGGAGGAGGGAGGAGACAGGTCCTACAGGTGGTGCAGCCGCATCTCAGACGTCTCTGCCTGAGGCATGAGGCCTTTTCCTCCTCTCTTATGCACACCTGTTGAACTGATAACACCTGGCCTATGAAAAAGACAGGAAAGTAGAGGTTCGGGGATACTTAATTCCATGACAGACCCAAAATGACACATCTAAGACGTCACAAGAGTTTTTCCAGCAGAGTTTCAGAGGTACTGGGTCATAAACCAACAGAACCAGTTCCCCAGATGCTCACCTGAACTATTCCCAGTCCCACTGCCAGTCTTTATCTGACTCTGTCTATGAGGCTAAGTCATCCTTTTCTCAAAAGGAAGTACATATTTCATATAGGGCTATTATTATGGGTTAATGTTTATGCAAACATATGTGCATGCAAGGGTTTGCCCCGTGAATATTTCTCATGAGAGATGCTGATGACAAAAATAAAAAATAAAAATCTGTTTAAAACTTGCTATTTATTAAAAAGGCAAAGTGAGTGAAGTCGCTCAGTCGTGTCTGACTCTTTGCAACCCTATGGACTATATCCCGCCAGGCTCCTCCATCCATGGGATTCTCCAGGCAAAAATACTGGACTGGGTTGCCATTTCCTTCTCCAGGGGATCTTCCCGGCCCAGGGATCGAACCCAGGTCTCCCGCATTGCGGGCAGACACTTTAACATCTGAGCCACCAGGGAAGCCTAAAAGGCAAGGTGAGTCAAAAAATAAGGGTGAATCAAGAGAGGGCTATGATCAAGTAAATAGGCATCTACAAGTGTGCCATTATACATTTATGTTAAATGCTGGGGTTTATTAGGGACCAGAGGACCACAAAGGTGGGGAAGAGTCATGGGTCAACTCACCAATATTATCACACTAATTAATATTACAAAGCTAATACAAATTTGAGAGTTGGACCATAAAGAAGGTTGAGCACTGAAGAATTGTTTCTTTCAAATTGTGGTGCTAGAGAAGACTTTTGGGAATGATTCCCTTGGATAGCAAGGAGATCAAACCAATCAATGCTAAAGAAAATCAACCCTGAATATTCATTGGAAGGACTGACTGAAGCTGAAGCGCCAATCCTTTGGCCACCTGATGTGAAAAGCTGACTCGTTGGAAAAGACTCTAATTCTGGGAAAGATTGAAGGCAAAAGGAGAAGAAGGCAGCAGAGGATGAGATGGTTAGACAGCACCACTGACTCAGTGGACTCAATGAACATGAATCTGAGCAAACTCTGGAGATAGTAGAGGACAGGGGAGCCTGGCAGGCTGCAGTCCTTGGGGTCACAAAGTGTCAGACACAACTTAGCAACTGTTCAACAACAACAAATATGTGGCTTTCCAGTTGGCTCAGTGGTAAAGAATACGCCTACCAATGCAGGAGACACAGGTTTGATCCCTGGGTTGGAAAGATCCCCTGGAGAAGAATGGCAACCCACCTCGGTATTCTTGCCCAGGATTCTCATGGACAGAGGAGCCTGGCAGGCTCCAGTCCGCAGAATAGGACATAACTGAGCACACAGACAAATCGTCTAGAAAGTTTTTGTAAAAACATGCTGATAGGGATGTCACATTTCTTTCCCTTTCTTCTCAGCTGTTATTCAGATCTGGTTTTAATTTTCATTTAGTTTTCTTTTAGCTTTAATTTTAATAGTCTGAATGAAGAGGCTATGAGCCAGACCCTGCTCGAAAGTCAGATTTACTCCTTCTTCCAAACTTCTACATCACAGATCTGCCTTCATTAAAAGCCCTCTTAAATTGTCTCCCCTATCATTTGGTGAAGGACTGGCAGACTGCATCAGCTGCTAGCTTGCTTGTACAGTGAGGGGCTGCTCTTCTGTTGCCATGAAGGTGGACACGCAGAGCTCCCCACCTCCTGGGCTTTGCGTTAAGCCACTCTTGTCTCATTTGCTGAACTGCCCACCAATCTCATCACTGATGGAAACAAACATTATTTTTCTCCATTCAGTGTTCCCAAGTTTCCCCTCACCTGTCTGCCTGCTAATAAATGGCATATACTCTTTGAAGCTATGACTATTGATCAGTGTCCTGGGGGGACAAAGCTGTTGTGCAGGAAGAAATCACTCATCCTCTGGTATGAACGGCACTGGAACTCCAGGAGGCACAGCCCAAGGAGTGGATGCATGTTTAGAGCCCAAATGTCTCAGTGGCCACATCGAGCAGACCAGCTGGGCCTCTTTCAAACACGGGGACATCAGACCTCAACTGAGCAGTCCTGTTCCATGTATAAAGGCAACAAACCAGAGAATTAACAAAAATAGGTGTTGAGGCTTACATGGCAGTAGTGCTTGGTTGGTATAAGGGAAATAATATTACAATCATCCACACTGGCATCATGCAAAACAATTTTAAAGTGTCTAGACTAGCTAAGGAAATGTCTCCAGGCCTCAGTGATTTTTGTAATTTCAGGAGAATACTTTGCAAGATGATTCAACCAGCCAGATCTCATTTGCTTTATTTGAATGAACTGGTTGCTTAAAAATCTTAAACCTGCAAATTGAATTCAATGCACTGAATCTATTTGTAAAAGAAAGAAATAATTTTTCCTCTACCCTTCCAGATTTTTGGCTTAGACACTCCTTATAATAAAAGAGGTTAACAAGAGAAATATTAATTTTTTGTGTATGGGGGCCAAAGAAATGAAACCCAAAGAAGTGGCCAAAGCAGGCAGCCTTTGTACCTTCTAGATAAACAATAAATTTGTGAATCATTTACAAGACAAAGAAGTGTGAGTCTGGGCAAAGAGATTGGAGAAGAAGTAACAGGCTTTTTATACAGCCTCCCTGGTCTGGAGTTTTCTGTCTCTAATGATAAGAATGTCCTTCTCCACCTTTCATGTGGGAGATTTATGTCTTATTTTCAGAAGGTCAGAGGAGGGTCAGAGTGTCCTTCTTGTACTCGTTGTTTCTTAAGTAACTTTAATTCAAAAGGATATACCAAGTGGCCGATTTTGGGGTGGCTTCCCTGGTAGCTCATACAGTAAAGAATCTGCCTGCAAGGTAGGAGACCCAGGTTTGATGCCTGGTTGGGGAGATCCCCTGGAGAAGGGAATGGCTAGTTACTTCAGTATTCTTGTCTGGAGAATTCCATGGACAGAGGAGCCTGGTGGGCTATAGTCCATGGGGTCACAAAGAGTTGGACACAACTGAGTGACTAACATTTTCACTTCCACCTTGTCCTGAACCCCACCATCCTCATGTGGGTTATGACAGGGGAGAGAAAAACCTACGATGGTAAAACTTACATGTCCAGATTTTTACTCAGATTTAACCCAAAACTTAAAAGTTCCTAACTACATTGATCTCTCCTATCAGTAGGCTAAAATACTTTCAGCAAGGAAAAGCCCCAAAGAAAACCCTGAAGGGACTTCTGAAAAGCAATGACAACCTCGAAGGATAGCATATTATTTCAGTTAAAAAGAAAGATTCTGATATTTAAGGTTTGACGTTTCTTTTCTCAGAGCTGTACTACCTAGTTGCTTACTACTTAAAAAATAATAATAATAATAATCCAAGAAAAATCCTGAACCTTCCTTCTGTGACAACCCTTAAAATTATTGTTTGATTAACAGCTCCTGCAGTCGCGAGGTGATGCCTAATTACATAGCCATGTTTCACTCATTATGTAGTGAAGTAATGGCCTGGCACATCCGTTTGAGAGTGGGGAAATGAATGCCATTTAATAAGACATATGTCTCCCACATGTCCTTCTTTCCTTCCTTGTAAGCTTCAAAAGGTGCTTGCTTTAGCTGCTCAATAGGGGAAAATTTCTTGTTAAGTCCTGTCCTGTCGCAGGACCCTGCTTCCTGCTACAGTGGCCGAAGATTGCTTGAATTAGCTTTAAGAAAATCGTTCTCCACCGTCACAAACGCTATCAGTAAATGTTAGTAATTGCAGCTCCCTACTGATGGGTTTTCAGCACCTTTAACTCACTGTGGACTAGGAGTTTGCCTATTGTAACCATTCCAAAAAAAGAAAAAGCACTGTGCCTTCTTACAGTGCTGGTAACAGTTAGAGACCTGTGAGGTTTTCCTTTGATGCTTGCCTAGTCTTTTATTAATGAGAAAAGGATATTTGAGCAGGGTAATCATGAGTCCAGAGATTTCACTCCAGCCACACACAACCTTCCAGATTGTCCCGCCAACACTGGAAGCCGTGAGTACACGATGTGTTCCTTGCACGCCCTCAATGCACAGAAGCCACCCCCTCTGTGTCAATCATCAGGCTGGCAGTGCCCAGGCAGTGAGCTGTGTGCCAGTTCAGACTCCCTAGTGATGGAAAGGTGAGCACAAGGAAAGGTATGGTCAGTACACACAAGACACCATGTTCCTGGACTTGATGTCTTCGCCTTGATTTACTGACCCTAATCACTCAGTTGTGTCTGACTGTCTTGCAACCCCATGGACTATGTTCACCAGGCTCCTCTGTCCACAGAATTCTCCAGGAAAGAATCCTGGAGTGGGTAGCCATTCCCTTCTCCAGGGGATCTTCCCAACCCAGGGACTGAACCTGGGTCTCTTGCACCGCAGGTGGATTCTCTACTGTCTGAGCCACCAGGGAAGCATATAACATACAAGGCCCCTGGGGCAGTGGTCCTTAGATTCATGGTGCATTCACCCATTGCACAAACACTTCCTGTCTGGGCATACACAGCAGTGAACAGAGTGTGTGTCCTCATGGAGCTCATACTCCAGGAGGGGAAACAGACAAGGAGGGGAGCAGTAAGAGTTCAGAGGAACAATTAAGCAGTTCAGGGTGAATGAGAAACACTGAGGCCCAGAAGCCAGGCAGGGGTGGGCAGGAAAGGCATGTGTTTCCCATTTGGCTCAGAAGTAAAGAATTCGCCTGCCAGTGCAGCAGACACAGGTTTGATCCCTGGATCAGGAAGATCCCCTAGAGGAGGAAATGGCAGCCCACTGCAGTATTCCTGCCTGGAAAATCCCATGGACAGAAGGGCCTGGTGGGCTACAGTACATGGAGTTGTAAAGAGTCGGACATGACTGAGTGACTAACAGTTTCACTACTTTTTTTTTCACTTATCAAACTATAGACAGAAAATTAAACCAAAAAGTAGGAGAAAGGAAAAGGAAAGGAAGTACCCCATGAACGTACTGAGTGCTAGCACGGATTTGACACAATGTGCAGCCTTTACACAACAATTCAGGCTCTACAGCACGGGGCCAAGGGACCACAATTCAACACGTCAGCAGGAGGCTCCAACACCTCACTTTACAGACTAGGAGACTGAGACCCAGAGCTGTCCAGTGACATATCCATGGTCAAATGGATCGTGGGGAAAAAATAGCCTGTGTGTGTATAATAAAGTGCAATTAATTTTATGTTTCACTGTTGTTATAAATTCCTCATATCATTCTTTGATTTCTCTAAGCTTTCAACAATTAGAATAATATATACTAAACAATAAATGACAATTTTTGCATAGAATTTGCCCTGCCCATAAAGACTATACACTCTATTCCCAGATATTAGGGAAGGACATTTCTGTTTTTAAGGGCTTCCCTTGGAGCTCAGATGGTGAAGAATCCTCCTGCAACACAGGAGACCTGGGTTCAATTCCTGGGGTGGGAAGATCCCCTAGAGAAGGGAATAGCAACCCGCTGCAGTATTCTTGCCTGGGAAATCCCATGGACAGAGAAGCCTGACTGGCTACAGTCCATGGGATCACAAAGAGTCAGACACGGCTGAGCGACTGACACTTTCTTCCACACTTTGTATTTTTACTCCTTTTTGAATTGAGATTTCTTAGTTTTCTCTTCCATTCATACTCCAGTTCACCGTAAGAAAATGCAAAGTATAAATACACAATGTGTAACAGAAGAAAAGGAAGCATGGTTGGGACAGCAAGGAAATAGGCCTACATTTGTCAGATGACAAGCAGCAGTTCACATGTGGGGACACTCCTCTAGACAGACCCCAAAGCAGCAGAAGACATCATCACAAACAAGCGCGAAAGAACACAGACCACTTCACAGGCACTCGGAAATAGGTATTCTGGGAAATCCCTCTTGCCTTACATTTCTTCTTTATTCTTCTGTCGTATGTTTATTTTTCATTCCAGTCTGCTCACATCCACCACCTATTATAAATATCCTTTGATTGAACTGAATGTTTTTCTCAGATTAATCTGTCAAATTCCCATCAACAATATATAAAGTGTCAAACTGCTGAAAGCAGATGGTCTTAAAAAAAAAAAAATTCTTAATGATGAATGATAACAGGGCCCTAATGATCCAGTTCAGTTTCACCCTGTTTAGTTAGTCAATGCAGCACAACGCTCAACACTTGTCTCTCAAGCGGCAAGTATTAGAAAAAATGCCAGGCCTCTTGGCAGCAGCTGCTGACATTCTTATCTGAGGGCATCAACTAATGAGTTTCCAAGGTTATTTCCCAGTACAAAGTCTCTTTCCTCATCACATGGCAGAAGCAGAGCGGTAGGAAGACCAGGATACTCCCCAAACTCTGACAGTGAAAACATCAATTATTTAACTTGATGTTTAAGAATCCTGGCGTTGGCTTCTATTTGTTGTTGTCAGTCACTCGGGTGTGTCCAACTCTTTACAACCCCAGGGACTGCACCATGCCAGGCCTCCCTGTCCTCCACTATCTCCTGGAGTTTGCTCAAATTCATGTCCACTGAGTTGGTGATCCACTCCAACCATCTCATCCTCTGTCACCCCCTTTTCCTTCTGCCTTCAACTGTTCACAACATCAAGGTCTTTTCCAATGATTTGGCTCTTCACATTAGGTGGCCAAAGTATTGGAGTGTCAACTACATCATCAGTCCTTCCAATGAGTATTCATGGTTGGTTTCCTTTAGGATGGATTGGTTTGATCTCCTTGCTTTCCAAGGGACTCTCAAGAATCTTCTCTAACTCCACAGTTCAAAAGCATCAATTCTTTGGAGCTCAGCCTTCTTTACGGTCCAACTGTCACATCTGTATATGACTAATGAAAAAACCGTAGCTTTGACTAGATGGACCTTTATTGGCAAAGTGATATGTCTGCTTTTTAATAGGCTGTCTACATTTGTCATAGCTTTTCTTCCAAGGAGCAAGAGTCTTTTAATTTCATGCCTTCGGTCACTGTCTGTTTCTATTATCACCTAAAAAATGATCACAAGCTGAGCATCTTGGACCAACACACATTCACGAGGTCACAGTTTCCATGAGTCAGGAGCCCGGCCACAGCTTGGCTGGGTCCTATGCTCAGGGTCCCCCAAGACTGCTGACAAGGTATCAGCCAGGATAAAAATCTGCATCTGTAGGGTGACTGGAGATGAATCTGCTTCCAAGCTCATTCAGGTAGTTGGCAGAATGCACTGTCTACCAGCTGCAGCAGTGATCCAGTACCTTTTAGGCACCAGGGACTGGTTCCATGGGAGAAAATTTTCCCATGGACTGGAGTGGTAATGATGGTTTGCGGATGATTCAAGTACATTACATTTACTATGCATTTTATTTCTATTTTTATTCTACTATGAAATATAATGAACTATTGATAATTATATACCTCATCATAATGCAGAATCAATAGGAACCCTGAGCATGTTTTCGTGCAACCAGATGGTCCCATCTGGAGGTGATGGGAGAGCTGATGGGAAGCCTCTGTACATGTGGATGAAGCTTCACTCAGATGCTGGTTGCTCACCTCCTGTCGTGGTTCCCAACAGTTCACAGACTGGTTGTGGTTCGCGGCCTGGGAGATGGAGGACCCTGACTTGCAGGACTTAGAGCTCCAGTTTTTTGCTGGCCACCAGCTGGAGGCAATGATAGTTCCTAGAGGAGACTGAAAATCCCCAGCATCTGGGCTCCCCAACGTGGTTAATTGCTCCGTGAAGCCAGACAGAAGCATCTCTTTCAAGTATACTAAGGTGAAGTCTCATAGAAAGCAGTCTAACAATCAGTACAGTTCAGTTCCGTTCAGTCGCTCAGTCATCTCCAACTCTTTGCGACCCCATGAATCACAGCACGCCAGGCCTCCCTGTCCAGCACCAACTCCTGGAATTCACTCAAACTCATATGCATCAGGTCGATGATGCCATCCAGCCACCTCATCCTCTGTCGTCCCCTTCTCCTTCTGTCCCCAGTCCCTCCCAGCATCAGGGTCTTTTCCAATGAGTCAACTCTTCACATCAGGTGGCCAAAGTACTGGAGTTTCAGCTTCAGCATCAGTCCTTCCAATGAACACCCAGGACTGATCTCCTTTAGAATGGACTGGCTGGATCTCCTTGCAGTCCAAAGGACTCTCAAGAGTCTTCTCCAACATCACAGTTCAAAAGCATCAATTCTTTGGCGCTCAGCTTTCTTCACAGTGCAACTCTCACATCCATACATGACCACAAGAAAAACCATAGCCTTGACTAGACGGACCTTTGTTGGCAAAGTAACATCTCTGCTTTTCAATATAATATCTAGGTTGGTCATAATTTCCTTCCAAGTAGTAAGCGTCTTTTAATTTCATGGCTGCAGTCACCATCTGCAGTGATTTTGGAGCCCAGAAAAATAAGTCTGACACTGTTTCCACTGTTTCCCCATCTATTTCCCATGAAGTGATGGGACCAAATGCCATGGTCTTAGTTTTCTGAATGTTGAGTTTTAAGCCAACTTTTTCACTCTCCTCTTTCATTTTCATCAAGAGGCTTTTTAGTTCCTCCTCACCTTCTGCCATAAGGTTGGTGTCATCTGCATATCTGAGGTTATTGATATGTCTCCCGGCAATCTTGATTCCAACTTGTGCTTCTTCCAGCCCAGTGTTTCTCATGATGTACTCTGCACATAAGTTAAATAAGCAGGGTGCCAATATACAGCCTTGACATACTCCTTTTCCTATTTGGAAACAGTCTGTTGTTCCATGTCCAGTTCTAAACTGTTGCTTCCTGACCTGCATATAGGTTTGTCAAGAGGCAGGTCAGGTGGTCTGGTATCCCCATCTCTTTCAGAATTTTCCACCGTTTGTTGTGATCCACACAGTCAAAGGCTTTGGCATAGTCAGTAAAGCAGAAATAGATATTTTTCTGGAACTCTCTCGCTTTTTCCATGATCCAGCGGATGTTGGCAATTTGATCTCTGGTTCCTCTGCCTTTTCTAAAACCAGCTTGAACATCTGGTAGTTCATGGTTCACGTATTGCTGAAGCCTGGCTTGGAGAATTTTGAGCATTACTTTACTAGCATGTGAGATGAGTGCAATTGTGTGGTAGTTTGAGCATTCTTTGGCATTGCCTTTCTTTGGGATTGGAATGAAAACTGACATTTTCCAGTCCTGCGGCCACTGCTGAGTCTTCCAAATTTGCTGGCATATTGAGTGCAGCACTTTCACAGCATCATCTCTCAGGATTTGAAACAGCTCAACTGGAATTCCATCACCTCCACGTGCTTTGTTCGTAGTGATGCTTTCTAAGGCCCACTTGACTTCACATTCCAGGATGTCTGGCTCTAGATAAGTGATCACACCATCAGGATTATCTGGGTCATGAAGATCTTTTTTGTACAGTTCTTCCGTGTATTCTTGCCACCTCTTCTTAATATCTTCTGCTTCTGTTAGGTCCATACTATTTCTGTCCTTTATTGAGCCTATCTTTGCAAGAAATGTTCCCTTGGTATCTCTAATTTTCTTGAAGAGATCATTACTCTTTCCCATTCTGTTGCTTTCCTCTATTTCTTTGCATTGATTGCAGAGAACGGCTTTCTTATCTCTCCTTGCTAGTCTTTGGAACTCTGCCTTCAGATGCTTATATCTTTCCTTTTCTCCTTTGCTTTTTGCCTCTCTTCTTTTCACAGCAATTTTTAAGGCTTCCCCAGATAGCCACTTTGCTTTTTGCATTTCTTTTCCATGGGGATAGTCTTGATCCCTATCTCCTGTACAATGTCACAAACCTCATTCCATAGTTCATCAGGCACTCTATCTACCAGATCTAGTCCCTTATATCTATTTCTCACTTCCACTGTATAATCGTAAGGGATTTGATTTAGGTCATACCTGAATGGTCTAGTGGTTTTCCCTACTTTCTTCAATTTAAGACTGAATTTTGCTATAAAGAGTTCATGATCTGAGCCACAGTTAGCTCCCATTCTTGTTTTTGTTGACTGTATAGAGCTTCTCCATCTTTGGCTGCAAAGAATATAATCAATCTGATTTCAGTGTTGACCTTCTGGTGATGTCCACGGGTGGAGTCTTCTCTCGTGTTGTTGGAAGAGGGTGTTTGCTATAACCAGCGCATTCTCTTGGCAAAACTCTATTAGCCTTTGCCCTGCTTCATTCCGCATTCCAAGGTCAAATTTACCTGTTACTCCAGGTGTTTCTTGACTTCCTACTTTTGCATTCCTGTCCCCTAAAATGATGAGGACATCTTTTGGGGGTGTTAGTTCTAAAAGGTCTTGTAGGTCTTCATAGAACCATTCAACTTCTGCTTCTTCAGCATTACTGGTTGGGGCATAGACTTGGATTACTGTGATATTGAATGGTTTGCCTTGGTAACGAGCAGAGATCATTCTGTCATTTTTGAGATTGCATCCAAGTACTGCATTTCAGACTCTTTTGTTGACCATGATGGCTACTCCATTTCTTCTAGGGGATTCCTGCCCGCAGTAGTAGATATAATAGTCATCTGAGTTAAATTCACCCATTTCAGTCCATTTTAGTTCGCTGATTTCTAGAATGTCAACGTTCACTCTTGCCGTCTCCTGTTTGACCACTTCCAATTTGCCTTGATTCATGGACCTAACATTCCAGGTTCCTATGCAATATTGCTCTTTACAGCATCAGACTTTGCTTCTATCACCAGTCACATCCACCATAGCAGTGATAATCCATCCTTAATAAGTTAGAACCTGGCTGAAGTGGCTGTAGTCTATGGGTTAGAACAAAACCCTAGATTGTGATACAGTCAAAAGGAGGGGATATCACAAAGCTGTGAACATCAGGAAATGAGAAATGTTGAGGAGGTGGTCACCCTAGGGTTTGTCCATACTGAAGCGTTAGTTCTGAGACCAAGAAACCCTAGATAAGGGGAACATGGTTCCCTGACAGATATGCTTGGCTGCAGATCCAGGTGCCATGTGAAGGTCATGGAGGAAGGTCCATGGCACCCCTCCGGTGCCCTGAGCACAAGGAGTGACCACCATGTTTCTGCTCAGCAAAATGCATTGATGGTAACAGCTACTTTCAGAAAAGAGAAACTTGGCCATCACACAGTGCAGTTATATTTTGGAAAATGAAAATAGTATATCCTCTTAGGTTTCTGAATTCAAATTATCACCTCTTCTTTCAGTTCAATCATTCAGTCATGTCCAACTTATTGCAACCCCAAGGATTGCAGCACACCAGGCTTCCCTGTCCATCACCAACTCCCAGAGCTTGCTCAAACTCATGTTCATCAAGTCACTGATACTATTCAACCATCATCCCTTTCTCCTCCTGCTTTCATTCTTTCCCAGCATCAGGGGTTTTTTTTCCAATGAGTCAGTTCTTCACATCAGGTGGCCAAAGTATTGGAGTTCAGCTTCAGCATCAGTCCTTCCAATGAGTGTTCAGGACTGATTTCCTTTAGGATTGACTGATTTGATCTCGTTGAAGTCCAAGGGACTCTGAAGAGTCTTCTCCACCACAGTTCAAAAGCGTCAATTTTTCAGTGCTCAGCTTTCTTTATAGTCCAACTCTCTCGTCCACACATGACTACTGGAAAGGCCACAGCTTTCACTAGAAGGATATTTGTCAGCAAAGTAATGTCTCTAGTTTTTAATATGTTATCTAGGTTGGTCATAGCTTTTCTTCAATGGAGAAATTGTCTTTTAATTTCATGGCTGCAATCATCATCTACAGTGATTTGGGAGTCCCCCCCAAAAAAAGTTTGCCACTGTTTCATTTGTTTCCCCATCTATTTGTCATGAAGTGATGGGACTAGATGCATTAATCTTAGTTTTCTGAATATTGAGTTTTAGGCCAGTTTTTTTCACTTTCTCAAGAGGCTCTTTAGTTATTCTTTGCTTTCTGCCATAAGGGTGGTGTGATTTGCATATTTGAGGTTATTGATATTTCTCCCAGCAATCTCGACTCCAGCATGTGCTTCATCCAGCCGGGCATTTCTCATGATAAGTTAAACAAGCAGGGTGACAATATATAGCCTATACATACTCCTTTTCCCATTTGGAACCAGTCTGTTGTTCCATGTCCAGTTCTAACTATTGATTCTTGGCCTGCATATAGGTTTCTCAGGAGGCAGGTCAGGTGGAGTGGTATTCCCATCTCTTTTAAGAATTTTCCTGTTTGTTGTGATCTACACAGTCAAAGATTTTGCATAATTAATAAGGCAGAAGTAGATGTTTTTCTGAAACTCTCTTGCTCTTTCTATGATCCAACGGATGTTGGCAAGTTGATCACTGGTTCCTCTGCCTTTTCTAAATCTAGCTTGAACATCTGGAACTTCACGGTCACATATTGCTGAAGCCTGGCTTGGAGAATTTTGAGCATTACTTTGCTAGTGTGTGAGATGAGTGAAATTGTATGGTAGTTTGAGCATTCTTTGGCATTGTCTTTCTTTGGGATTGGAATGAAACTGACCTTTTCTGGTCCTCTAGCCACTGCTGAGTTTACCAAATTTTCTAGCATATTGAGTGCAGCAATTTAGCAGTAACGTCTTCTAGGATTTGAAATAGCTCAACTGTAATTCCATCACCTCCACTAGCTTTGTTTGTAGGGATACTTCCTAAGGCCCACTTGACTTTGCATTCCAGGATGTCTGGCTCTAGGTGAGTAATCACATCATCCTGGTTATCTGGGTCATGAAGAACATTTTTATATAGTTCATCTATGTATTCTTGCTACCTCTTCCTAATATATTCTGCTTCTGTTGCTGCTGCTTCTGCTGCTAAGTTGCTTCAGTCATGTCCGACTCTGTGCGACCCCATAGATGGCAGCCCACGGGGCTCCCCTGTCCCTGGGATTCTCCAGGCAAGAACACTGGAGTGGGTTGCCATTTCCTTCTCCAATGCCTGAAAGTGAAGTCACTCAGTCATGTCTGACTCTTTTCAACCTCATGGACTGCAGCCTACCAGGCTCCTCCGTCCATGGGATTTTCCAGGCAATAGTACTGGAGTGGGGTGCCATTGCCTTCTCCACTGCTTCTGTTAGGTCCATATTGTTCTATCCTGTATTGTGCCCATCTTTGCATGAAATATTCCCTTGGTATCTCTAATTTTCCTGAAAAGATCTCCAGTCTTTTGCATTCTATTGTTTTCCTCTATGTCTTTGCATTGATCACTGAGGAAGCCTTTCTTATCTCCTTGCTAGTCTCTGGAACTCTGCATTTAAATGGATACATCTTTCCTTTTCTCCTTTGCCTTTTGCTTCTCTTCTTTTCTCAGCTACTTGTAAGGCCTCCTCAGGCAACCATTTTGCCTTTTGGCATTTCTTTTTCTTGGGGATACTGTTGATCATTGCCTCCTATTCAATGTCATGAGGCATTCTCTCTATCAGATCTAATCCCTTGAATCTACTTGTCACTTCCACTGTATAATCATAAGGGATTTGATTTAGGTCATACCTGAATGGTCTAGTGGTTTTCCCTACTTTCTTCAATTTAAGTCTGAATTTTGCTATCGGCAGTTCAGGATCAGAGCCACAGTCAGCTCCCAGTCTTGTTTTTGCTAACTGTGTAGAGCTTCTCCATTTTCAGCTGCAACAAATATAATCAATCTGATTTTAGTATTGACCATCTGGTGATGTTGATGTGTAGAGTCTTCTCTTGTGTTGTTGGAAGAGGGTGTTTGCTATGACCAGTGCGTTCTCTTGGCACAACTCTGCTAGCCTTTGCCCTGCTTCATTTTTTACTCCAAGGCTAAGTTTTCCTGTTACTCCAGGTATCTCTTGAGTTTGTACTTTTGCAATCCCATCCCCTATAATGAAAAGGACATCTTCTTTAGGTGTTAGTAATAGAAAGTCAATGGCACCCCACTCCAGTACTCTTGCCTGGAAAATCCCATGTACGGAGGAGCCTGGTAGGCTGCAGTCCATGGGGTCACTAAGAGTTGGACACGACTGAGCGACTTCACTTTCACTTTTCACTTTCATGCATTGGAGAAGGAAATGGCAACCCACTCCAGTGTTCTTGCCTGGAGAATCCCAGGGATGGGGGAGCCTGGTGGACTGCTGTCTATGGGGTCTCACAGAGTCGGACACAACTGAAGCGATGCAGCAGCAGCAACAATAGAAAGTCTTGTAGGTCTTCATAGAACTGTTCAGCTTCAGCTTCTAACTGGTTGGGGCGTAGACTTGGATTACTGTGATATCGAATGGTTTGTCTTGGAAATGAACAGAGATCATTCTGTCATTTTTGAGATTTCACCCAACAGCTGCATTTAGCACTCTCTTATTGACCATGAGGGCTACTCCATTTCTTCTACTGCTGTATCACAGTAGTAGATATAATGGTCATCTGAGTTAAATTGGCCAATTCCAGTCCATTTTAGTTCACTTATTGCTAAAATGTCAATGTTCACTCTTGCTATCTCCTGTTTGACAAGTTCTATGCAGTATTGTTCTTTACAGGATCAGACTTTACTTCTATCACCAGGCACATCTGGGCATTGTTTTTGCTTTGGTTCTGTCTCTTCATTCTTTCTGGTGTTATTTCTCCACTCTTCTCCAGTAGCATATTGGGCACCTACCATCCTAGAGAGTTCATCTTTCAGTGTCATATCTTTTTGCCTTTTCACACTGTCCATGGGGTTCTCAAGGCAAGACTACTGAAGCAGTTTGCCATTCCTGTCTCCAGTGGACCACGTTTTGTCAGAACTCTCACCATGACCAGTCCAACTTGGGTGGCCCTACAGGGCATGGCTCACCCTTTCATCAAGTTAGATAAGGCTGTGGTCCTTGTGATCAGTCTGATTAGTTTTCTGTGGTTTGGTTTCCCTTCTGTCTGCCCTCTTGTTCTGATGGGTGGGGCCATGTTCAGTAAATCTTTAATCCAATTTTCTGTGATGGAGGGGGCTATGTTCCCTCCCTGTTGTTTGTCTTAAGAGCAAAGTATGGTGAAGGTAATGAAGATAATGACGACCTCCTTCAAAAGGTCCCAAGCATGCATTGCTGCACTCAGTGCCCCAGATCCTGCAGCAGGTCGCTGCCAACCCAGGCCTCCGCCAGAGACTCCTGGACATTCACAGGCAAGTCTGGGTCAGTCTCTTGTGGGGTCACTGCTCCTTTCTCCTGGGTCCAGGCATGTGCAAGGTTTTGTTTGTGCGCTCCAAGACTCTGTTTCCCCATCCTGTGTCAGTTCTGGTGGCTCTATGGTGGGGTTCATGGTCACCTCTCCAGAGGGCTTATGCCACACCTATGTCTGCTGCACCCAGAGCCCCTGCCTCTGCGGCAGGCCACTGCTGACCCGTACCTCTGCAGGAGACACTCCAACACTCAAAGGCAGGTCTGGCTCAGTCTCTGTGGGTTCTCCTGTTGCACACAAGGTTTTGTTTGAGCCCTCCAAGTGTCTCTGAAAGGTATGGGGTTTGATTCTAAATGCAGTTTCACCCCTCCTACCATCTTGCTGGGGCTTCTCCTTTGCCATTGAACATGGAGCATCTGTTTTTGGTGAGATCCAACATTCTCCTCTCAACGGTCCTTCAGCAGCTAGTTGTAATTTTGGAGTTCTCGCAGAAGATGAGTGCACATCCTTCTACTCTGCTATCTTGTCCTAGTTCTTCATCGAAAAGCTACAACTCCATCAGGCCATTTAAAACAAAATCAAGGTTAGTCACAGATGTCATGATTCTCATGAAGAAACATGCAGTGTTCAGGGTTAATTAGAGCATACACTATACTTGCTGAAATTGTACATATTTAATCAACTAAGTAAAAACTAATAATGTTTTCCCACCATTTATTTATTGTCATCACTTGTCTCTGTAAACCAGGGCTTCCCAACCCCTACAATCTAATGCCTGATGATCTGAGATGCATCTGATATAATAATACTAGAAATAAAGTGCACAGTAAATTTAATGCACTTGAATCATTCCCAAGCCATCCCCTTGCCCCTCTGGTTTATGGAAAAATTGTCTTCCAGGAAACTGGTCGCTGGTGCCAAAAACCTTGGGATTGCTACCACAGTATACCATTAAAATATGCTTACAATTCCTAATTATATTCCAAAGTCCTTGTCTTTCAGATCAAGTTTTAGATACTTCCCCAAGAATCAGAGGAATGGGCTTTTGGCAGATGAAATTTTCAGTCTAACTGACAAGGAACTATGCATTTCCATCCTCTTCTCAAAGTTAAATCTGGGTAGTAAGAATCAGATTTTAGATAAAATAGCTGCATTTTCCCTTCAAGAGGAATAAATTGAGAGTCTCTGTTTTATTATCACATTGAGAACAGCCTATTATCAATTAGGCTTGTCCCCAGATCACGTATTTAATTCGTCCATCAAAGGGATGGTGTTAAGGGGCTCCTGGATATCTACATATTTTAATTTTAAATGTGTTGCATTTGACTGTCTTCCCCATGCCCACTTAATATTGGCAAATGATATGACTGAAAAGGGATTAATATCCAAACTACATAAACAGCTCATACAACGCAACATCAAAAACAACCAACCTGATTTTAAAACGGGCACAAGAACTGAATAGAATTTTTCCAAAGTGGAAATGCAGATGACCAACAGATACATGGAAAGGTGTTCAACAGCACTAATCACCAGAGAAATGCAGATCAAAACCACAGCGAGGTATCATCTCCCTCATGTCAGAATGGCTCTCTTCTTTACATCTGTGTCTCTTTTGCTGTCTCGCATACAGGGTTATCATTTCCATCTTCCTAAATTCTATATATATGTGTTAGCATACTGTATTGGTGCTTTTCTTTCTGGCTTACTTCACTCTGTATAATTGGCTCCAGTTTCATCCACCTCATTAGAATTTGGACTCTGTGGGAGAGGGAGAGGGAGGGATGATTTGGGAGAATGGCATTGAAACATGTATACTATCATGTAAGAAACGAATCGCTAGTCTAGGTTCGATACAGGATACAGGATGCTTGGGGCTGGTGCACTGGGATGACCCAGAGAGATGATATGGGGAGGGTGGTGGGAGGGCGGTTCAGGGTTGGGAACTCATGTACACCTATGGTGGATTCATATCAATGTATGGCAAAACCAATACAGTACTGTAAAGTAAAAAAATAAAATTTAAATTAAGAAAAAACTCTAAAAAAAAATAATTAATTAAAAAAAAAAAAAAAAAGAATGGCTCTCTTCAAAGAGACCACAGATAACAAATGTCAGTGAGGATAAGGGGAAAACAGAACCCTCATACACTCTTGGTGGGAATATAAACTGATGCAGCCACTGCGGAAACAGAGGTTTCTCAAAAAATTAAAATTAGAACTACCATATGACCCAGCAATTCCATTCCCGGGTATGCAAGTGAAAGTGTTAGCTGCTCAGTCATATCTGCCTCCTTGCGGCCACGTGGACTGCAGCTCACCAGGCTCCTCTGTCCATGGGATTCTCCAGGCAAGAATATTGGAGTGGGGTGCCATGTCCTTCTCGAGAGGATCTTCCCAACCCAGGGACTGAACCCAGGTCTCCCACATTACAGACAGTTTCTTTACTGTTTGAGCTACTGGGGAAGCCCCATTCCAGGGTATATATCCAAAAACAAAAAACACTAACTTGAAAAGATACATGTAGCCCAATGTTCATAGCAGCATTACTTAAAATAGCCAAGGTATGGGAGCAACCTAAGTGTCCATCAACAGATGAATGAATTAAGAAGATGTTCTTTGCATACATGGAGAAGGCAATGGCACCCCACTCCTGTACTCTTGCCTGGAGGGTCCCATGGACAGAAGAGTCTGGTAGGATACAGTCCTTGGGGTCACAAAGAGTCGGACACAACTGAGTGACTTCACTTTCACTTTTGACTTTCATGCATTGGAGAAGGAAATGGCAACCCACTCCAGTGTTCTTGCCTGGAGAATTCCAGGGACGGTGGAGCCTGGTGGACTGTCATCTATGGGGTCGCACAGAGTCGGACATGACTGAAGTGACTTAGCAGCAGCAGCAGCTTTGCATACACATATACACACACACACACATATACATGCAATGGAATACTACTCAACCATAAAAAAGAATGAAATGTTGCCATTTGCAGCATCATGAATGGACTTGGAGGGTTTTATGCTAAGTGAAATAAGTCAGACAGAAAAATACAAATATGGTCTTGTATCACCTATGCGTGGAATATAAAAACTACAACAAAGTAGTGAGTATAACAAAAAAAGAAGCAAATTGACAAAGAGAAAAAACCAGTGGTTATCAGCGGGCACAGGGAAGGTGGAAGGCAATATGGGGTAGGGGATTAAGAGGTACAAACTATGAGGTAAAAGTAAGTATGCTATAAGAATATACTGTACAATATGGGGAATATAGCCAATATTTTATAACAATAAATCAGTATAAAATTTAAACATTGTATAAAATTTTTTCTAAATAAAAATATCAAACAGCAACCATGCTGAGACAGGTAATGTCTTTCCCTTAAAATGTTTGAGGCTAAGACTTCTTTGTTCATACACTAGACTACAGGTTTCTGGGTCTGCATATGAATTCTCAGTGAATACTGGAACATATCTAAAGCTGTTTGCTGAAGTACATAGTCCTCCTATCCCTTCTCCTCACTGTCTAAACACGGGCTGATTCTTCATTGAGACAATAATACCAAAATGAGGTCTTGAATTTGCATAATAAATTATCCATATTTCTACATAGAGTAGCATAAATAGAGTCCAGGTCTCTTATTTCCTTGGTCTCTTTTTCAACTGTCACAGTACTTGTGTTCAGACACCTGCCTGTACCTTCAGCTTCAGGCCTTCTTATCAAAAAGTTAATTGCACCAATTGACATCACAGGCAGAGTTTAGGGAACATACCATTCTATTTTTCATTAAAAGATTCTCTTGTACCAAATTGAGAAGGAGCATTGGCTCTATTGTCAGATCCCAGCCCTGCCTCTTTGGGTCAGCTAATCTACCTCTTTGCTCCCAGTTTCTTCACCTGTTAAAGAGGAGACAAGAATAACCTACCCTGCAAACTGTTCAAAGGATGTACGTTAATGTATGCAAAGCACCATTTCTTTAAAGCACCAAAAAATGGCAACAGGATTTTTTTCCTCCACTCTGTGCACAAAGCTGGACTCTTATTACTTAAATGGAAATAAAAATGACTGAATCATGATTAAACAGTATGCCCTCAGGTTTCACTGAGGTCAGAAATGGGGACAAACTATACGAAGAATGCTTCTGCATAATTTTTGGCAAAACTGCCATTGAAAGCCACTACATGTAAAAGTGTATGTAGACCTTGGGAAACCCTAGTAATTTTCCTAGGATTCTGGTCATAAAAATGATCATCTTCCATGATGCATTTCTGCTCTCTTTTATTACAGTGAGATCTATAAAGCTCACCCTATTTCCCCTTGGGAGCTGGTTCATCCAGACCAAGTGTTTGTTTGTTTGTTTCTACAGTCAGCTTTATGCATTCATAGCATCTGAACATTAGATGCCAAAGGAATTTCAGAATTGTCTGAAAACCATGCCTTAGCAATCGTCTATTTACTGACCAGTTCTAAGTCTGTTTAGATGTTAGAGAGGATTTGTTTCATAATTATTTGAGAAGTGAATAGACTATTAAGAATTACATTGGGTGCCTAAGTATCTACCTTTCATGATCCTTCATATACTATGAATTAATGGAAGTGCTTCTGAAAAAATTGAAGGTTAATAAAATTGTGGTAAATCAGATCACTGGAGGGATTAGCAAGGGGTATGCATCTGTGCATGTGTGTTAAGTTGCTCCACTCCTGTCCAACACTTTGCAACACTATGGACTGTAACCCACCAGGCTCCTCTGTTATGAGATTCTCCAGACAAGAATATTGGAGTGGGTAGTCCTTCCCTTCTCCAGAAGATCTTTCTGACCCAGGAATCAAACCCAGATCAGACCAGGGAAGCCCAAAAGCTCTATTATTGCCCAATAAAGTGAAAGTTTTTTAAATTTCTGTAACAAATTTAATAATATTTTTAGTATTTTCTTTTAAGCAATATAAACTTATGTTTACTTTTTCATTTTATGCATGGGACAATCAATAAATTGATGGATTTTGAGTTGCATGTTTAATTCTATCATCAGCAGAGTTGTACAGAAGACAGAAGTTTCAGTATATTACTTCATCAGGGACATATTCTGGATTTTTTTCATACTTCATGCTTCTTTTCAAACAAAACCTTCAGTCTGATATTTTTCCTTATCAGTATTCTTAAACTTAATATAAAAATAACACAACATTGTTCCAATAGTGCTTAATTATGAAGTGAAGGTCACTCAGGCTTGTGCAACTCTTTGTGACCCCATGGACTGTAGCCTGCCAGGCCTCTGTCCATGGGATTCTACAGGCCAGAATACTGAAGTGAGTAGCACTTTCCCTTTTCCAGGGGATCTTCCTGACCCAAGGATCAAACCCAGGTCTCCTGCATTGCAGGCAGATTCTTTACTAAGTCACCGGGGAAACCCAGTGCTTAAGAAGATACCAAAACAGTGATTCTCATTAAGAGTAGAAGGAATATCAGGAATTTTTTCCAAACCACACGTGTCAGTAATTACCACTGTATCAGACTCCTCTTGCTGCTGTAACAAATCACCCTAGACTTAGTGGCTTTAAACAACACAGCTTTATCATCTTATAGTTCCGGTGGGCAGAAGTCCAAAATGAGTCAGTGGGGCTCTATTCCATCTGGAGGCTACGGGAGAGAATCCACATTTACATGACTTTTCCAGCTGTGGATGCCTACTGCAAACCCCTCAGCTCACAGCCCTGACCTCGAGCCTCACATCCAAGTGTGTGGCATCCTCAGCTTTCTCTCTCTGACTCTGCTACTGCTCTCTTTCCTTTATAAGGATCCCCTACTACACTGAGGGCTTCCCTGGTGGCTCAGTGGTAAAGAACCGTGCTGCCAATGCAGATGGGGGTTCGATCCCTGGGTAAGGAGAGTCCCCTGGAGTAGGAAATGGCAACCCCTCCAGTATTCCTGTCTGGGGCATCCCACGGCCAGAGGACCACAGTGGGCTACAGTCCATGGGGTCACAAAAGAGTCAGACATGACTTAGTGACTAAACAACAATGATTTTATCATACCTACCTGAATAATCCAGGATAAATCCCACCTCCCTCCACCCCCCATTGAAAGCTTCTTAATCACTGGCAAATTTCCTTTTGCCTCATACGGTAACATCTTCAGTGATTCTGACAAGTAAGACGTGACACTCAGGGGGACCATTATTCTGTCTGCCACAGATAAGCCCACCAAATGGGCTTGTCTCTAAAAGCCTCGTGAGACTGTATGAAGGAGCTGTGTAGTTGGAAAAAATTTCCAGGGAATTTTTGTACCTCCTTTCCCCACACATGGCCCCACTGAGAATTACTGGGAAAGAAAGTATGTTTATAATGTATTGATTCACAAGTTAGATGAAGTGCTTGCTTGCTTCTTAGAGAAGTAAAAGCGATGTTTGCTACGGGAACCTTCCAGGAGCATGATTGGGGCTGCAAACCCTGCCCATCTGATGCCAGTGACCACCACATTCCTTCTGAATCTGAGCACAAATCCAAAAGAAATCATCCTGAAAACAAGACAAGCTGAGGTGATTACCTAATGGGCAGATTTATAACTTTCTTGCTAACGCCACTACATCTCCATGAGTACCTATTCAGTACACGTCTTCATTGTCAAGTAAATGGTATAAGAGGAAACAAAACCCAGTGGAACATGGAGAGAGTCTTAACCCCAGTGGTGGTTCAGTCACTAAGTCATGTCTGACTCTTGCAACCCCAGGGACTGTAGCCCTCCAGGCTCCTCTGTCCATGGGATTTCCCAGGCAAGAATACTGGACTGGGTTGCCATTCCCTTCTCTAGGGGATCTTTCAGACCTAAGGATAGAACCCATGTCCCTTGCATTGCAGGTGGATTCTTTACTGAGTGGGTATTATTCCTCAGTTCAGTTCAGTTGCTCAGTCGTGTCCGAATCTTTGCCACCCCATGAACCGCAGCACGCCAGGCCTCCCTGTCCATCACCAACTCCTGGAGTCCACCCTAACCCATGTCCATGGTGTCAGTGATGCCATCCACCATCTCATCCTCTGTCGTCCCCTTCTCCTCCTGCCCTCAATCTTTCCCAGCATCAGGATCTTTTCAAATGAGTCAGATCTCCACATCCCTAATGTAAAGAATAGAAACCCATAGGATAAAGTTCAAGAGCTCTGAGAACTGGTAAATGAGGTAATGATAAGTAGAGACATAATAAGGTTATAAAAATTGAATTGAAAAATATGCAAAAATCAGCTGAGTCAGAAAGAGCTTTGTAAGATGACTTGAAACTGAAGAAGTCCTTAGACTTTTCAACATATTTCAGTATTAATTATCTTATTAAAACTAGATTTATTCAACTGAAAGAAGAGAAAGAAAACAAGAAAGAGTTTCTATCATATGCAAAGAAAACCATCAATATGGAAGAGCAATGTGTAATATCTTGAAAGTTGGAAATTCTAGAAGCTTATTGGATTGTAATTTTGATAACAATTAATAGTCAAGAGAGCTATTAAGGAAATTCTAATAAGTAAACAACACTCTTAATGGAATAGTTTCAGTACAGTTCTACTTGTTATTCAGTCTCTAAAAATAGTAAATTAACCTACAGTGTTGACAGCAGTAATGTAGTAATATTTGGCTAAGAATGAAGTGGTCCACAGCAAACACAGAAGGAAGTGAAATTATATCTTCAAACGATGAACATAAACCTACTAATCAGGGGTTCTCTTCATTTATGTCTACTTATTGACCCCCTAGAGATGTAGCAGGAATTATCCCATGTAGCAGTAAAGAGAAACAAAATTTCTGTTCTGATGAAACTTAGATCCTGTTGGAGAGAGAAAGGATAACCACAAAGAAAAATGTGTATCATGTGAGATGATCATAAGAGTTAACATGAAAAATAAAGTACCCAGAGAACAGACAGTGATAGGAAGAGGGTGCCTTTTTAAGATTGAGTTCATGTGAGTGCTACAAGAAAATTTTTTCTAAATAGTCTTCCAAAGAGAAATGTAGGCAGAAGGCATTAATCAGCTCTGATCACCTGTTTGGTTAAAACACAACTTTCACTCTCTAGAGCTTATGTTGACTGTATGTGGGTTTTTGTTGGTGTTTCTTGCAATTTATTTCCTTTCCAGTTGAGGAAACTTTTGGTCTTCAGAAATTAGTTCCAGTCCATTAAGATTAAAGGTGGTTAGTGGTCCTGCTTCTGAAGAATGTCAGAATCGCTTAAGGGAAACCACCTTTCCTGTTCACCCAGTTAACAGTTTCATAGTTGAACAGAGAGAGGGAATCGCATGACATGAATTCTCGAGGAAGAAAAAGTCAGTGACTCCAAAATAGGGCAAACCAGAAATGAAACCCTAATGGGGGGGGGGGGGGCGGGGGTAACAAACATGAGCTTCAGTGATTTCTATCAGCTGGCTATTGCCAGCCATGACCAAGGAGCTGCTTTAAGTAACCTCAGAAAACATGAATCCTTTACAAATTGGAAGCTCAAGGTATTTTTCAAGAGTGAATATATCTCTTTTTTATCTATAGCCCTCTAGGTAGAGGTTTGCAAAATGTGAAGGTTTGGTCAATTTCACATAGCATCACATTCACCTTCTGGCCCCTTGGGTATAATATTTTTCTTCCCTCCTGTTTTAGGGACATGTTTAATCAATTTAGATATCATGTCATCAAAGAAAAAGGATTTTCTTGCCTCTAGTTTATAAGATTCTTTAACATAATAAGTATCTGCTTGAGATTATTTTGTTCTTGTTTTGCATTTTATTTGGTTTTGATTCAAACTGAGTCGGTCAACTCTTCTGCCCACAAGTGCTCTAACATTCATTCCAAAGGCATTGATTCTTTCTAAAACTCTCAGAGGCATGTCCCTAACCTCAGTGACTAGTTTAACAAGAGGCAAACCTAAAAGAAGGTGGAGAGAGGTCCTTGGGTAAGGTGTTCTAGAAGGCACAGTTTTCTGTGTGTGCACAGTCTCTTAATGTGGAAAAGACTTAAGTCTGTATATTTCATCTGAAAAGTGTATAAAAGAGTGAAAAGTAATGAAGGGTCAGAATTCCACTGGTGCAATTCAGGAGACCCAGGTTCAATCCCTGAGTCAGGAAGATCCCCTGGAGAAAGAAATGACAGCCCACTCCAGTATTCCTGCCTGGAGAACCCCATGGACAGAGGAGCCTGGCGGGCTACAGTCCATGAGGTTGCAAAGAGTCGGACATGACTGACGCAACTTAGCACACACACACGAGAGTGGTTATAGGACTAAAGACAAGTCTTCTGTTCTCTCTGGGCCTCATTAACAAATGATGAGGAGCTCTCTGAGGTTATATGTGCTGACTGTTTCTTCAAAATGTCATAACTCTGATTTAAGTTCTCATCACTTCTTTATCGCTAATACTACAGGAAACCTGTGCTTAGAACTCATGGCTGTTCTTATTGTGCACCAGATAAACTCTTTATTTAATTCTGCACTACAATGTCTACCACCACCTTGCCCAAGACAGCTTTTCAAACTGGTGTCTAATGAATGAAGGGCCTACCATTGAAATACTAATATAATTATCATTTCTTAAATTAATCTTTCACATCACAGTGTCTTTCCACTTCTTAACTATGACAAAAAAAAAAAAAAAAAGATGTTCCTCTTATATGTAGGAGGAGCTATGAAAAGTGAAAGTGTTAGTCACTCAGTCATGTACTCTTTGCAACTCCATGGACTGTAGTCCATGAGGCTCCTCTGTCCATGGGATTTCCTAGGCAAGAGTACTGGAGTGGGTTGCCATTTCTTTCTCCAAAACAGATACACACATATATATAATATAATTCCATATATTTAAAACATACCCTAGAAATATAGATAAACTAGTAACCAGGGGTATTTCTGGTAAGTAAAAGTAGAGTACCAGAGGTATGAGATGTTTACTTTACAAAATACACCCCTTTGTATTAAACAGTTTGCCTGTGCATGTATTACCCCCAGGCCCCCAATATCAATATGCAAATGAAAATAGAAATTAAGAAATTACTGTCACTAAAGGAGGGAGAAAAAGAGAAGATACAGATTATAGCTTGTTTCTGTGTCCTTAGCTTCCTCCAGATTCACATAATTGCATAGGTCAGCATTTTTTCTGCAAGGACCTTCCCACGCAGGGGTTGTTGCTGTTTGGTTGATTGGTTGGTTAGTTGGTTGTTTCACTTCAGGGTGTGTTTCTGTAGTAAAGGGCCTTTTCAGGATGACTTAGGTCCTGGCTTGGTATTACTCCATTCTGCAACTTGGCCTTCCCTTCCTCCTCTTCATCTCTGTGAATTTTACTCATCCAATTCAAGTTCCAGGATCCTGCCTTTTTCAGAACCCTTTTATCACTACACCAAAAACCATCAATAAATGAGCCCTATTCTGATGTATTAGAGGAGGAAATGGTAACACACTCCAGTTTTCTTGCCTGGAGAATCCCATGGACAGAGGAACCTGGCAGGCTACAGTCCAAGGGGTCGCAAAGAGTCAGATATGAGTTAGCATGAAATGACAACATTCTGACATATTAAGTATCTTCCCGTCTGAAAACTGACTACCTCCTGCTGAGACTGTGAGCTACAAATCTCTGGGGACTGTGCCTGTCCCCAGCACTCACTGTATCACTGCCTTGCACCATCTTGGTGTCACATTTCATTTGTTCATAGATTGTTCCAAGAGCAGCACAGTATTTCTAGTCCCAGCCTTACCCTGTTAATTTTTAGTGGTATTGCTGCTGCTGCTAAGTCGCTTCAGTCGTGTCCGACTCTGTGCAACCCCAGAGACGGCAGCCCACCAGGCTTCCCCGTCCCTGGGATTCTCCAGGCAAGAACACTGGAGTGGGTTGCCATTTCCTTCTCCAATGCATGAAAGTGAAAAGTGAAAGAGAAGTTGCTCAGTCATGTCTGACTCTTAGCGACCCCATAGACTGCAGCCTACTAGGCTCCTCCGTCCATGGGATTTTCCAGGCAAGAGTACTGGAGCAGGGTGCCATTAATAGCATTTCATTTGTCTTAGTTTATTCTCACTCTCATGAAATAGGTACAAAGGGCAGTCTCAGATTCAAAGCCAGGGATGTAGTCTAACACAGATTTTGAGAGATAAGCAGAATTTGCAGGCTAACTGATCTTTATAAAGTCATTGGAAAAAGTAAATCTCCCCTGGGAGTGGAGGCTCAATAACTCTAGCAATGCAAGGCTTGTCTGACCACTGAGATTTGGGGAAAAAAAATCAACATCCTGTCCAGCACCATTTGCAATACACTGACTGACTGTGGTCCCTCCGTGGGAGAACTCCATCCAGTGGGAAAATAGCCCTGGGGCCAAAGAGACGCATCATTAGCAGGGAAAATATCTATCGTTGAGGGTACTCATGGAGATGCAGCCCATTCAAATGAAGATAAACAGGGCCAAACAGAAGAATTACAGGAGAAAATATGCAGCCAGACTATCAGTAGAGAAGGCCTAATGCCGCCCTTTGTCACTACTTGTCACGCCCGCAACAGACTATAAAACACCACAGTTCTGTCCTGGTCACTTTCTGAGCCAACCTGTGCCTTGGCAGACACTTGGCAGGTTTCAGACATATGACTTATGGCCTTAATCAAGACTGTGCAGGAAACAGTGATTTAAAAAAAATAAATAAATTATAAACGAGGTACTTTCATTTATTCTTAGGGACTGGATGATATATACATTCACGTATCTGTGTGTGTACGTGTGTGTACATATACATATAAAACTCCAAGAAACACTGTTTATCTCTTGGTAAGAAATTTAAACCAGTTTCTATTCCTTCTGCCTGAGAAAGAGAAATGCATGCAATTCTACAGAATATAAATGCAGTCATCCAGTGTTTTTCAGTTTTCATTGTAATGAAAAAAGAAAAAAAAAAAAAAACCTGAACAGATTCTAATACTAAAAAATGACCTTGCTCTGGAAGTTGTTGGTAATCTATAGGCCAGATGACTTCATTTGACTTCCCAGTTTGCAAATGTATCTTACATTATCCTCGGAATGTCTTCTAAAATTGGGAAGAGCTCTGGCTTGACAGGAGAGGGGAGTATATATCCAGCAAGTAAGCAAAATATCCTGGAAATACTATTACCCACTTTAAAATGATGCCTTAGCACATTAAGTTGAAATGAACTGTCTTTCGCAAATGCTAGGTTGTTGTCTTGCTGAGGGAGAAAAAGTCCTGTCTAGAGTTCAGTGGTAAATAGGCAATTCATTCTGACATAACGAGAAAAAGAGATGTTAGCAGCCAGAGGTCATGGAAAGCAAAGATAGAAAAGACCTATTGGATCATTTTCCCCATTCCCCCAAGAGGACTGCTGCGTGATATCTCATAGGGCTCGATCCAGTTTCCCATTCAAGCAAAGGGCTCTCATCACTTCAGACATTTTTCCAAGACCTAGATCTTTTCTCATGAGCCCCACCTTCTTGGCTGTTATCGGCAAAGTAAGAATCTTAGAAATAACCTTGCAAGTGTGCAAGGACAATGCTTTCTGCTCACCATCAGACCTGTCTGCCTTGGAACCCATCTCCTCTTCTCTGTCAGTGAACTTCAAAATTATGCCCTGGGACAGATTTTATTTTCTTGGGCTCCAAAAGCATTGCAGAAAGTGACTGTTAGTCACAAAATTAAAAGATGCTCCTTGGCAGAAAAACTATGATGAACCTGCTAACTGCTAGCTGGCCTATTAAAAAGCAGAGACATCACTTTGCCAACATCTGAATCTTTGTCCAAACAGAAGAATCTCTCTCAAATAGAATTCCTGCCTGTTTCAAAAGGTAAAAGAGCATGGGTTCTGGCACAATTCTTTGCATATAGATTGCTAGGACTACCCTGAATAAAGGAACAGAAAATGTGCACCTAGAAATGATGAGAGAAGATGGAGACACAAATCTAGATAAATCCCTCGTCAAATCCTGCCAAAACACAGGGTCAATCAGCAGACAGAAGCTGGAGGAGGGTGTGAGTCAAAGAAGATTTGCTTTTTAAGAAAAGGGATATTAGAGAAAGAGAAATACTATATGACATCCCTTATATATGGAGTCTAAAAAGAAATGATACATTGTGTATATGTACCACGGCTTTGGGGGTGGGGAGAGGAGGAGGAAGAGAGTGAGATGTATGGAGAGAGTAACATAGAAATTTACAATACCATATGTAAAATATAGCCAATGGGAATTCGCTGTGTGACTCAGGGAACTCAAACAAGGGCTCTGTGACAACCTAGAAGGGTGGGATGGGGAGAGAGATGCGAGGGAGGGGACCTGGGTCTACCTATCGCTGATTCTTGTTGAGATACGACAGAAAACCACAAAATTATGTAAAGCAATTATCCCTCAATTAAAAAAATAAAGTGGCAAAAAATAAAAAAATAAATTACACAAATGAACTTATTTACAAAGCAGAAACTGATTCACAACTTAAGAGAAGAAATGTGTGGTTGGGGGTGGGGATGGGGAGGAGGGATATTCAGGGAGTTTGGGACTGACAAGTACACACTGCTATATTTAAAATGGATAACCAACAAAGACCTACTGTATAGCACAGGGAACTCCCCTCCATGTTGTGGCAGCCTGGATGGGAAGGGAATGTGGGGGAGAATGGATACAGGTATATGAACGGCTGAATCCCTTTGCTGTCCACCTGTACCCATCACAGCATTTGCTGTTGTTGTTCAGTTGCTACCCCCAGGGACTGCAGCACACCAGGCTTTCCTATCCTTCACTCTCTCCTGGAGTTTGCTCAAATTCATGTCCATTGAGTTGGTGATGCCATCAAACATCTCATCCTCTGTCACCCCCTCGTCCTCCTGCCCTCAATTTTTCCCAGCATCAGGATCTTTTCCAATGAGTTGACTCTTTGCATTAGGTGGCCAAAGTATTAGAACTTCAGCTTTAGCATCAGTTCTTCCAATGAATATTCAGGGTTGATTTTCTTTGGAATTGACTGGTTTGATCTCCAGCACTCTCAAGAGTCTTCTCCATCACCACAGTTTGAAAGCATCAGTTCTCCAGTGCTCAGCCTTCTTTATGGTCCAACCCTCACATCCATACATGACTACTGGAAAAACCATAGCTTTGACTAGATGGACATTTGCCATTTGTTGGCAAAGTAATGTCTTTGCTTTTTAATATGCTATCTAGGTTTGTCATTGCTTTCCTTCCAAGGAACAGGCGTCTTTTAATTTCATGACTGCAGTCACCATCCACAGTGATTTTGGAGCCCAAGAAAATAAAATCTGTCACTGCTTCCACTTTTCCACAATGTCGTTAATTGGCTATACTGAAATTTTAAAAAGGGATACCGTAATGTTTTTGGCTTCAAGATTGAATGACTTAATAAAGGACCAAAGATGAAGATGCAAGGAGGAGATGGGAGGGCTACAGAGCCACGTTTGTGAGCAGATAAGGAAGGACAGGATCAGGGTACAAGGAGAGAGGCTGGTCTGACATTCGTGCCCATATAGTTCATTCTCTTTATCAGGAGAGAAGGGGGAGGTGCTGGCAGTTTGGTGATCTGATGGTGAGAGCTGGGCTCAATTCTCCTTCAACAAAGAAGAGAACGAATTTTATAGCCATTCAAGTCCCCTTGGCTCCTCCAAAAGCTTTGGCTTCCACAGCTGATGAAGACAGATTTTCAGTCTATTCTAATGAGATAAGTTTATACAGCCTTTCACTTCAATAGGCTCCTACCCTATGAAGCACTGGTTTCAGGTCTTGGAATTTCTTCTAAGGAAAACCATAGCTTCAGAAAACGCTTATTCACAAAATATTCATTATATATTATTTATAATAGTCATACCTGTAATCATGTAAACCAACAATATGGAAACATGACTGCACATTTAAAACAATATTTTAAGGTAAGAACATGGGAAATTTCAGTGTTAGATTTAAAAGAACATGTAGGCTCTAAATAGAAGCACAAAAGATAAAGGAAAATGTGAGCAGGGATTTTTTTTCCCCTCCACTTTATTGCAGTTGTTGTTCAGTTGCTAAGTAGTGTGACTCTTTGTGACCCCTGTGGACTGCAGCATGCCAGGTTCCCCTATTCTTCACTATCTCCCAGTTTGTTCAAACTTGTGTCCATTGAAAGTGAAAGTGAAAGTTGCTCAGTCCGACTCTTTGAAACCCCGTGGACTCTACAGTCCATGGAATTCTCCAGGCCAGAATACTGGAGTGGGTAGCCAGTCCCTTCTCCAGGAAATCTTCCCAACTCAGGGAACGAACCCAGGTCTCCCACACTGCAGGCGGATTCTTTACCAGCTGAGCCACTAGGGAAGCCCAAGAGTACTGGAGTGGGTAGCCTATCTCTTCTTCAGCAATCTTCCCAAACCAGGAATCTAACCCAGGTCTCCTGCATTGTAGGTGGATTCTTTACCAGCTGAGCTACTAGGGAAGCTTATATCCACTGAGTCGGTATAATTGACAAATAAAACTGTAAGACATTTAAAGTATAAAAGTTGATGATTTGATGTACTTAAATGTTGGCTTAACATATCCATCAGCGTGTATATATTTGGTAAGAATATTTAAGCTCTACAGTCTCAGTGCATTTCAATTACATAACACAATGCTGTCAGCCACAGTCACCGTGTTCTATATTAGATCCTCAGGCCACAGTCAGCTTGTAATTAAAAGTTTCTACCCTCTTATTTTGGGGGGCTCCAAAATCACTGCAGATGGTGACTGCAGCCATGAAATTAAAAGACGCTTACTCCTTGGAAGAAAAGTTATGACCAACCTAGATAGCATATTCAAAAGCAGAGACATTACTTTGCCAACAATGTCTTTCCAGTGGTCATGTGAGAGTTGGACTGTGAAGAAAGCTGAGCCCTGAAGAATTGATGCTTTTGAACTGTGGTGTTGGAGAAGACTCTTGAGAGTCCCTTGGACTGCAAGGAGATACAACCAGTCCATTCTGAAAGAGATCAGCCCTGGGATTTCTTTGGAAGGAATGATGCTAAAGCTGAAACTCCAGTATTTTGGCCACCTGATGCGAAGGGTTGACTCTTTGGAAAAGACTCTGATGCTGGGAGGGATTGGGGGCAGGAAGAGAAGGGGACGACAGAGGATGAGATGGCTGGATGGCATCACGGACTCGATGGACGTGAGTTTGAGTGAACTCTGGGAGTTGGTGATGGACAGGGAGGCCTGGTGTGCTGCGATTCATGGGGTCGCAAAGAGTCGGACACGACTGAGTGACTGAACTGAACTGAACAACCTCTTCCTTTTTCCCCCACCCCCAGCTTGCTGGCAACCACCATGCTACTCTGTTTCTATGAATTTGAATTTTTTTTCAATTTCACATAGAATTAATACCACCCAGTATCTGTCTTTCTCTGTCTGGCTTATTAGTGGTGATTGATGGGTGTGGGGTTGGGAGGGAGGCCCAAGAGGGAGAGGAAACACATATATATGTGTGTATATATATATATATATATATATATCTGATCATCTTCATTGTATAACAGAAACCAACGAAGTATTATTAAGCAACTGTACCCCTACCTAAAAATAAATAAATAAAGCAGGGGAGCTATTTAAAAAAAAAACAAAAAACAAAAAAACAGTGACTGACTTTGAGTTGTATACTTTTATTGATTTTCTTCCCTTCTTTCCACTTTTCTCAATTTTATAGGTCTTCTATAATAATGCATATTACTCTAAACATCCAATTCCTTGCATTAAATTCTTTTGTATGTGAAAGATTCCTACTGGATACATTTGGGTTCAACTTTTTGTTTTCCTCTTGACATATAATCAGGCTCCTCTTGTGACTCAGTTGGTAAAGAATCCGCCTGCAAAGTGGGAGACCTGGGTTTGACCCCTTGGTTGGGAAGATCCCCTGGAGAAGGGAAAGGCTACCCACTCCAGTATTCTGGCCTGGAGAATCCCATGGACTGTAGAGTCCATGGGGTCACAAAGAGTCAGACAAGACTAAGCAACTTTCACTTTCGGTTTTCACTTTTGATGTACAATCACAGATATTTATTGAGTTCTTACAATATTCAGACTCCCTTTAATGTACGATCTTGGGCAAATTTCTTAACCTTTCTGACTTATGAGTATCATTGTTCTCATCAGTAAAAAATGAGGATTTAATAAATTAGCACATGAATATATCTCAGAATAGAAATGATAAGCACTCAATAAATGTATATACTATTACTATTCATTTCCATACATTTAACTTGTCATACTTTGCTACTTACTCTACTGGTTCTTTTCATTCAAAGATATGAGACACATTTTTGGTCCTCCTCATATTTTCTTTTTTTCAATTCTAAGCCAAGATAGTATCTCATATGACCCCTCTCCTTTTCATTTTGCAATAGTATTATCAAGAAATGAAGCAATTACTTGGGAGGACATACCTTGAGCAGGTCAATTTTCCTCAACAAGAGCAGACAGCTCGTTTCCTGCACGCCTCCTCCTATACTGCAGAACAAGAATATTGTTAGGAACTGAGGGTCTTGCGAGCCTTGGGAACAGCACCAATTCTCAGATATTTAATTTAGCTCTGGTCTCATCTAAATTGAAATTTTGATATCGCATTTTTCTCACTCTAACTATTGAGAGGGATTCTATCCAATTTGTCTTTATTTGTGGTGAAGTCAAGCCAAACCCCACAGGTCTTTATGGATGCTTTCAGTTATCGGGTGACATTATTCAGTCATTCACACACTGGATAATTTGAGATTACGGGTCCCTATAACTTGACCTATATAATATTGCCACCCAGTAATGCCAAGAGATGCTTCAGAGAAACTAAAGAACACAATAGTTTGTAGCATGTATGTGTGAATTACACCAAGTTTTTCTCAGCTCCAGAGAAATGCAGAATTGAAAGTGCTTCCAGGGACTTCCCTGGTGATCCAGTGGTTAGGAATCCTCCTGCCAATTCAAGGGACAAGGGTTGGATCCCTGGTCTAAGAAGATTCCACACACTTCAGGGCAACTAAGCCCATGTGCCACAGCTAGAGTCCACATGCCTGGAGCCTGTGCTCCATAGTGAAGGGCAGCTCCCACTCTCTGCAACTAGAGACAGCCTGCATACAGCAACACAGACCCAGCACAGCCAAAAATAATACACTTTAAAAAAAAAAAAAAAAGTGCTTTCAAAAGGATGGAGATTTTCTTCCTCAGATTTGATATCTGTGCTGGTATGTGGGATTCTTAAGATTTGTCTTTTTTTTTTTTTTTTGGAATTCTGGGCTTCCCAGGTGGTGCTAGTAGTAAGAATCCACCTGCCAACACAGGAGACACAGAAGATAGGGCTCAAACCCTGATCCAGGAAGATCCCCTAGAGGAGAGCATGGCAACTCTCCCCAGTATTCTTACCTGGAGACTTCCATCGACAGAGGAGCCTGGGGGGCTACAGTCCATGGGGTTGAAAATGTTGGGTATGACTGAGCAACTGAACACACACATTCCCTGAATTTTATACTTTTTCACTAGCTAAAGATCAATTTCTCCCTTTTTCAAGCATCCTGGCTTTGATTTTGTTATTTATTAATATAACTGAGTTTTCTAAAAACTGCCTCAATGAATTTGAAATCCCTTGGATTCAGAGGTGGTTTCATGTAACCTGCTGATTTGATGCACATGGCGTCTGATTTCCTTGGAAGACTGTGATGTCCCTCTATCACTAGCCTTTTTGATGGGCTCACATTACCTCGGAATCATCTCAATGCCCAGAGTTTTTATTTCTCATCCTGAATTTTGTATTAGGAAAACATATTACAGGAAATCATTATTTTGATGACAAAATCACTTAATCCCAATTTTTAAAGATGGTCATTAGGAGTCAACAACTCACAGAACAGGTGCTTATCCAATGAATGCATATGAGAGTGCAAATAAATCACTAATTAGCATTAATGTTGGAATATAAAATGATCAACTTGATGTCAAATAATCTGGCATTCTGCAAAATGTATTAATAAGTTGTTGATGTAGCTGAAAAGTGTGAAATTTATGAATGGGACTTTTACCTTAAGGACTTTAGAAACAAAAGGTATACATACACTGGCTCTCTTGATTTTTTTTTCCTTGGCTACATTTATTTTTTAAAGCTTCATGTCTCAAGACAAATTATCTTATTAAATGTGCATTTTTGACAGGTTCGAGATTAAGGGAACCATTGACAGCTAAGTAGTGAGCTTTCTTGGAAGAAGATACATAAAAGATATACTGGTAAATATGAGACTAATTAACTAAGGTGGTTAAATGTAAGGTGGTCTTTAGCTCCCTTATAGAACTGACAGTGTAGGCTGAGAGAAGGCAGAGGCCTGGGGGTCCGTGGATTCAGCCTTCAGGCCTCAAGCCTAAGACTAGAAGAGGCTGGCTATTGCCGAGAGAAATTGTTACAGATTCATGTACATCAGCTCCCAGATGGTTCAGACCTTAAAGAACCCGCTTGCAGTGCAGGCGACCCGGGTTCCATCCCTGGGTTGGGAAGGTGGGGAAGATCCCCTGGAGGAGGTCATGGCAACCCACTCCAGTATTCTTTCCTGGAGAATCCCCATGGACAGAGGAGCCTGGCGTGTTAGAGCCCACCAGGGTCGCAGAGTCTAACTTACTGAGAAACTAAGCAGGCAGGCAGGCCCATAGCTGCATTATTCACTTTAGACAAAAGGTAGAAACCACCCAATGCCCATTAACAAAAGAAAGGATAAAGAAAATGGGGTCTAATACATACAATTCAATATTACTCAGCCTTAAAAAAGAAAGGAAATTCTGACTTGGCTACAATACAGATGAACCTTGAGAACGTTATACTGAATGAAATAAGCCAGTAACAAAACGGCAAATACTGTAAATTCCAGTTACATTAGGCATTTAGAGTCATCTTACACACAGAAACAGAGAGTAGACTTGTAGTTTCCAAGGGCTGGGGAGATGGGAAAATAAGGACCTTTCCTATTTAATGGGTATAGAGTTTTAGTTTGCAACATCAAACAATCTGTGGCTGGATTGGACAACCATTTTGAATAGACTTAACCCTACTGGACTGAACTGTACACTAAAAATAGTTAGGATGATAAATTTTATGTTATGTGCATCTCAGCACAGTGTTTTAAAACACTAAATAAGTGAAAAGTAGAAACGATCTAGACGAGCTTAGAGACTTTTTTCTCCTGTGTCAACACTGATGATTCAAATGGTATTTATATAGGGCTCTTATTTAAAAGAGTGTGCTGTGTGTAATGCTTCTTCCAGGATTAAACCATTATCTAATATTTACAGACTAAAGCCTAACAATGTTTTTGGCAAAATTCTTAAATATTTGCAGGTTAAAGAGTATAACACTGAACCAAAGACTCTTTGTAATACTGACAGTAATGCACTTTTACATTTGTAAATGTAAATTACAATTATCACATATGTGGTGCAAATGAAAACTTATCAACTATACAACCTATTCCTTACATAGAGGATGTTTAAAATGAAGTAAAACTAGTAAAGTATTGCCAGGAGCCAGCATGAAGAATCCCACCCATGACAAGGTCATGCGGAAGGAAGCCTGACAAAATGCAAGGACGTGATCGGCTTCAGGGGTTCCCCCTGGAATTTCCTGGCATCCACCCGCCAAGACCAGAGTCTGCCTGCTTTACTGTGTTATGCTTTCCACCTACTCTTCTGTTATTAACAGGGGTCTGTGCTCCCACCACCTTTAGATTAGAGCTTTTAGATAATAAATCTCCTCGGCATAATACGAGTGTTTCAATCCAAAAACCCCTCTGATGGCTTTCTAGCCTGCCTGCAGGACTCATACAGCTACGCATGTGATTGTTTGAGGCCTCCTGACCGCAGGAGGCACAGGAAGCTTAAAACATCCTAGGAATGTAGGGGCTTCTGAGAAGTCAAAATCATTAGAATAGGACTGATTAAAGGTTTCATTTGTTGAGCCAATACTTGCTGCCAAATTTTCATATCTTTTATTTTTAGATATAGTTGGTATATAGAAAAACAGGTAGTAGACCTGGTATTAGCAACATTAGATCTTTGAGTTAAGTACTTTCTTTGTTATAACCCACTGCACCTTTGTTCTACAGGAATGTAACTTTATTTAGTACTTTGAGGGTGATGCAGAGTAAAGAAAAAACACTTCTAGGGAAAATGAGTTTTCTGGTTGATAGACAATTATCCAGGAAGAGAGCCATAAAAATGTTAACAGGCCTCTTGGCCAGAAGATAATGTAAACCACCTGAGACCTTTTGTATACGGGAGGGTATGCAAAAAGAAAGCCTTGTTTGTCTCAATGAGGGTCAGGACTGCTGCCCCTACATAACTCTGCATATTCCATTATTTCTTTATGTACAACTTGGGGTATATAAGCTGATTTTGAAAAATAGTTTTTGGAGACTTGCACTGATGCTGGGCTTCCCCATGTCATTCTTTTCTCCCTTTTTTGGCTGAATTCCCATCTGGAGCGGGGAGGCTCACCACGTCTACTTACTTGTCCCAGCTTCTAAGATCCGTAAGAGAGAGAGCCCAAGGCGGGGCACTCTCCGACGGACGCCCGTGGCCTAACGTAGATGGTGCAAGCTCCTTGTCTGGAACTTTATTGGCTCTCCACGTAAACCAAGTTATTCAGCCTCTTTTCTCCACTTAATTTTCCTACTATACTATTTCTTCCTAATCTAATCTTATATCTCTAAATAAATAAGTTTTTCCTCACCAACACCGTCCCCACTTCGAATTCCCTGGATCCACCGGGGCTGGACCCCGGCAAAGTATTAAAAAGCAGAAATTTTTATACTGTATTAAAATGCATCAATTTGTGGTGAGTTCAAAACACTCAGCAAAAATATTTCATAGAAAAGACCTGAATTTTATCCAGTATCCACTCACATTTTTATTTGAGGCCAAAGTTACAACATTAAATTGAATCATATAAGGAAAATAATCTTGAATTTCAGTAAAGTTTATATTGCCTGATGTAAATACAGTTCTCATTCTAGGTTCATATAAACAGAACAGTTACTAACTATAAATTTTAGATTCAGATTATGTCACATGTATTCATTCACAGAAGCCCTTTAATTGCAATGATTTTTGAAAACTATAAAATGTTTAGAATAGATGGACATAGACATTATCATACTGAAGTAAGTAAGTCAGGCAGAGAAAGACAAAGATCACATGGTATTGTGTATCTGAGGTATCTGAAAAGGGAAGGGAGGGTACAAATGAACTTATTTACAAATCAGAAATAGAGTCACAGATGTAAAAAACAAACTTATGGTTGGTTACCAGGGAATGGGGGGATAATAAATTGGGAGATTGGGATTGATATATATACACTGCTATATATAAAATACATAACTAACAAGGGCCTGCTATACAGCACAGGGAACTCTACTCAGCACTCTGTAATGGACTATATGGGAAAAGAATCTAAAAAAGAGTGGATCTATGTATAAACTGATTCAGTTTGCTGTTCATCTGAAACTAATACAACATTGCAAATCAACTATACTCCAATAAGAATTAAAATAAATAAAATAAAATGCTTAGAAAAATATTTAATCTAAATATTACTTAAGAAATACTTGAAACATCAGACAAGATCAGTTTTTAAACAGTCCTTAGGAAAATACTGTGGAAAAGGAAAAATAGAATATAAATATTTCTGCTATAACTAAATATACATTAGTTAACATTATTTAAAGTTGGAATAAGAAATGAATGTACAAATCAAATGTGTGACAGATGAACTGAAATAAAGTCTGAAACACAGCTATACACAGCATTTGTATTCATGCATGTACATATTGGGACAGGCAGTTTTCAGGCTATTACCCAATGCCAAAATATTTTGTATGGAGTAGTCTATTATTTATGCTATCACTCTATCATGTCTGACTCTTTGTGAGCCCATAGACTGTAGCCCGCCAGGTTCCTCTGTCCAGGGGATTTTCCAGGCAAGAGTACTGGAGTGGGTTGCCATTTCCTCCTCCAGGGGATCTTCCCAACCCAGAGATCGAACCTGTGTCTCCTGCATTAGCAGGTGGATTTTTTACCACTGAGCCACCTGAAAATCTATTTTTAACCAGCCTACAAAAACCATTCTAAGAGAATATACTCTAAAATTTTAAAAATGAAGAAAATAAACATTTTAACTATGGATTTCTCTTCTTTTTCTCTCCTCTCTCTCCCTTTTACACACTGTGATTTTTCTGAAAATGCCCTTAATCCTTTTACGTATGTGACACCTGTACTTTTTTTCACTATGGGGGCCTTGATTCCTAAGGTATTATACACACGATCTTTGATATAGGAGCATTTCCCAGAGAGAAGACTGTAAACCCATTTATAATCCTAACCATGGAGAAGGATGCTTTCCAAGAATAATTAATTCTGGGCACTGAGTCTACTGCTGGAAACTACTCCACTGTGGCCATGCCCTGGGTGCAAGAACAGATGTTGTGACATTTCTTTTGTGTTACTCTGAGTACATCACACATTTAAAGCTATCCTGAAAATATATGATTCAGTTGCTCTTTAAACAAATGATGAAAGAGAGAGAGAAAAAAACTGGGACAGAAAGAGGGCCCCAAGGAAGCTATGAGGTGTCCAGGTTACCTTCCCAAGAGGCGACCCCAAGCTGAAATGTGTCCCATTCCTCTTTTAATTTTTAAGATTTTACTTCATGTGGAGCATTTTTAAAGTCTTTCTTGAATTTGTTACAATATTGCTTCTGCTTTACTTGACTGCAAGGCATGTGATTGAACCCACACCCCCTGCACTGGAAGGCGATGTCTTAACCACTAGACCGCCAGGGAAGTCACCTCATTCCTGTTTTCTATGTGGGAATGTAGGGCCTAAGGGAAGGTCACAGACAATTATCAGAATTCTCCAGGTAAACACAGCTCACTATTTCCCACTATGAAATGTGCATGTCATGTCAGAGATGTTATATTTTCAAGCACAAAAAGGAATTAAAAAGAGGAGACTCATAAGAGATCAGTGAGTGGTGGGGTGGAGCTCAGTTGAGCCAGAGGTGGGCGGTTCCCTGGGTAAGAACAGGACAGCCAGGCATATGTAATTACCAACTTCTGCTCTGCTAGACAGACTCCTCTCTACATCCTGGGCAGAAACTCTAAAACCACCATGTGAGGTTACGAGTCCTTCATCAGTGGTCTTCCCTCCTCTCCAAACCAAAGAACTGAAATCTCATATAATGGGCAGCAGGGAAGCAAGGGGAACACTATCTCTACCTTCTGGGGCTATAAATAAATGGCATTTTGTTCCTGAGAGAAACACAGATCTCCGTATTCCCTATTTGTTCACTGTGTAAACATCCTTGAAAAGATAATCCAGAATAAATGGTAGACCTTATCCACAAAAGATGCAGAAACATAAAGGGTCCTAAAGAACAGTCTCCAACTCTCTCCTCCCATGATTGTGTGAAATCAAGGACTCTCAAGAGATCAAACCAGTCAATCCTTAAGGAAATCAACCCTGAATATTTATTGGAAGGACTGATACTAAAGCTGAAGCTCCAAAATTTTGGCCACATGATGTGAAGAGCTGACTCATTGGGAAATATCTTGATGCTGGGAAAAATTGAGGGCAGGAGGAGAAGGGGGTGACAGAGGATGAGATGGTTGGTTGCCATCATCAACTCAATGGACATGAGTTTGAGCAAACTCCAGGAGATAGTGGAGGACAAGGAATCCTGGCGTGCTGCAGTCCATGTGGTGACAAAGAGTCAGACACAACTGAGCGACTAAACCACAAGTATTCTCATGGGAGGAAAATCTCAAATCCTTTCCACAGCAACAACAGTTTGTAAAAAAAAAAAAAAAAAAATTAGAAATCACACATTTTAGGTGAAACAGGGAAACATTTTGTATCCATGGGTTTCACAGTGATCATGCTTCTGTCTTACAGTCTGTAGGGTCCCAAGAGTCAGACACAAGCTTTAGGGTTCTCTTTCCATTTCTTTTCTTCTTCTTCTATTTGTTGAAGAAGTCAAGCCATTAGTGTTGGAGAAATTTCGAGAGTTTCGATTTTGCTAGTTATCTCCCAGATGTGCTATTTCACAAATTCATCAGTCTTTTAGTTCCTATAACCTGGTAGTTATATCTAAAGGCATGATCAAACTCAGATTCAATACTTTGCCAAGAAAGAGGCAGTGACATGTTTCAAGCACAGAACAAGTGATCTGGTTCCTTCTCTGATGTTAATTGGGTCCATTAGTTCATTAGAGGTTGTTAAGGGTGACTTTCTAATTCTCTTCTTTTTAACAGTAGCCAGAATATATGTGGTCTATTCATTTCAGTGTCCCCAGCTATTTCCCAAGTGACTGAAGATGCTATGCATATTAAAAGAATAGAAAATAAGACACTGAGAGATGGAATCCACTCCAGTGTTCTTGCCTGGAAAATCCCATGGGCAGAGGAGCCTGGTGTGCTGCAGTCCATGGGGTCACAAAGAGTCAGACATGACTTAGTGGCTAAACCACAGCAACAGCTATTTCCCAAGAGACCTGCATACTAAAAGAATAGAAAATAAGACATTCAGAGACAGATCTCAGTCAAAATCATAAAAGAAGGAATTGGATACAGTTTCAGCAATTCTTTTAAGTTATTGGTTGAATTTTTTGTGCTCCAGAGACAATATGAAGTGTCTGTATGTGAATGATATGAAAAGGGACATATTCAGTGTGGTCAACCAGGATGTCAAGAGATGACAGCTTTCTGGAGTTAACTGGAGACACAAAATCTGCACATTTCTCTTGCATAAAGAATATAGAAAAAGTTTCTATACTGCTAAGTAGACAGTTATCCTTAACACTGTCTCTTTGGCTTAAAATATACAAGTCACATGTGTCAAGTATACTGAGAAGAGTAAGGATATCCTCTAATCTCTAACTGTAAAGTACTTCTTGTCACTGTGATAAGACCTCAAATTATCCAAAATCCTTAAGAGCATATTCTTGTGGTGAAAGAATGAACCAGAAAGGTATATGTATTTCTATGTGTTTATGACACATTCCAGTTCAGAATGTATCCCTAGTCACCATCTGCAATAACCGTGGGCTTCCCAGGTGGTGCTAGTGGTAAACAACCTGCCTGCCAGTGCAGGGGACACCAGAGACTCGAATTCAATCCCTGGGTCGAGAACATCTCCTGGAGGAGGAAATGGCAACTCACTCCAGTATTCTTGCCTGGAGAATCCTATGGACAGAGGAGCCTGGCAGGCTACAGTCCATAGAGTCACAAAGAGCTGGACATGACTGAAGCAATTTAGTGCACACACACACAATAACAAGCATTTATTCTGTATGTGCTCTTAAGGTCATATTCTGCTATACAGTAGGGCTTCTCAGGTGGTGCTGGTAGTTAAGAACATGCGTGCCAGTGCAGGAGGCATAAGAGATGTGGGTTTGATTCCTGGATCGGGAAGATGCCCTGGATGAGGCCATGGCAACCCACTCCAGTATTCTTGCCTGGAGAATCCCATGGACAGAGAGGCTGGGTGAGCTATAATCCATAGGGTCACTAAGAGTAGGACATGACTGAAGCGACTTGGCATGCACAAACGCACGCGCTATACTCTACCAACACTAAAGTATAAACATCAAAGAAATGTCAGCTTCATAGTATGTATTTAGACACTCTTATCTCCAGGTCAGTTGGGTCTCCTGTCCCTCCTGCTCTCTCCTTGAAATTAAATTAGGGGATTCAAAGGAGAAGGAACCTGCTGAGCCCAGGGCAGCTGTTTGTCCAACCTCTGTGTGAGTTCTCCACTCAGGAAACCCAGACCTTGCTCTGTAACACTCCTGGTCACTTAGATTCCCTATGTGTTGGGGACAATTGCTCAAAGGTAGACCAGAAAGCTATCTAGACTCTGCTACTATATTTTCCTGACATAATAAGCATAATACCCACTCCAGTATTCTGGCATGGAGAATTTTATAAACTGTATAATCCATGGGGTCACAAAGAGTTGGACATGACTGAGCAACTTTCACTTTAATTTATTGAACAGACCTAAATCTTTGATGAACTTAGAGTGCTTCCAAGTCATGATTTTTGACCCCAGTGACAGTCTTGAAGACAGGGAGCCGGGGGAGACCAGCCAGATACTGTGTTGACCAAAGGCAAGACCTGGCATTTGCTTTTTGACTAAAGCTCTGATACACGTTGGCTTTATCTTGAGTTGATTCTTGCTTTCCAGTGTGACATGTGGCCCAAAGAAACACTGGAAGACCAACCTCTAGGATGCTTTTTAGGAAAAATGAAATACTCGATAGACTAGATCTACAGCATAAGTAAAACGTGATAAGGGAAATCACAGAATCATAGAATTGGAAGGAATATTTAAGATCAACTCATCACATTCCATGGCTTCACAGGTAGCTCAGTGGTAAAGAATCTGACTGCCAAGCAGGAGATGCAGGTTTGATCCTTGGGTTGGGAAGATTCCCTGGAGAAGAGAACAGCCACCCAGTCCAGTATTCTTGCCTGGAAAATTCCATGGACAGAGGAGCCTGGTGGGCTACAGTCCGTGGGATCACAAAGAGTCGGACACTGAACACACATACACACATCACATTCCACAGGTGAGGAAAACTGAAATGACTTAACTGAGGATATAGGTTCAGTGAGTAATAGGTCTAGAACTCACGTCCTTGATTCTCGACTGCAAATCAATGAAGGCAAGTTTTTTAGCACTTAGTTGCTATCCTGAACAATACATATACTAATGAATGTATAAGTTCATGGAGCATAGTGAAATCTCTAGTGAAAAAGGGAAAATACATTCAGAAAACTGCTGTACTTAATATCAACAGTAGCAAGACATCAAATTGTAACAAGTATAACTCAACATTTCATTACTGCTTCCCACTGATATCATAAACCTTGGGCAAAAATTGGTATATTTGAAATTATATTAAATTTTCCAGGTCATCAGGGTACCACTTAGTGGATTTAAACTAATATTTCCACTGCTAGTCTAGGGTCACCAACCAAAAAAAGTTAATAGTTCTACAAAATGTTTCCTAGTCAAAAAAGAAATGTCTCTTTTATAAAGATACCATAAATTCTCCTGTCATTCTTTACATTAAATGAGTTCAAAAGGGATCTTCAAAGATGCTGTGTTTAAGTAATACCAAAGCATGTTTAAAATCATTTGAGTAAGGTTTTGAAATGAATCTCAAAAGTGTTCATACAAAAGAAATGAAAAATGTTTTAAATTTAAAGACATCTCCAACATCCGCAGGAATTTCCTTGTATGAGAGTCTAATTTGCTAATCAGATGGATAATATCTTCTTCACAGTGAGCTATGGTTAATTAAATGCTATAACTGAACAACTAAGAAAAAACAGACCCCTCCAAGGGGCAGTCAACTAGGTCATTACTCGGAGGCAAAGCAACCTAATTATTACCACAAAGTTCAAATCAGAGGAATTGATTTGAACATTTAGTGGACTCGCTGTGGGGTCAAACTCCTTGAGATTAATGCATTCATACCTGACAGTCTTCTTAGTGTATTAAAATGGACTTTGATGAAAAATACACAGAATCAGAAAACATACAGAGAGGGAACGGCAACATGTAGAGATCTCCCAACTGGATTCAGAGAGTCCCCGATAAACTGGAAAGTGTGGCAGCATCAAGCCCAAGAGGGGACAGTCCTGAGCAGGTGACCAACCACCCTCTGCTTCTGACAACCCTCTGCCTTGGGACGCGTGGGAGGCAAACCTCTTCTAGAAAGAAGTACTTTCTCATAGGCAGCTACAAAGGATTAATCCTCTCTCCCTTGAAAGAAGACTACCTTAGTCCTCGGGGGTCAGAGAGTCAAGCAGAGAATGCAGTCAGATTGTCAAGATGATACCCACAGTGGTACAGCTGACAGAAGAGCAGTGAGGTTTGCAGAGATGTGGGTGGGCCTAGAGGCAGTCATACAGAGTGGAGTCAGTCAGAGAGAAAGAAATCCCGCAGATCAACTCATACGTTTGGAATCAAGAAACACGGTACTCATGAACATACTTGCAGGGTAGGAAGAGACACAGGTGTAGAGAACAAACCTGTGGACACCAAGCGGTGGACAGAGGTTGGGCTGGGATGAACTGGGAGATTTGGATTGACAAATATACATAATTGATACTTCATATACAATAGGTAACTACTGAGAACTTACTATATAGTGCAAGGAACTCTACTCAGTGCTCTGCTGCTGCTGCTGCTGCTGCTAAGTCGCTTCAGTCGTGTCCGACTCTGTGTGACCCCATAGACGGCAGCCCACCAGGCTCCCCCGTCCCTGGGATTCTCCAGGCAAGAACACTGGAGTGGGGTGCCATTTCTTTCTCCAATGCATGAAAGTGAAAAGTGAGAGTGAAGTTACTCAGTCGTGTCCGACTCCTAGTGACCCCATGGACTGCAGCCTACCAGGCTCCTCCATCCATGGGATTTTCCAGGCAAGAGTACTGGAGTTGGGTGCCATTCTATGGTGACCTAAATGGGAAGGAAATTCAAAAAGGGGATATATGTATACATGCGGCTAATTCATTTTTGCTGTACAGCAGAAATTAACACAACATTGCAAAGCAACCGTGCCTGCGTGCTCAGTTGCTCAGTCATGTCTGACTCTGCAACCCCACAGAATGTAGCCCACCAGGCTCCTCTGTCCACGGGATTCTCCAGGCAAGAATACTGGACTGGGTTGCCATTTCCTTCTCCAGGGAATCTTCCTTACCCAGGAACTGAACCCGAATTTCCCACGTTGGTAGGCAGATTCTTTACCACTGAGCCAAAATTTAAAAAAAAAAAAAAAAGCAATATCATAAATCCTTCCATGAACCGCTATTGTTAGAAGTCACAGAAGCAGACTTAATAATAATATTGCCTTTGATTGCAAACAAGCAGAGACAGTTTGAAAGTGAAACCTACAGAACATACAGCATGCTAAGATTCTATTTCAATGAATATTAGACTCTACTTGTTACAAACTCCAGGAAAGCCCTCCTAAGGTTTTACATGTGGGAGGCTGAGAGCAGATGATGTCAATTACATGAGCACATATCCCACAGAAAGCTACCAAAATATACTTATTTGGCATACAAAAGAACTGAGAGATAAATGTACTTTATCACAGCCAGGAAATGTTTTATTCCATAAATAAGTTATCTCATTTCGTTTTGTTTACAGATTTTTTAATTAGGCAAAGAAACCTTTCCAATTTTTTTTTCCAATCTTAGCCAGTTCCAAAATGATTATGTAGCATCTCATCTGCTTGTCCCTCTCCGTGTCTAATTTTCACAGTAAATCACTTTCCACTTCAAATCCAAACCCAGGAGCTGAAATCACTTGCCAGTTTGCTATTACCTGGCAGGGGGCGGAGATCTGGTTCCTATTATTTGTGCTAAGTTGCTTCAGTTGTGTCCGGCTCTTTGTGACCTCATGGACCCTAGCCCACCAGGCTCCTCTGTCCATGGGATTCTCCAGGCAAGAATACTAGAGTGGGTTACCATGGCCTCCTCCAGGGGATCTTCCCAACCCAGGGATAGAACCCACATCTCTTACATCTCCTGCTTTGGCAGTTGGGTTCTTTACCACTAGATCTACCAGGGCAGCCCTTCTGTTGATTTGGGAGGTATTTTTCCTTTCCCATGGTTTTATATGCACTATTTTCAATACAGAGAACACCAGGCAAAGCCTTGCTGGAAGGGCCCTCTTGTTGGCAAAAGCCCATGTGCTGGAACAGTCACCTGACCTGGCCAGCAGGGACCTGGGGCTGATTCCCACCTGGGCGCAGGCTGGCCAGGCTACAGCCTGGGAGTCCTAGACCCACAACAACTTTGGGGTGGAGCACTGGCTGGTCCTTGTCCACACCAAAGGCAGTGTTTGCATCTTATGGAGCATTCTGGAACCTGTGAGCTTCCCTGGTGGCTCAGTGATAAAGAATCCACCTGCCGACACAGGACATGCAGGTTCTATTCCTGGGTTGGGAAGATCCCCTGGAGGAGAAAATGGCCCCCCACTCCAGTATTCTTGCTTGGAGAGTCCCATGGACAGAGGAGCCTGGCAGGCTACAGTCCATGGGGTCACAAAGAGTCAGACCCCACTGAGCAACTAAACAACAACAACTGGAACTTGTAAAGTATAGAGACGTCTAGGAAGGAGTCTTCGGAGCCTCTCCCCTCAAGATGAAAGGAGGAGAGAGAGGCCCTCAGCCGGATTTCTCCAAGCACGCTGGCCGCACAGACGCCCTGCAGTCAGTCTGCTGTAGCTAATGTTCCGTGTCCTTCTGTGTCTGTCTTCTTCTTTCCCAGAACACTTGAAGGAGAAGCTGGAAGAGTACATGGCTCGGTTTTCCAAAGTGAGGATCGTCCGCACCAAGAAAAGGGAAGGGCTGATCCGGACCCGACTCCTGGGGGCATCCATGGCCAGAGGCGAGGTCCTGACCTTCCTAGACTCCCACTGTGAGGTCAACGTCAACTGGCTGCCCCCGCTCCTCAGTGAGTGCCCCTCAGCCTCCTGGGGTCTAGGCAGGGGGAGGTTGTTTGCTTCTATTTAGTCTGCCGTTGATGAAAGCTAGAGACCCCTTTGATGGGGTTTGTAGTGGGAGCCCTGAACTCTATTATTAACCATTGCTGGGAAGTATAGGTAACTAGAAGGCTACATTGAAACTGCCTTTTTAGATAATGCAGTCTAACTTTGGTTTGATAAGGTTTGATTTCTTATCTTAGACATTCACTGAGTAAAGACTAAAAGGAAAAGGTGTTTATTATACTACCTACAAGTACAGTGGTCTTCCCAGGTGGTGCTACTGGTAGAGAACTCACCTGCCAAAACAGGTGATGTAAGAGACGCAGGTTTGATCTCTAGGTCGGGAAGATCTCCTGGAGAAGGCCATGACAACCCATTCTAGTATACTTGCCTGGAAAATCCCATGGACAGAGGAGCCTGGCAGGCTGCAGTATACAGGGTTGCAAAGAGTTGAATACGACCAAAGCGACTTAGCACACACAAGCACAATATGGTTAAAATGCGCACGCACACACACACACATAATGTTTAGCGATTATTACAGGATTGTTAAGAGAGGAGAGCTGCCTGTTTTCCTAAGAGAGAAGCAAACGTCATCATTCACTACCGTCATGTAAAACTCCACATCACTAATAAGTCCACATCACCAACTTTGTCTAGGCCCTGCTGCAATTCTTGCAAGCATCTCTGAACTGACACTTGCTCTGATGCTGTGATGAAAAAAGCATTCAGCCCCCAGAATACAGGCACGGTATAAGCACTCTGACATTTTCTCGGGATTTATAAGGCTCTTTTCCACTCTGGCTGCAGCCTAGCTGCCTAAATATATGACCCCTTACATTCACACAGAACCGCTCAGACACACAAAGCTGCCCCCCAGGTGATACATCTTAAATGATCACAAGAAGACTCTCTGACACTTGAACTGTTAAAAATAGCAAAGTCCTGAAATGCATTCAAACTAGAAAACCTATGTGAAGCTGAGTCCAATCATTGCTGCTTCTGCTGCGGCTAAGTCGCTTCAGTTGTGTCCGACTCTGTGCGACCCCAGAGTCGGCAGCCCACCAGGCTCCCCCGTCCCTGGGATTCTCCAGGCAAGAACACTGGAGTGGGTTGCCATTTCCTTCTCCAATGCATGAAAGTGAAAAGTGAAAGTGAAGTTGCTCAGTCATGTCCGACTCTTAGTGACCCCATGGACTGCAGCCCACCAGGCTCCTCCAACCATGGGATTTTCCAGGCAAGAGTACTGGAGTGGGGTGCCATTGCCTTCTCCAGAGTCCAAGCATTACTATTAACATTTCTTTAATTTCACAATGAAGACAGAGATAAAGCCCAGTTGTAGCTTAGGAATAAATTGTAAAATGAGAAAAAATGTGTTTCTAAAAAGTTCTTGGTCTGCACATTGTGTTCCTTTATGTTCCTCCAGATTTCACTAAATCAACTTTTATTGTAAATATATCCCTGGTCTTGGAGCTAAAGCAAGTAACAACCACCTTCACAATAGCTACCTCAGAAAGAATTGTTTGCTATTGACAACTGTGCAGGATTTCAGGCAGAACTGGCAAAGCTCCATTAGTAAAAGATGCAGGGGGCGTTGGGGGGTGGGGGGATCGAAATCAATTGAAACTGTGTTGAATTTGGAACAGGAAATGATCAGCCGGTGAGGCCCCACCATATCTCAGATCCACCCCCTCTCCAACAGACAACCGCCTGGCCACCCTAATCCACAGGGATGTTTCTATGCTCCTAACCAGTCTCTGACCAGAGACTCCTCTGAGCCTTTAATTAAAAGTACCTTGTCTACGGTCATAGCAATTTAAAGTTTCATCAGTAGCCATGAGTTTCCCTTAAGCTGAATTTGGCCTGTAAGGTGTTGAATAGGCAAGGAAGTCGGCACAAGGCCTAATTATTTATGAACCAAAGCAATCCCTAAAAGCCAATTATCAAGGCCCTGATTGTTCCTACGCATCTAAAAAGAGGAGGGGAAAGGGAAAAGACAGAAAATAAAGAGGAACCCATTTTTTCCCTTTAAAGCATTTCATTTCCTATAGGCCTGATGGTTAAGCCATGATCTGAGCTCAGGATTGCTTTTTTTTTTTTTTTTTTTTTGCCTCTATCACTGTCTTGATACATCTTTCAACACGAAAAAAAAATTTTAAAGAAACAGGTGGAGTCACACGGTTTCTTGGTTCATTTTTCACCCTGGGATTATACCTGAATTTCAATTTCCCATTAAGAGTCTGTTTGTTTGATCCTGGGAAATTGAAATGTAGGCACAATCCTTAGACAAAAAAGTAGTCAAACTGCCTTCACTGTGAGCTAGAGTGGCTGGATGAGAGCTGAGAGGAAATTTGACAGGAAAGCTGACAGTTAATATAACAGACTAATTATCTTTGGGTCACCTTGGGACTCTTTGTTGGTCAAGGAACTTGTAAGTCAACCTGATTTTGAACTGGATTGAAGAACATCACTGAAACCTTAATACTCATGTAGCAGCAGAGCTGATAGAAGAAATATTTTGGACACAGCAGTGAAGGTCTCCTCTGTCAAAGACATCTCTGGGAAAATACCACTTAGTGAAAGATAAAACCTACTGTACGACTTCCCCAGGTGAAAAAGGGTGCGTAGAGAGCCCTTGGTGGGGACTGATTCGAAGGTGTTGGGGGTGGGAGGCGGGGTCTCTCTGCCTACTAAATAAGATGAAGGTGACCTTAGGCTCTCTGAGGTCTCCTGGGACCATACTAGCTAAGACTGCAACCCCTTGTCTAACAAATAAATAAATAGATAAAGACAAGGACCCGAACATAATAAGCTAAAAGAATTAAAAATAAAATAAAATCACAACCCTCTCCACATGCCACATTCACCTTACCCTGTTTTATTTTCTTTCCATCACATTTAAGACCACCTAGCATACTATATGAGGCTTCTCTAGTCGCTCAAGCAGTAAAGAATCTGCCTGCCATTGCAGGAGATTCAAGTTTGATCCCTGAGATGAGATGGTCCACTAGAGAAGCAAATGGCTACCCACTCCAGTATTCCTGCCTGGGGAATTGCATGGACAGAGGAGCCTGGTGGACTCCAGTCCATGAGGTCGCAAAGAGTTGGACAGGACCAAGCGACTAAGCACAGCACAGCACACTATATAATTTAGTGATCTACTGTGCATACGGATTCTCTTTGGTCCATTCATGAAGACAGGGGATTTTGTGGTTGTGGCTCACTGCTGGCTCCCCTCAGTTCAGTTCAGTTCAGTTCAGTCACTCAGTCGTGTCCGACTCTTTGCAACCCCATGAATCGCAGCACGCCAGGCCTCTCTGCCCATCACCAACTCCCGGAGTTCACCCAGACTCACATCCATCGAGTCTGTGATGCCATCCAGCCATCTCATCCTCGGTCGTCCCCTTCTCCTCCTGCCCCCAATCCCTCCCAGCATCAGAGTCTTTTCCAATGAGTCAACTCTTCGCATGAAGTGACCAAAGTACTGGAGTTTCAGCTTTAGCATCATTCCTTCCAAGAAATCCCGGGGTTGATCTCCTTCAGAATGGACTGGTTGGATCTCCTTGCAGTCCAAGGGACTCTCAAGAGTCTTCTCCAACACCACAGTTCAAAAGCATCAATTCTTCACCACTCAGCCTTCTTCACAGTCCAACTCTTACATACATACAGAACTGCGCAAAGTGACAGGCATGCAGTTTCTACTCAATGAATAACTACTAAACTCTGAATGAATGAATGAACAAATCCATGAGTGAATGGAAGGCACGTAGATCTGGAGGGGAGGTTTTCCACAGGATTCTGTGATCCGCACGTCCTCCTTATTACTGTCATCAGGATAATGATGTGGAAACTGTCAGACCTCATTATTGCTCCATGATGCCTTTCCTCTTTTAAAAGATATTTAAGTGTGTTTTATTCTACATGTCACATCCAGAGGTCTCCCAAAGAACCAGAAAGCAGGTGTTGACACTTAGAAGCTCAAGCTCTCTGACAGTGTTAGCTGTTATAACAAAATATTGAAGAAATGCACATTGTGAAGAAGACAATACTTCACATGAAGCTCTTGTAGGTGAACCAGAGTACATGTGTGTGCCCTTTCCAGCTCTGGCTGTTCACGTCTGACATAATAACAACTACCAAGGAGGATCTGGGACTGGAACTGGAGAATAAGTCTCCTTTCTGCCTCAGAGAAGCACCACGGCCAACTGGATGGACCCCAGGCTTTAGGACTGGACCGTTAAGCAGGGCTTGCCTCCTAGTGCCTGTTCTCAAAACACAAGCAAACTTGGACAAGTTACTTAACTTCTTTGCACCCAGTTTCCTCATACGTAAATTGGGAATGATAATTAGAGCCACCTCACAGGGTTGCTAGGAGGATCAGAAACAGCATGAGTAGCACTGGCACATATACCCTACCATGTGGTGGCTCAGTGTTAAAGGAGCTGCCTGTGATGTAGGAGACACCGGTCCAGTTCCTGGGGTTGAGAAAATCCCCCCGAGGAGGAAATGGCAACCCATTCCAGTATTCTTGCCTAGAGAATCCCATGGACAGAGGAGACAGGCGAGCTATAGCCCGTGGAGTTGCAATGAGTCACACACGGCTGAGCAGCTGAGCACGCATGCATCTATACAACAGACAGCCGGCAGGAAGCTGCAGGACAGCACAGGGAGCTCAGCTGTGTGCTCTGTGATGACTTGGATGGGTGGGATGGGGAGGCGGGAGGCAGGTTCAAGAGGGTGGGAATGTATGTGTATAGAGAGAGAGCTGGTTCACCTCGTCGTACAGCAGAAACCAATGCGACATTGCAAAGCAATTATTCTCCAATTTTAAAAAGGAAAAGAAACAGCATATTAGTAGTTGCTCAAGAATTTAATAGTAGCAGCAGTTATCACATCACCTAATATATTTTTGGATATGATGAGAGAAGAGTAAACTTATGAACACAGTGGAGAAGGAGAGGCTGGGAAGAGTTGAGAGAGTAGCACTGAAACATACATCACTATGTGTAAAAGAGACAGCCAGCTGGCATTTGCTGTACGACGCTGCAGGGAGCTCAAAGGCAGTGCTCTGTGACAACCTAGAGGGGTGGGGCAGAGTAGAAGGGGGCGGGGAGGCGCAAGAGCGGGGGGCATATGTATACCTAGATAGCTATTCATGCTGACCTATGGCATAAACCAACATAATATAAAGCAACTATCCTCCAATTAAAAATAAATAAACTTATTAAATAAAAAATGTATAGCTTTGATGAACAAAGTCTATATTAAAGAACAGTAGCAACAACAACAGAGCAAAACTAGGACTTGGTGAACTCTCAGGCAAGCCTGAGAGCCAAGAGTTCTGTGTGTCATTTCCCAGAATTTGGGAGGACAGGAGAGGACCAGCCATCAGGGCCACTGTGAGATTAGATGATAAAAGCCATGAAGTTAAATATTTACATTTTGGACCCTCCAGAAAGCAGGCCAGTGTTCTCTCAGCAGGCGCTAGCCGCATGCTTAAAGGAACACAGGGAATGTTTGTACTCGATGCATGTTGGAGGCACTGTAAAATGACAGATTGGGGACAGGTCAGAGCAGAAACGTGACAGAGGTAGAGTTAAATGGACTTCTCCAGGTCTCTCTGGGACATCACTTTCTTAAAAGTGAACACCACAACACTAATTGCCCCTGATCAAGGTCCCATCACGTCAGGCCCAGCACTCAGAGATACTGCAAAGTGCTCTGAAGACGACAGGGAACCAGGCTTCAAGGGCGATGGGTGAGGACGGGCTTCTCTTTGCAGAAAAGTGAGGGACGACCTAGGCGGGCATATCACTTCCTACTCTGTGCTTCCGCTTTTCAGACCAAATTGCACTAAACCACAAGACCATTGTTTGCCCCATGATCGACGTCATCGACCACAATCACTTTGGGTATGAGGCGCAAGCCGGGGACGCCATGCGTGGTGCCTTTGACTGGGAAATGTACTACAAGAGGATCCCCATCCCACCGGAGCTGCAGAGGGCGGACCCCAGTGACCCTTTCGAGTGAGTAGCAGTCTGGGGAGCTGATGGGGAGGGGGCAGGTGACTGGGGCATGTGTGTGTCAACTGGAGACCCACCAGGACAATCATCTCGAATGAAATGGAATAAAACAGGTTGCAAAGGTATGCAAGACATTGGGGAAAGATCAGACTTACAAGGTGTACAAAACCCTAAGGTGGCCAGAGTACAGTCTCCAACTTTCCAAGCATGAGAGGGCACGTGCAATGTGGAATCAGGAAAAAGCAGAGTTCACGGCAAATGCAAAGAGAAGGGAGGCATAGCCCCTTTCAGATATTCTCTTAGAGCGTCTCTCTTCATTTTCACTTCCCTCTGTTCTTTCCTGCTGTTTAGTCATTAAGTCTTGTCCAGACTCTGTGAGCCCAGGGACTGTGGCACACCAGGCTCCTCGGTCCCTCACCATCTCCCAGAGTTTGCTCAAACTCATGTCCATCGAGCCGGTGACACCATCCAACCAGCTCGTTCTCTGTTGCCCCCTTCTCCTCTTGCCCTCCATCTTTCCCAGCATCAGGGTCTTTTCCAGTGAGTTGGCTCTTGGCATTGGGTGGCCAAAGTATTGGGGCTTCAGCTTCAGTGTCAGTCCTTCTGATGAATATTCAGGGTTGATTTCCTTTAGGATTGACTGCTTTGATCTTCTTGCCATCCAAGGGACTCTCAAGAGTCTTCTCCAGCACCACAATTTGAAAGCATCAGCTCCTCTGTTCTTTGTGCTTTTCCCTAAAGCGGGAGTCCCCAACCCCTGGGACAGGAACGAATACTGGTTCATGACCTGGTAGGAACTGGGCCACACAGCAGGAGGTGAGCAGTGGGCAGGTGAGGGAGGCTTCACCTGTATTTACAGCTGCTCCTCATCGCTAGCACTGCCACCTGAGATTGCAAATGATGGCGGCCTTAAAACCATGTTTGATACCACTTCAGATCACAGTACTTTCTGGATTAAAGTCTAGGTGGAACATTCTAGATTGCCACAAAGGCACCAAAAAGCCTGCTTCCATTTCCAAATTCCTATCTTTGTGAAGCAGGGTTTCTGCAGGGACAGCAACCAAATGACAATTCGGAATAGACTGGACATAAGCAATATATTTCGTCTCTCATTGTCTACCGTCACCCCCAGATGGGACCGTCTAGTTGCAGGAAAATAAGCTCAAGGTCCCCACTGATTCTGCATTATGGAGAGTTGTATAATTGTCTCATTATATATCACAATAATAATAGAAATAAAGTGCACAATAAATCATTTGAATCATCATTCAATAAAGCACTTGAATCATCCCAAAACTATCCTCTTCTGGGTCTGTGGAAAAGTTGTTTCTCATGAAATGAATGCATGGTTCCAAAAACCTTGGGGGTCGCTGCCCTAAATAATTATTTAAATGAACTACTCTACTTTTGTTTACAGTTCTGGAGAAGGCAATGGCACCCCACTCCAGTACTCTTGGCTGGCAAATCCCATGGATGGAGGAGTCTGGTAGGCTGCAGTCCATGGGGTCGCTCAGAATCTGACACGACTGAGCGACTTCACTTTGACTTTTCACTTTCATGCATTGGAGAAGGAAATGGCAACCCACTCCAGTGTTCTTGCCTGGAGAATCCCAGGAATGGGGGAGCCTGGTGGGCTGCCATCTATGGGGTCGCACAGAGTTGGACACGACTGAAGTGACTTAGCAGCAGCAGCAGCATGAAATATGCAGTAAAGAATCTGCCTGCAATGCAGGAGACTCAGGTTCTATTCCTGGGTCCTGGAGATCCCTTGGAAAAGGAAATGACAACCCACTCCAGTACTCTTCCCTGGAAAAAAAAAAAATCCCATGGACAGAGGCCCCCGGTGGGCCCCCATCCAGGGGTGGCAAAGAGTCAGATATGACTTAGTGACTATCACTTTCACTTTTTTCCATCTCTGCTGGGAACTGCTTCTGTATAAAGGAAGGTCATGTTTCTGAGCAGCCGCTCCCAGAACTTAAACTTGGGGAATTCAATCCAAATGACAGATCCAGAGTAGAGCATCTACTATATATATATACACACACATACCATGGATACATCTTCTTGATCCGTTTATCTATTGATGGACACTTAGGTTGCGTCCATATCTTGGCCATTATACACGATGCTGCTGTGAACATTGGACAGTTGGTGTTCTTGTTTGTTTGTTTTTAACATATACCCAGGAGCGGAACTGCCGGTTCATGTGGTAGTTCTATTTTTCGTTTTTTGAGAAAGCCCCACACAGCTTTCTGCAGTGACTGTACCAATTTACATTCCCACCAATGGTGAACAAGCAAGTGTTTCCTTTTCTCCACACCTTTGTCAACATTTGTTAATTGTGGTCTTTTTTGATTATGGCCACTCTGACAGATGTGAAGTGATAGCTCACTGTGGTTTAATTTGCATTTCCCTGACAGTTAGTGATGTTGAGCATCTTTTCATGTGCATGTTGGCCATCTGTATTTCCTCTGTGGAGAAATGCTTATTAGGGTCTTCTGCCCACTTTTTAAAATTAGGTTTTTGGGGTTTTTTTTATGTTGATTTGTATGATTTTCTAAAACCATATACAAAAATAAACTCAATAAATGCCAAAATAAAGAACCCATAGTGTCCAGCTTCACAAGCAAATACTTAGTAATACCTGAGGCAAGCAATATGATTAATGTGGTAAATCTCACTTATTTGTTATGATCAGTTTTCACACTGCTTGTAAGTGCTAATAATAAGAGACGGACATGGCCTGTATCAAATAAATAAATAAACTCAAAATGGATTAAAAACCTAAATGTAAGACTATAAAACTGTAGAATATAAAATTCCTAGAGGAAAACATAAGCAGAACACCCTTTGATATAAATCGCAACAATATTTTTTTTAGATCCATTTCCTAAAGCAAAGGAAATAAAAGCAAAGATAAACAGGTGGGAACTACTTAAACTTAAAAGCTTTTCTGCACAGCAAAAGAAACCATCAACAAAATGAAAAGACAACCAACAGAATGGGATAAAATATTTGCAGATGATATGACCAGTAAGGGGTTAATATACAAACTACATAAACAGCTCACACAATTTAACATTAAAAAAATCAATACTGTCTTTTCATCAAAATATGGGCTGTAAACATTTGCAGTAGAGAAACTCGCAAGTATAAAACTGACTTCTGTGACACTGAAGCTTTAAATTACAGTAAACATTTGATAAATATCAGGAAAATGGTTCCTCCGATTCTAATAGTCTCTAGAAAGATAAGCCCTTGGGAGGACAAGGGGGATCTCAGAAGATATTAGCCTGAAAAAAGCTAATTCTATTATACAAAAAAAAAAAAAGCTATTCTATTGTAATAGAAATGTAATGTCTATGAAGCACACTCATTAGGTACCCAGAGTTTCTGAAAGATGCCTCTTCAGACTCCTAAATTATTAGACAGTTTTGGAAAAGAAATAATGAAGCCCTTTGTTACTCTTCCAAATACTCCAGCCAATATTTCAAGGATATTGAAAACTACCAGGGAAGTTTTTCAGTAATCCAAGAGAAGGAGTTTCTAGGAGATGATCTTTACACGTCCATGAAGGTAACCATCTGAAAGTCTTAGCAACAGGACTTAGGTTGGGTTTCAAAGCCAAGTGGGTGTGGGAGGATACCGAAAAAATAAAACCCCTTAACACAGTGAATGCTAAAAGATGCTTGCTCCTTGGAAGAAAAGCTATGACAACCCTAGACAGCATATTAAAAAGCAGAGGCATCATTTTGCCAAAAAAGATCCAAACAGTCAAAGCTATGGTTTTTCTAGTGGTCATGTACAGATGTGAGAATTGAAACAGAAAGAAGGCTGAGCCAGGAAGAATTGTTGCTTTCAAACTGTGCTGGAGAAGACTCTTGAGAATCCCTTGGACTGCAAAGAGATCAAAGAAGTCGATCCTAAAGGAAATCAATCCTGAATATTCTTTGGAAGGACTGATGCTGAAGCTGAAGCTCCAATACTTTGGCCATCTGATGCAAAGAACTGACTCATTGGAAAAGATCCTGATGCTGGGAAAGATCAAGGACAGGAGGAAAAAGGGGGCAGCAGAGGATAAGGTGGTTGGGTAGTTGGATGGCATCATTGACTCAATGGATACAAGTTTCAACTGACTCCAGGAGATAGTGAAGGACAGGGAAGCCTGGTGTGCTGCAGTCCATGGGGTCGCAAAGAGTCAGACATGACTTACTGACTGAGCAACAACCACCACAGTGGAACTCTCAGTAGATGGCAGCTGATGGTAGGACAGCCACAGTCTAGTTGCTACCACTCAAGGTTGCTGTGTTTCAGGGCAAGGACGCATCCAAGATGACTTTTCCAATAGACACTGTGATCATAGTTAGGTTATAATGTATTTCATTAATACTTTACTTCCACTGAAATAGCAAATGGGGCCCCTGCTTTCTGCAGACATGGGATCAAGATACTACCAAAGGAATTTCAATTCATGAAAATTCTAAAATTATCCTCAGACCTTGCACTGACAGTTAAAATTTCATTAGGCCGACCCCAGCTATGGCCATCACAGTATCAGGCCTGTTGCTTAACCCCAGAGCTGGCAGAGTTGCTAACTTTTGGAATTAAATAATTCGATCCTGTCACCTACTTAGATGGTTGCCATCCTGTCAAAAATGGGATTGTGTCAAACATAATCCCGCCTTTCTGCTTGAAGTCCCTTTGATTCCTGGGAAGGCGAGCACTTCATCCTTTCGCAATAAACATCGCTTCTAGGAAGTGTCCACTTTGATCTTGGAAACTGCGTTTGCCTTCCTGATAGTAAGTAAATGCTTAGTTACCCATGCAGCTCTGAGCAGTGTGTCTGCAATCCCATTATCTCGGCGGCCAAGTGAATGTATGAATAAACAGACAGGCTTTCGGCAAACACTCACTTCTCTAGATGTAAAAGCTTTAAGACACACAGAAGAAACGAGGTCTATCTACACACCTCTCAAGTCTTTCACGTCTTCTGCTGGCTACTGTGAGGATTTACTGGGAATGGGGCCGGGGAGAAACAGGCAGAAAAGTCAGGAAGAAAGAAACTGAAGAGTAAGATGGAAATGCAGTTCAAATTCCAAGACCTTTCTGATAATATATATGCAAAGCTTATCTTCTGCACAAGCAGATCAAATTTCCTAAATGACAAGATCTGAAGTCCTCACTGATTCTACCATTATTGGAGTCTTCTCCAACTAGCAATTGCAGTGGTATTTTTCAACCTGTAAATCATGTGAAATTAGTGTGGTGTGAACAGTATTTAACAATGAATTAATTGAACTGAATTGAAAAATTTCAATCTTTCAATTTTTCAAAAAATTAAAAAGTTTCAGAGTATTATATCAGTACATAAGTATAGGTATTGTCTCAGATATGTGATTTTGTGTAATGCATATATAATTCTGGGTCATGGTATAAATGGTTTTTATTAATACAGGTTATGCAGTCAGAAGAGTTCAAAAGCTATCAACTCTCTAAACTGAGACTCAAGAACTTCAACAATCTAGGAAGGAAAAGGAAAACTCATGGATAACTTTGAGCTCTAAGGGAAAAAAAAATTATTTATATTAGAAAAAGTGATCTAGTTTTAGACAAACTGCTCCTAGAATATGAGAGACAATGCAATATTCACAGTTTAAATTATCTGGCAGTCATAATTCTGATTAGATTGGACATATTTGATAAATATTCTTGTCTTTTGAAACAAATGAAATATTTTCCTTTCCTGGTGGCTTATATCAAGACATAACTCTCTTTGCTCTTAGGTAATTCTTGCTATCTATAGCTTTTAGTAGGTTTCCTCATTCCAGGCTTATCTCTAATGCAGGGACTTAGGAATTATGTTCTGTATGACAGAACATAATACACTCCTTTAGTCGTAGTGACGAAGGGAAAGACATCCATCTGCTTTCTGACCACTAACATTTATTCAATGTTATCTCAGCATCTGAAGGTTTAGAAAGGACCAGAAGAAATAATTTTATCCAACTTACCTTTAATGCATGCAGCCTCTAGACAATGTCCCAAACAGAACACCAGCCTCTTCTTAAGCTCATCAAAGTAGTCATACTGACTACCTCAAAAGCCTGTCCCTTCCATTACACTGATTGACACAAACCTTTTCCCTTGGATTAAGAAAGATCTGCCTCCCTCAGCCCAAACTGTCCCACTTGAGACATAGGAAATGTCTTAATTCCTCTCCAGTGACATACCTGTTAAACAAATATTTGCAAACAGCTACCATTCATGCCTGTTCATACTGTTTTCATTACTTTGCTCACAAAGGTCCATACAGTCAAAGCTATGGTTTTTCCAGTTGTCATGTATGGTTGTGAGAGTTGGACCATAAAGAAAGCTGAGAGCTGAAGAATTGATGCTTTTGAACTGTGGTGTTGGAGAAGACTCTTGAGAGTCCCTTTGGACTGCAAAGAGATCAAACCAGTCAATCCTAAAGAAAATCAACCCTGAATATGCCCTGGAAGGACTGATGCTGAAGCTCCAATACTTTGGCCACCTGATGCAAAGAGCCGATTCACTGGAAAAGACCCTGATGCTGGGAAAGACTGAGGCAGAAGGAGAAGGGAACAACAAAGGACAGGATGCTTGGATGGCATCACTGACTCGATGGACATGAGTTTGAGCAAGCTCCAGGAGATGGGGAGGGAATGGGGAGCCTGGTGTACTGCAGTCCATGGGGTGGCAACTGAGCAACTGAATTCATGCCTAGCCCTCCAAAGGGAGAAAAAAGAAACTCTTTTCATCTCCAGGCAAAATATCTCCAATTTTATCTTCATATCCTCCCGGTCCTCCAGAATCCTTGAAAGTTCATGCTGATTCACATAAATGCTCTATTTTTATAAACTCATATTTCTCCAACCTGTTCACAAGGATGATGTGAAATATCACCCAGTCCGTCAGGTGGTTGTTGCTGCTGTTCAGTGGCTAATGTGTGTCTCATTCTTTTGGAACCCTTGGACTGTGGACTGTAGCCCACCAGGTTCCTCTGTCCATGGGATTTCCCAGGCAGGAATACTGGAGTGGACTGACATTTCCTCCTCCAAGGGATCGTCCTGACCCAGGGATTGAACCCGTGTCTCTTGCATTAGCAGGTAGATTCTTTCCCACTGATTCCCTAGGGAAGCCCTAAATGCTAAATAGAAATATCAACATTGCATATTAATTTTTTCTTCCCCTAACTGGGAGAAAGGACTAATAATGATGACTGCTGTAAAAATGTTCTTGAAATAGTCACTTCATAGATAAAATAAGAGATGCCTTCACTGCAACCGAGATTTATGGAGATTGTGTAAGAGGTTCTGTGAGATGGCAAAGTGGGGTTTGCATTGCAGGATGTTTATTACTCCCTAGGGCAGTGGCTAATCTCTCATGAAGCAAGGTTTCAGAAAAGAAATAGAAATCAAAATCATATACACAGAATTAGGAAAACGTTGTTCTTGTTGTTCAGTTGCTATGTCATCTCCAACTCTTTGCAACATATTATAAGGTAATTAACCCCAGAATTGTTTCTGAGAACACATTTACCATCCATTCTAAATACCAAAATAATTTTAAGAAAGATAGTAAGGACAGGTCGTATATCCAGTTTCTCTGAGTAAACTTTGTTGTTGTTCAGTCACTCAGTCGTGTCCGATTCTTTGAGACCCCATGGACAGCAGCATGCCAGGCTCCTCTGTCTTTCACTATCTCCTGGAGTCTGCTCAAACTCATGTCCATTGAGTCAGTGATGCCATCCAACCACCTCACCCTCTGTCAGCCCCTTCCCCTTTTGCCTTCACTCTTTTCCAGCATCAGGGTCTTTTCCAATGAGTTGTCTTTTCATATCTCCTAATATGTCAGGTACTCAGGCCCTACTATATGAGTCTGTCGACCATAAGAACAAAGTTAATTTCCAGGAAATCTACACTGGTTTCCTGAGATCATGCTTCCTTGGAGTAAGTGCTCAGCGTCCATTCAATTCTGCAGTTTTGCTGTGCACTTCAGAATCCACCTCTAATTACTTTTACTCTGCCAGTCTTCTGCAGACAGATCTCCAACAATTCCCCAAAGGCTTCTGAAATGTAGAGTTTTGAACATTGTAAATGTATTTCTTGTACACCATCATTAGCCAGGACTGACATTCTCTAGTTTCCATCTTTACATACCACTAATTTCTAAAATTTTAAAAATTACGGTATCTGTGCCTGGGAGTGAAAAAGCTTCACAGGACTGATGTCGTTGCTGTTTAGTCACCCAGTCGAGTCCAACTCTTTTGCGACCCCATGGCATGTACTTTTCCAGGTGAGAATACTGGAGTAGGTTGCATCTCTTTCTCCAGGAGATCTTCCCAACCCAGGGATCGAACTGATGTCTCCTGCATTGCAGGTGGATTCTTTACCACTGAGAGCCACCGGGGAAGTCCCCAGGATACAAATGTCCATTTATTCTCTCAAAAGTCCCTATGTCCACAGACATATCAGTTTGAATTCAGTACCTCCTCCACCAGCGACCTGGTTTAGAGATACTTCAGGACACAGACAGCAAAGGCCATGACTCGGTAGGCACCTCAAGGCTGGCACTTCAAATACCAGAGATCCCCTGAGGTGTAAGCACCAAACACAGATCCTTGTGGGCTGGTCCTGCAGACCGGAGCTGGGAAGCTTAGGGCATGCTCAAAGGGATAAGATTGTCCTCACAATTAAAGGGAGCTGTAACCCTCTGACATGGGAGTAGAGAGACTTCTAAAGAGTTACCACCGGGGTCTCCGTCTGTTCCTCCAAGGGACAGAGAGCAGATCCCTGGGAACTCGCTGACTACCTCTCCCATACAAGAGTGCCATGAAGTACGGATGCCAACACCGCGTGAAAGGTAGTACCCCTTGGGTAACAAAGACATTGTTGTGCTAAATTTAACTTCACAATTGATTTACTAAAAAAAAAAAAAAAATAGTGCCAGTAATCACAAATCCACCAAGCTAGAAGAAACCTTAGAGGCAATACCACCTCTCGTCTTATTTTTTTCCATTGAAGTACATTTGCTGTTGTTTAGTCACTAAGTTGTGTCTGACTCCTTGAGACCCCATGGACTGTAGCCCGCCAGGCTCCTCTGTCCATGGGATTCTCCAGGCAAGAATACTGGAGTGGGATGCCATTTCCTTCTCCAGGGGATCTTCTGTACACAGGGATTGAATCCACATTTCCCGCATTGCAGGCTGATACCATTGAGCTACCAGGAAAGTCTTATTTTATTTATTTTTGTTTGTTTGTTTTGAATTTTTTTAATTAATTTATTTTTTATTGCAGTATAATTGCTTTATAGAATTTTATTGTTTTCTGTCAAGACTTTTTTTTTTTTTAATTGAAGTATATTCTCATTTTGTGTGTGTGCTTAGTCATGTCCAACTCTTGGTGACATCATGGACTGTAATCCACCAGGCTCCTCTGTCCATGGGATTCTCCAGGCAAGAATACTGGAGTGGGTTGCCGTTTCCTTCTCCAGGGGATCTTCCCAACCCAGGGATCAAACCCAGGTTTCTAGCATTGTAGGCAGATTCTTTGTATAAGTTATGGCCGTACAATATAGTCATTCAGGTTTTAAATTTACAGTTATTCTAAAATATTGCCCAGATTCCCCACATTGCTCAACATATCCTTGTGGCTTACTTTACACACAACAGTCCATACCTCTTACTCTCCTGCCCCTGTACTGCCACCCCTCCCTTCCCTTCTCCCTCCTGGTAAACACTAGTTGGCTCTCCATCTCTGTAAGTCTGCTCCTTTCCTGTCATATTCGTTCGTTAGTTGTAGTTTTTAGAGTCTGTACATAGGCGATATCATACGGTATCTGTCTGTTTCTGGTTTATCTTACTTAATATCCTCCAAGTCCATCCAAAATTTCATTCTTCCTGTGGCTGAGTAATATTCCATTGTGTCATGTACCCGTCTTCACCCATTCATCTATTGATGGGTACTTATGTTGCCTCCATATCCTGGAGATTATAAATGGTGCTGCTGTGAACACTAGGCTGCATATATCTTTTCAAACTAGCGTTTGGTGGGGTGGAGGGGGAGGTTTGGATATATACTTAGAAATGGGTTGCTAGATCCTGTGACAGTTCTGTTTTTAGTTTTTGGAGAAAATTCCATACTGTTTTCCATAGTGTCTGCACCAATATACATTCCCACCAACAGACTACAAGGGCTTTCTTTTTTTCCACATCCTCACCAACATATGTAAACTCGAAATGTGTTAAAGATTAGATTAAATATAAGACCAGAAACCATAAAACTCCTAGAGGGAAACATAAGCAGAACACTCTTTGCTACAAATCACAGCAATGTTTCTCTGAATACAACTCCTAAAGCAAAAGAAATAAAAGCAAAAATTTTTTAAATGAGACCAAATTAAACTTAAAACCCTTTGCACAGAAAGGAAACTATCAACAGAATGAAAAGACAACCTACTGAAAGGGAGAAAAATATTTGCAAACGATATGACAATAAGGGATTAATATCCAACATACATAAACAGCTCATACAACTCAACATCAAAACAAACAATCAACCCAATTAAAATATGGGCAGGAGAACTGAATAGACAATTTTTCAAAGAGGAAATGCAGATGCCCAACAGGCAGATGGAAAGATGCTCAACATGGCTAATTAACAGAGAAATGCAAATCAAAACCACAGTGAGATAGCACTTCACACCTGTCAGAATGGCCATCATCAGAAAGAACACCTCTTGTTTTTATACAAGAAATCTAGACTAGAGAGTCTATGTGACTCTCCCAGTGTCACAACTGATCCGTTTAGCATTTATTACTGTAATTTGAGTTTACGGACTCCCCAGTCAGTACTTCTTTCTTTTATCCACACCACCAGTGTGAGGAGAAAATCTGGAGTTGTTAAATGCATATTAAGGAACCTCCCTGGTGCACTCCACGTTCCCAATGCAGGGGCCTAAGTTCCATCCCTGGTCAAGGAACTATATCCCACACACCTCAACTAAAGATCCTGCATGCCACAACCAAGACTTGGTGCAGTTAAGTAAATAAACAACAAATAAATAAATATTTAAATGCCTATTTCTACGCATCAGACGCTGGGGAGGGACTCTCCCTCCACTGCTAATTCACTTAATCCTTATCTCAAGTCTAAGTCTAATAAATAATACTGTCTGCATTTTTACAAATGAGGTAACTCAGGCTCAAGAGGTAATTTTCTAAAGTTTATAAGAAATTGGAATAAGAATCCAGATGTAAGGGTTGCTACTAGCCCGTGGAAATTTCTACCTCCCTTTCCACTCAGAGAAGGTTTAAACTCCAGTGTTTAAGAAGTAATCAAATGGAAGAAAGAATTTTCAGAGAAAATAATCACTTCTTGCTCAAATAGCACTGCAAGCAGGTAAATGATCACCACGAAGCCGACAGCAGTACTAACCATCACCAATCCTCTTATAAGTCTTTTCTCCAGATGTGCTCAACACACTGAGTTAAACAAAATCCCTGCAGGTCACCTCACCCAGATGGACTGTGGCATCACAGGCGTGCCCAGCAGAGGGGTGTGCGTGGGGCTGAGATCTGGCTGACCCTCTCCTCAGAAGGACATGGGCCTAAGCTTGGGCTAAGCGTCAGAGAGCAAGAGCAGCTCTTTCTCCCTGGTGGGCACAGAAGCTTTGCCTTATTCCTGCAAAGAACAGATCAACAGACTGCAGTCGAATTCCTAGGTGCCCAGAAGGAACTAGCTGTCATGGGCACCTTACTGATTACATTGACTGACATTCAAAATGTTAACATCTCACTTGGGTCAATCCCAGTGGGGACTGAGCTGTACCTTAGCTTAGAATTTGAGAGCACTCGCTTTTACTCAAAACTCTTTCCAAGTGAATTTTGACCCAATATTGGTCATCCTGAATTTAATCAACATTAGTCTTCCTTGAAGGAAAAGCTATGACCAACTTGGATAGCATATTAAAAAGCAGAGACGTCACTTTGCTGGCCAAGGTCCCTATAGCCAAAGCTATGGTTTTTCCAGTAGTCATGTATGGATGTAAGAGATGGACCGTAAAAAAAGCCGACCGCCGAAGAATTGATGCTTTCGAACTGTGGTGTTGGTGAAGACTCTTGAGACTCCCTTGGAAAGCAAGGAGATCAAACCAGTTAATCCTAAAGGAAATCAACCCTTCAATGAAATCAATGAATATTCACTGGAAGGACTGATGCTGAAGCTGAAGCTCAAATACTTTGGCCACCTGATGTAAAGAGCTGACTCACTGGAAAAGACTCTGATGCTGGGAAAGACTGAAGGCAGGAGAAGGTGGTGGCAGAGGATGAGATGGTTGGATGGCATCACTGACTCAATGGACATGAGTTTGAGCAAAGTCTGGGAGATCGTGAAGGACAGGGAAGCCTGGCATGCTGCCTGCAGTCCATGGGGTCACAATGAGCCGGATACAACTTAGCAACTGAAAAACAAGAAATGCAGTTGGCTCCCCTTGTGGAAAAGGAGATTGGATTTAATGTAGCACAGAAAGCAAGAAGGACAACTTGGTGTGTCTCTCTCCTTTCACCTTTGAGTTGCACTGAACGTTGTTCACCTCCTTTTTTTTTTACAGTCCAGCACCTTGGCTTACCTGTAAACCCTGGAGTATCTGTCTGGTAGGTGGGAGAACTTTGTTCATATTCTACTTCTCAACCTAAGTCAATATACCTCACGGATTTTGCTGTGACCTTCAAGCAATTGCTTCCAAACTTTGCCCTCTTTTTCTTCAAAAACCAAAATGATATTAATACATAGAAAGTATTTGTTGCTCAGTTGTGTCTGACTCCTTGCAACCCCAGGGACTGTAGCCTGCCAGACTCCACTGTTCATGGAATTTCCCAGGCAAGAATACCGGAGTGGGTTGCTATTCCCTTCTCCAAGGGATCTTCCTCACCCAGGGATCAAACCTGGTTTCTTGCATTGCAGGTGGATTTTTACCATCTGAGCCAGCCAGGGATATTAATACATACAAACTACCACAGCATTAGCTGCCTTGGCCTCAATCTTTAAACATATAGTTCTCTGTGATCAGGGTTTTGAAACTATAGTCACAAACTTTGGAAGGGATTGGGTTAGAAGGTATATTCATCTGGACTTGTGGAAACACAGGGGGAAGAAGAGAGGGGGATGAATGGAGAGGGTAGCACCGACCTATATACACTACCAAGTGTAAAACAGACAGCTAGTGGGAACCTATTGTGTAGCAGAAGGAGCTCAGCGCAGTGCTCTGTGATGACGGAGAGGGGTGGGATGTGTGAAGGCGGGAGAGAGGCCCCAGAGGGAAGGCATATATGCATACATATGGCTGATTCATGATGTTGTACGGCAGAAACCAATGCAACATTGTAAAGCAATTATATTTCAATTTTTTGTAAAAAAAATAAAATAAAATATGTTCATCAATTTAGTCTATGGATGAGGTCTGTGGGAGTGAAACAGGACTCTACCTCCCCCAAACCTCAACCACAGTTCTTGCCCGACCTTTGAATGACTCCAGAATCCTTCACTTAATCAAAAACCAAATAACCTATTTCATTAAGCCTATGTAATACATAAAGCAAACCTAACGTTTGTAAAGCACTTCACTACATCATCTAATTGATTCCCTAACTCCCCAAATAATCCTTTGGCATCGGGAAAGGAGTTACTGTTATTTTTTAAATTTTGCAAATAGAGAACCAAAGAAATTAACTAACTCTTGAGAGGCAAAACCAGGACTCAAATCAATGTCTTCTCTTCATTCATTCAGATTTCAAATCTGAGTTAATCAATAATCTCACGGTACTCAAATCAATGCCTTCTTTCATTCATTCAGACTTTAAATCCTAGAGTTAATGGATACTTTTTGCTTCCTCTCTCTGGAAGAGACCCATTACATGAGGCCATTTTATCAATGAATGATTCCCAGTGAGTCTGTAATGATAGCAGGAAAGGAGGCAGACTGCCTTGTTCCCACACTGTGTCTTATCTGCAGACTGACTGGAGCTGATACATTGAAAATGTCAGCTTTCAGTATCTTCCTAAAGAAGGAAAATGTCAACAACGACGGCTTCTACTCCGTTTATAATGAGACCTAATTCAATATTGGACAACCGCAAAAGGACAGGAAAAATACTGTCAAATTTCTAAATGGTGTCCTGCTATACAGATGGTGACAATAAAAAAATAGAAATGACTCAGGGTCTTAAAAGCTTAATCAAAACATTGAATAAAACCAATGTCCCTCAAAGGCCCATTTGAAACCCCACAGGAGAGTTTTGTAATGGAAAGCTAAAGGCTGTAACATGGGCAGGGGTGTGGCAAAGCAAACTTGTTAATGGTCCATCTGTGCCCCTGAAGATCGCTCCCCGTTGCCCCCTCCCTGGGGTCTCTGCTGCCCCCGTGCTAGGTCCTGGAGAACATAGCCATTTGATGCAAATTCACACCAAGAGCTCCTGAGAACATGTTTCCCTGGTCGGGATCTGTTCACCAGAAAGGACTATTTCTTTCTCCTTCCCTGGGGGAGGGACCTTTATCCAAGCAAGATGTTCCCTATGATTTTTTTCTTTTTTCCAGCAACCAGAATAAAATTAGACTCCTGAATTAACAGTCCCTGCCTCCCCTCAGTCTGTGACACCCCCGTCTTCTTCCCTGTGTCCTGCTCCCTGGAGTCTCCAGGTTCCTGAGGGCCTCCAGCTTTGAGGCCCTCTTTCTGATCTCTGACCACGAGCTGAACCTTTACCTGTTTCTGCATCACTACCCTTAGGGTCACTCAGTCACAGGACAGCAGCCATGAGATTAGACAACTGCTTCTTGGCAGGAAAGCTAGGACAAACCTAGACTGGGAGTTAAAAAGCAAAGACATCACTTTGCTGACAACTGTCTGTCTAGTCAAGGCTACGGTCTTTGCAGTAGTCATGTACGGATGTGAGAGCTGCACAATAAAGATGGCAGGGCACAGAAGAATTGATGCTTTTAAACCGTGGTGCTGGAGAAGACTCCTGAGATTCCCTTAGGCTGCAAAGAGATCAAATCAGTCAATCTTAAAGGAAATCCACCCAGAATGTTCATTGGAAGGATGGATGCTGAAGCTCCAATACTTTGGCCATCTAATGTGAAGAGATGACCACTGGGAAAGACCCTGGTGCTGGGGGAAATTGAGGGCAAGAGAAGGGAGCAACAGAGGATGAGATGGTTGGATGGCATCACTGATTCGATGGACATGACCCCGAGCAAACTCCAGGAGATGGTGAGGGCCAGGGAAGCCTAGAGTGCTTCAATCCATCGGATTGTGAAAAGTCGGACACGATGTGGCAGAGGAGTCTGCCAAGTCACAGGAGACCAGGTAGACTTTACAGTTTTGAAAGGAGATGGCACCCATTCCTCTAGCCTGATATGGATTCTTGTCCCTGTTCAGCAGTCACCCAGGACCACGGCCCCAGTGGAGCTCAGGAACACCCTCACCGTGACTTTTGTCCTAAGGACCCCAGTCCTTCTTTCCTTGGTATTATCTCCTCTTAATCCTTGGACTCTGACACTCACCCCTGGTCTTGCAGGTTGGTTAGTCCCACCATAGCCAGGCTGCAGACTGAATTCCTCATCTCAAGCACCTTTGGGCAAATCAGCCAACCACCTCTCAACCTCCAGGGCCATAAAGTGGCTGATAAACCTGCATGGCTTAAGACATAGCACTGGCTTCCAATGTAATGAAGAATTGTGGAGTGCATAGACTTGTACTGTTGCCTTATGCTGTTCATCTTCCTGTTCTTTCAACCACTAACCACTTTGCTCAGCTTCTCAAACTGGAGTCCTGAATCCATCTTTCTGTTTCATTATGATGATGAATTTCTGCTTTCTTGCCCCAGCCCTGATGTGTGACTTGATTCTACCTACAATCGCTCCTTCTCTGGACACTTTTATGGGCTCCGTGCTGCATGATCTAATTACACTGAGTCCAGATCTCCTGTTTCTGGTTCCCTAGTCCTCTTTCTGATCCTGCCAGCATTCAACTAGGGCTTCCTTTGTGGCTCAGATGGTAAAGAATCTGCCTGCAATGCAGGAGACCTGGGTTCAGTCCCTGGGTTGGGAAGATCCCCTGGGGAAGGAAATGGCAAGCCACTCCAGTATTCTAGCCTGGAGAATTCCATGGACAAAGGAACCTGATGGGCTACAGTCCATGGGGTTGCAAAGAGTCAGACACAACTGAGCGATTAACATACACACACATACACACAGTATTCAGCTAAGGAGGAACCTCTATGAATGTCCCCCCTTCCTAGAACCCTAGGTTCAGCAACATTTACTCTACCTGTGAGGACATCGCACCAGAGCCAGGAGAATTTACAGACTCCTTCACTATTCACCCAACTTCCTCTTGCCTTCCCAGTGAACAGGAATATAAACCCAAGACCTGGGTACTTCTAGCTTCATTTTCTCACCTGAGGCTTCCGCTTTGCATTCCTCTTTCCTTCCCTTCTCAAGTTAGCAAATTCTGTTTTCCCCACTTCTTATCACTGCTAACCCTGATACTAGAATAAGGGCAGGGAGGACTGTTTCATTCAATTTATTCATCCCTGGAATCTAGTACCTACCCAAGATAGGTGCCTAATAAATATTTATTCAATGAATGCAATAAATAAGTTCAGAAGAATATGTGGTCCAGCAGGGAGGGCTGTGTGTGCTTGAAGAAGAGGTGACTGTTTTTCAGAAGTGGGTAACAGTCAAGGACAATTTTGCAGCACAGATATTTGGAGGACATCAACCCCAGACTAGTCTGAGCAGAGAGGCAATTCTTACAGGGGTATGGTAGCAGATTAAGAGAAATAAATGAATTGTGGTTGAGACTGGACTTCAGAAGGTCTTTATTCTGCACATACGAAGAGAGCTGATAAAAACCATGTTCAAAAGAAAATACATCTGGAGTGGAAGGCCTTCCTGGAATCCTTTACATCATGAATGATTAAATCATTTGGAAAACCACAATGCAGGGAGAGAAGCCTCTCCCACAGGAGGCTGGTTCATAATAAGGTAATGATATCGATCCTTCCAATCATGTCTATTTCTAACAAGCATTGAGATGCTTTAAGAGAACAGGGCTGTCAAAGTTCCAGATGCAAACTGGAACCTAGGGTCACAGGGAACTACCTGGAGGCTACTGGAGAGAAGGGCTGGAGGCAGCAATGGACTTAGTAGGGGTCATGGTGCTAGAACTGGAGGGTAGATGAGCATCACAGACTGGGGAACAGGCATAGATCTGAAGCCTAGTGAAGAAAAGTAAACCTCACATGTGCTGTTGAGATGAAACCTTGAGTGTTTATAGTAAAGCAAATGATGAAAACTAGAGTCTTCTCCAGGGACTCAGTGGGCAGTGGACTGATGGGCTTGCAATGATGCCTGACTTGAGCAAAGTTCAGAAGACAGGTCTGTAACCTGACCAAAGGGCTGGAAAGTGGGCAACTTAAATCTTCTGTCCTGAAGCTCTCTGCCGCAGAGATGTAATTCCTTGGCTACCATGGACTGTGTGTGTGTGTGTGTGTGTGTGTGTGTGTGAGTGTGAGTGTGTGAGTGTGAGTGTGTGAGTACTCGGGCTTCTCTGGTGCTCAGATGGTAAAGAATCTGCCTGCAGTGCAGGAGCCCTGGGTTTAATCCCTGGGTCAGGAAGATCCCCTGGAGAAGGAAAGGGCTACCCACTCCAGTATTCTTACCTAGAGAATTCCATGGACAGAGGAGCCTGTGGGCTACAGTCCACGTGTTTGCAAAGGTTTGGACACAACTGAGTTACTAAGCAGCAGAACATATATATACTCATTGTCATATTATCATTATACAATTTTTAGCTATTATAATGATTAGATATAAATTTTACTGTCATAAGTTTGATTATTTATAAATTAAATTTGCCTGTAAATCACCTCAAATTATTTTTCAAAGTGAAGATATATGAATAGTTAGAATAGGAAAGATATAAAGCCTGTCTTTGAGACTATACTGAGGTCTTCTGAGGGGGTTGGTTCTCATTCCAGATCATGTAGCAGTGGGTGAGTGCCTGAGTCTGTTTGGGCTGCTATAAGAAAAAATTGTAGACAGGGTGGCTTATAAACAACAGAAACATATCCCTCACAGTTCTGAAGGCTGGCAAGTTCAGGTGTCTGCTGAGGACTCACTTCCTGGCTTACAGACGGCCGTCTTCTTGCTGTGTCTTCACCTGGGGGAAGGGGGAATGAGGGCTCTGCTGCCTTTTTTATAAGGACACTAGTCCCATTCACACGGACTCCACACCTGTGACCTCACCACCTCCAGAGGCCTCACCTCCAAACACCATCACACTGGAGGTTGGGTTTCAACATGCGAGTTTTGGAGGATGCCAAAATTCAATCCACAGCAGTGAGGCTGTGCTCAAAAATGAGTCACATATATGATTGAAAAGAGACTTCAGAAGAAAGAACTGAATCAGAGATGATGGATTCCCCATCTCAATCTTCTAACAAAGTTAGAGCAAAGATAGACACAACAGAAAAATAAAATAGTAGTGCACATACTCCCTTGATGTGAGCACAGAGGGGTGACATTAGCAAAGTAACATACTTTCATTAGCTTCCCAGTGACTGAAGTGACCCGTCTTTGCTTGCATCCTGATATCTACTTGGGGTCCAGGAGCAGTACCTACAATGAGACCACAGCCCCAGAGGAAACACTTTAGCCAAAGCACCATTCCCTCCTTCAAAACAACAATCAAGCAGTTTCTTTTCCTTTTTTCTTTCTTTTCCTTTTTTTCTTTCTTTTTACTACTACTTCTTGGGGTACATCCATCTGGAAATATGTTAAAGAGAAAAGGATGTCTGCTTTCATTTCTTGATGTGCCCAAAAAAAAAAAAAACCTGGACAAAGTGAGCTCTAGAGGGAGAAAGGTCACAGAGAGGCAGCAGCCCCAGCCGTCTGTCCCGGCAGCTCTGTGCGGCTGGGGCTGGAGACCCAGAGTCTCCAGGCTGCAGCTTCTGATTCCAGAGTGACCTTGAGGCGCCTCCCAGCCCAACCCTCCCCTGGCTGAGGGACATGGGCCACACCAGGATGTTGTACTGCCTTGCTTTCCTCCCCACTTTTGGCTGCTCTCCTATCAGTGGGGACAAAAAGGAGCCTGGCCTGGACCTTCCGTGGAGTCCAGGGAGCCAGAGCAGGGAACAGGAGATGCTTCAAGGCCAAGGCCCAGGGGTCCCAGCCACAGTGGATGGGGAGAAAAATGCGCCCAGGGCGTGGTACCCAAAGGGAGAGAGTGAGTGAAGAGCAATGCATCAGAAGCATAAGAGAAAGAGGCGACAATGCAGCAAACCAGAGGACGGGAAGCCAGTCTGAAGGGCAGTGAGCCCAGGCCAGCAGTGGGGGGCAAGGACTGTGCCCATAAGAAAACCTGGGCAGAGCTCAAGCCATGCGCAAAAGAGGGAGCAGTGTGGGGCTGGGAGCGGGCGGCATTTCCCACCACCTGTAAAGGCTCCAAAAGACTCAGCCCAGCCAAGTGTTCTCCTTTGGCCTACTGCACTCCAAGGACTGACCTTTATAAAGCAACAATAGTCACTTCATAGACAGTAACTCTAGCACACAGAACAGGTTTCAAAAATACAGTGAACACCCAAATGCACACAAATGCCACTGCCTGTCCCTGCTACTGCACTCAAGATGGCGGGGGTGGGAGGAGGGGTGCAGACAGAGCATCCTCTCCAGGGAAAGCGGCTGGCCTGCCTCCCACACTCGTGGGCCCTGCAGTCAGAGTGCAGATGAAGGCCAGTGCTATACAGACCCTTACAAGTTATAAATCCAACGAGCAAATGAGCCAGGTTTATTCTGTGCTCCCACGTTGGTAAATACACCTTCATGTCCCCAGGAAGGCCAGGTGTGCAGGTGGAATTCCTCCTGAAAGCTCTGCAGCCATGATGGCTGGGGGAGCACATGGAACACAACAGCCCTGGGCCAGCCCCGTCTCCGCCCGCGTGCTCTGCCTGTACCTTCACTGCCGTGGGCGCATGCAAGCTGAACTGAAGCCCAAGCGTCCTGCTCCATCCACAAAAATACCCACCCTGTGGCCCCTCTCTGTGGCCCCAAGCCCTCGGCCGCAGGAGAGCAGCCCCAGGAGAGAGGGTGAAAGAAGAGACTGCAATCTCAGAAGCCCCCATCACCACTGCGTGGGGACAACGCAAACCCAGCACCTGATCCCAGGATGTGTGCAGCCTCCAGTGGGCACAGCCTGTGGTCCAGGACCGCCCGTCCAGCTGAGCAAAGCCCAGCAGGCCCTCTTTCTGGATCCAAGGTCTTGGTAGGGGAGTGAGCCCTGATCTTGTCACATAGATTCCTTCTGATCCAGATCATGGTCCCTGCCACGTAAATCCTCAGTCAATTCTCAATGCAAACTCAGTGCATTCAAAAATCAAATTCAGGACTTGCCTGGTGGTCCAGCAGTTAAGACCCCGAGCTCCCAATGCAGAGGGCCGGGGTTCAGTCCCTGGTCTGGGAAATAGATCCCACAGGCCACAACAAAGACTCTGGATGTAGCAGCAAATACCCTGCATTCCACAGCTAAGACCCAGAGGAGCCAAATAAATAAACACAAATAAATATTTTGTACAGACTGGTTCCAAATAGGAAAAGGAGTACGTTAAGGCTGTATATTGTCACCCTGCTTATTTAACTTCTATGCAGAGAACATCATGAGAAATGCTGGGGTGGAGGAAGCACAAGCTGGAATCAAGACTGCCGGGAGAAATATCAATAACCTCAGATATGCAGATGACACATGCATGTGGCAGAAAGTAAAGAGGAACTAAAGAGCCTCTTGATGAAAGTGAAAGAGGAGAATGAAAAAGTTGGCTTAAAGCTCAACATTCAGAAAAGTAAGATCATCTGGTCCCATCACTTCATGGGAAATAGATGTGGAAACAGTGGCTGATTTTATTTTGGGGGTTCCAAAATCACTGCAGATGGTGATTGTAGCCATGAAATTAAAAGATGCTTGCTCTATGGAAAGTTATGACCAACCTAGACAGCATATTAAAAAGCAGAGACATTACTTTGCCAACAAAGGTCCATCTACTCAAGGCTATGGTTTTTTCAGTAGTCATGTATGGATGTGAGAGTTGGACTATAAAGAAAGCTGGGTGCCGAAGAACTGATGCTTTTGAACTGTTGTGTTGGAGAAGACTCTTGAGAGTCCCTTGGACTGCAAGGAGATCCAACCAGTCCATTCTAAGGGAGATCAGTCCTGGGTGTTCATTGGCGGGACTGATGTTGAAGCTGAAACTCCAATATTTCGGCCACCTGATGCAAAGAGCTGACTCATTTGAAAAGACTCTAATGCTGGGAAAGATTGAGGGCAGGAGGAGAAGGGGACGACAGAGGATGAGATGGTTGGATGGCACCACCAATACAATGGACATGGGTTTGGGTAGACTCCAGGAGTTGGTGATGGACAGGGAGGCCTGGCATGCTGCGGTTCATGGGGTTGCAGAGTTGGACACAACTGAGCGACTGAACTGAACTGAAAAAAATCAAATTCCACATCAGGTCCAGGATGGCATTTTACATTATTTTTAAATTTTTTGTAATTATGAAGTATGATTAACAAATTTACAGGAGACTTGGAAAGCACAGAACAAAGTGACATATAGTTCCACAATATATTACAATTACTTTTTTAAGTAGATAAATTAAGATTTTTAGTTGGAGATTCAATATTAAACTCAAAACTGAATAGAATGAATAGGCAGAAGAGTAGAAGGATATAGTAGACCTGAAAAGCACTATGAACCAATTCAACATAATATTTATACAAATTTCACACAACAGCAGGACATAAATTCTACTGGAGTTCCCATAGACTCAGGTGGTGCTAGTGGTAAGGAACCCACCTGCCAAATGCAGGAGACAAGAGACGTGCAGGTTCGAATCCTGGGTCAGGAAGATCCCCAGAGAAGGGGATGGCAACCCACCCCAGTATTCTTGCCTGAAGAATCCCATGGACAGAGGAGCCTGGCGGGCTATAGTCCATGGGGTCCCACAGTGACTTAGCACAGCACAGCACATAGACTCAGGATGACATCTTGGTAACAGGGAAAGGCATGATGGGGTAGCGGGGTCATCTGAGTTTTTAATTTTTCCCACAAACTTCCACTGGATTCACATTGAATGCAATGGGTCTTTGCAAAAGAGGCTTTTTCCCCCCACGGACCCGTTGCTGGTGTCCCCAGCTGTCATGCCTCTCTGGGAGTGCATCTCAGAGAGTCAAACATCTTGCTAAGCTCTCATCCTGGAGACCCAGATTCTGACTCTAACTGACCCCTCTGTCCAGCCCCAAACCTCAGCATGGCCATCCCTGTATTCTGGTCCTCTGAAGGTCAGCTCCATTTGCCTACCACCTGTCCCCTCCTCCAGGCACGGCTGGTCTAACCACCAAGTTGACATAAGACAGACTAACATGGGTTTCCCAGGTGGCACTAGTGGTAAAGAGCAGGAGATGTAAGAGATTCGGGTTCAACCCCTGGAATCCGGTCCAGTATTCTTACCTGGGAAACCTCACGGACAGAAAAGCCTGGTGCGCTACAGTATATGGGGTCACAGAGAGTCAGACAGGACGGGAGCGACTTAGCAAGACAGAGGAATAGGAGAAAAAGAAATTAATTTTGTGTGCACGGGAGCTCATAAAATACGAGACTCAAAGAAGTGGCCCAGCACCAGCGTTTATTCCTTTTGAACAAAGAAACAGTAAACGTGGGAAGAACTGACACGAGGAAGGGCTTTGGGCTTGGGGCGGAGAGTCAGCAACCAGTCACCCGGCTTGTCTACACAGCCTGAAGGGCCCTGGGCTTCCTGTCTCTGGTGATAAAGGACGCCTTCTCCCCTGCAGGTGCAGGGAGGGGACTTTTCACAGGGGATTTATCTCTGCTTTCAGGGGGACAAAGGACAGTCAGAGTGTCCGTTTTGCACTGGCCGCTTCCTGAGTAAGTTTACTTCAAACATCATGAGTGTGGAAAGCAGGGCATTTGGGGGCAGGCCACTCTGTTCCTCGGACAGGCGAGAACACCTGGTCTCCTCCACACACACACACTCGCAGGGGCGCAGGCCCTGCTCAGCCCCGAGTCCGACTAAGCACCCTCCCCACTCAGTCACTCACAGGCTGCCTCAGGGGGGACCCGGCCTCTCTCCCACCTTCTCAATAACTCAGACGCATCAGCTCGACCCTCCGTGTCCACAGGGTGCCCACTGTGTCTCCACGGAGTCTTCCCTCTACACACGCAGCAGAGAAAAGCCACAGGAGGAGAGAGATGAGAGCCAGGAACTCGCACCCACCGAAAAGCAGTATTTGAGACAGGAAAGCAGAGAGAGACGGGGCTCGGCCGCGGAGCGCGCCCGCTCATCCCGCCCGCTGGGTGCCCGCCTCACACAGCGCCTGCTGCCTGGGGCGCTGAGTATCTGCTGGGTGCCAACAGCGCCTGCTGCCTGGGGCGCTGAGTATCTGCAGGGT